>NC_041394.2:95715692-96038817 GCF_900747795.2 Erpetoichthys calabaricus
GCCATCTTCACATTATTGTAGCACTGAAGGAGCCCAGAGCTTCTCATATGGCTTACCGTTGTGTTGAAATAATTATCTAATTACTTCAGCACATGAAACTTGAGTAATAACACGTCTTGCTTCAAAAGTTCACTTTTAACCGTAGGTCACAAAGGAGATCATTTATTTGGCTTAAACAGAGCAACGTCTTCTCACATTCAGCTCATTACTTCATTTTTAAAGCATTCACGTTTTTACATGCCAGTTTTGATTTCTTGATGTCCGCAGATCTCCAGTGCGTTTCTGACCTAAATCGATTCTTAAGCTGGGCTTTCGCTAGCAGGTCAGGGCGGTTTGTTTTCTTGACACTGATTAATACAGTTTTGTTATTGGATGTTCCTGTCCATGAGGATATATTTCAAGTCAGTCGAGAAACGGAAATAATGAGTTTCAGCATATCGCAGAATTGAATTGAAATTCTTAGCATATTGCCACACATTAAAAAAAATGTCAATTTTGTCACATTGTAACCCATGATAATCTTCTTATGTAATACGCTACCGTGGCTGTTCCGTCCAGGATTTTAAATCACTTGTAGCTCGCAAACTGTTTGACCTATTGACCTGAAATTTGGTACACATATACTATGTGACATCTACTATCCGCTTTCAGGGGTGATGATTGACCTCCAAGGTTATTCCTCCTTTAATTTTTATTTTATTGTCGAATCAACCAGCAGGGCAGCCGTGTGGCACATGTGTACAGGCGCCGTTCTCATCCTTACCACCTTCGGACATCACTTCCCCTACCTCTTCATAGCTTAAATCATTCTTGAGGCAGATTGAAGACTTAAGTGCCAGCTTAAGTGAAAAATTAAAGAAAATGTACTAAGTAATTGCAATACAAACTCTGACTTAATCAGTTTTAACGCGAAAAGATGCTGATGAAAGAAAGAGAAGAAGTGGGCTGCTAGGGTGGAGAAAAGAAGAGCTGCTCAGGAAGCAGCAAGCGCATTAACCTCTGAGTAAACAAATGCTAAACGTACAGAGAAAGAGGATGAAAACTAGGAATGCTCAAGTCAAGTGTATGTGCAGTGCGCCATTACTGTTGTTAAATGAATAAAAAGAGAAATGTAGAAAACTGAATGCTCAAGTCAAGTGTATTCCGTGCAGTGCGCCGTTATCATAAAATCGTAAAATGTTTTTAAGGGACATTGAAGTGAATCGTTTCCTGTTTTCATTTACTACGGTAATAGGATAGGTGACAGAGATAAATTATTATTGTCACATGTACAGCGTACAGCGAAATTTTTACTGGTGTAATGTTCCTTGCAGACACAATAATCAACATAAAATATCAGGAAGAGAAAAAAAGCTCAAAATTAATTCTAATATTAATAATAATCCCAGTAAAGCACACAAAACACAACATTACATACACAAGAATCATAGAAGATGTGGCTCTTCATTCAGTCCGTTGATTACAGACACATACAGTCACATATGACAGTTGAGCAGCCATATTACCTGTGGGTAGAAACTGTCATTAAATCTCACAGTTCTGATGTTAATAGTTCTATAGTGCCTGCCAGCTGGAAGGAGGGAGGTAATTGTCCATTCAGGATGACCGGGGTCTCTTATGATTCATTTTACCTCTCCCAGAGAGCGCTTGGTAAATAAGTCCTGCAGAGATAGTATGTGTGTGCCAGTGAAGGTCTGCAGTGCCTTGTGGGCCCTAGCTGAACTGCTACCATACCAGCACACCATGCATTCTGTCAGGGTGGACTCCAGAATACAATTATAAAAGTTGACGAGGGCTGCTGGACGTAAAGTTTCACTTTCAAGTAAAGTTTCAAATGCCTGTTTGATTTTGAGACACAGAACCTTGAGAATGACAAACTGGGAACTAGGAAAGCAGATGGGTCCATACCTGCTTAATGGTTTGCCATCCAGCAATAGTTCTGTGCTGTTGTTTACACACAGCCTCATCTTTTAGAAGGGTGCTGGTCAGATGTACCCACATACTTGGTAGACGATGTTAGCACAGGCAGTGTTTTTAGGGCCTTTGGCTGAAAATGTCTGAATGAAGTTTTCTTAACATATAGATGATAATATGGTGCCCTGATCTTTGTTTAAGGTTTGTGGTGTGTGTTTTTGTAGCACCTTTAATGCAACTATTGAGCTGACACATTTGGTCATCATCTTATGACCTTTTTAGTGACCTACCTTGTTAGACAATACATTTTTCATCACTTTAAACTGGAATCTACAGCAGCAGCAAAGGTGTCTCACCAAAAACATCTCAAGGCACACCATTGTTCTACTAAGCACCAACGCGTTAAATCTCACACACGATGTGCTTAACTCTCTGAAGGGGTGAGACTGCTGGATAAGTCAGTAAAAAAATCAGCTCCGAGATCAGCGTCCACAGACACAGCACTTACTGAGCACTCTGGTGGCATCTCCCAGCTGCTTTGTCCCTTTGCCCGTCCCCCTGTGCCTCAGGGGCAATTCAAATGCTGACTGTCCAGCAGCCCTGTGAAGCCCATTGGCGACTACACACCAAGGGCAGATGGACTCTAGGAGTGAGGAGATGCATAACAGTTGTGGAGCTGCTTTTACGCCAGCTTCTCCGGTAGTCCTGTCCTCCTCAGACAGGTCTCGACCACCTGCCAAGCCTGTCCCTCTTAGGTGTGGACCCAAGTGCACTGCACTATTATTTCCATGGCACACCCCTGTGTGTCACCTTCACACTGGTCTTATAGAGTGATCATATTTGGTAGAAACCAAACACCGATTATTTACTGTAATTTTATATTGTAGTCTTATCAGTAATTTATTATTGCAAAACTCTGACTAATGAAACCATACAGGAAACATAAATATTCTTTCAAATGTGTATTTTTTTTTTTTTTTTTAAATTTTGATGCTTTACTCTTCCCAAAGGGGAAATTGTCCTTTTTATCTTTTGGAGGTCAGAGCGCAGGATCAGCCATCGTACAGCGTCCCAGGAAGCAATTTTCATATTAAAGGCATTGCTCAAGGGCCCAACAGAGTAGGATCCCTTCTGGCAGTAACGGGATTTGAACCGGCAGCCTTCCAGATACCAATGCAGATCCTTAGCCTCAGAGCTGTTCATGACATTCATACAAACATTTATGGCAGCTTCTGCATGATTTGAACCCAGTGTAAAAATGAAGCGTTATAGATCCACTGTCTGATTACAAAGCCTATTGGAGACAAATATAACCTGGATATCTACCCAGAGCAGCACTGACAATAACTGAAAAGGAGTTTGGCAATATGATGTGACAAGATTAAACATTTTCATATCTAAAGGAATACTGGAACTACTTTATGCCACTTCTGCCATCTCCTTGCATGTGACTAAAGAGGGCAAGAAACAGAGGGTTGACTCCTTAGCTGTCTTATTGCAAATGCTTTACCATCCATCCATTTTCCAACCCACTATATCCTAACTACAGGGTCATGGGAGTCTGCAGGAGCCAATCCCAGCCAACACAGGGCGCAAGGCAGGAACAAACCCCGGGCAGGGTGCCAGCACACCACAGGGCACACACACCCACACACCAAGCACACACTAGGGACAATTTAGGATCACCAGTGCACCGAACCTGCATGTCTTTGGACTGTGGGAGGAAACCCATGCAGACACGGGGAGAACATGCAAACTCCACGCAGGGAGGACCCAGGAAGCGAACCCAGGTCCCCTTACCGTGCTGCCCATGTAATGCTGATGTTCTTGTAAATTTTACAGGCTGGGCATTTTAATTGCCCGTCATCTGAAGAGACTGGAAAGGGTCATAGTTGGCTTCCTGGAGGTTTGTGATGCACCAGAGGAAGAGGCAAGGCTGTACGTCCTGAAGTCACTTGAAAGTACAATAAGACATGCCTGGCCAAGGTGACAAGCAGTTGATCTTTCTTTCTTTCAAATGTTCAGATAAAACCATGTATGGTGTGGCTTCTTCTAAGCATCTTTTATATAAACGTCTACATGTGGAAGTGTGTGTGTGTGTGTGTCTGTCTGTTCGGCCTGGAATTGCAAGGCTACAGCATGAAGCTCAAAGAAAGCGACTGTGAAACCACCGAGAAAAGAGAGAAATTCGCTTAGCTGCTAATACACAAGCGAGGCCAGCACATTAGCAAAACGAAACCTCAGAAGAAAGAATCACTCGCTTAGTGGCTAATACAGAAGTGATGCGAGCACATCGGCAAAACCAATCCTCCTAGAAGAGAGTTGCCCAGAGTAGTTCCTTTCAATGACCTGCAATCTCTTTTATGTTGGTTATTTAATTGATTATTTACTAATTAGCGGGTCTGACACTGAAGTCGTTGCTGCTTTCATCATCCCAGGTGTCTCCTGTGCTGGTTGTTAATTGTCACTATTAGGGTTACATGAAGGGGGCAAACTACACAGGAAAAGGGGAAAATAATAGGAAAACAATAAAAGAGAGTTAAACATTTAAACGTTAGAAAAACTAGAAATATTTCTAAGTGCCTTATAAATATTAAAATCTTACTGCCATGCTTAACTTGAATGCACAATACGAGAAAAGAAAAAAATACCACCTAATTAATTTTTTATAAATATATATATTTCTAATTTTTATAAATTATTATCACTGATTGTGAATCTGGTCACAGAGGGTCCGAGTTTAGGAACCTCTGTTTTAGACTCTCACTGATTCTGAGATTTCCCCATTTACTAGTGATCTATCTAACCCTCTATCAGAGGGTGAAAAATAACCAATTTCTACTAAAATCAAGAATATTCCAATTTTAAACATTTAAAGTGAAGCACAAGTTTTAATATTTCAAATATCTGACACAACTATGCTTGTTTATTATTGAATGTACTTCTACCCCATCATTTCTTATTAACACCTCGAATTAAGGCAGCTAATTCAGACCATTTTTTATTCCTAAATGAGTTATTAAATTAAGCAGCTCTTGGCATATCATGCTTACACCCAGTTATTCAAATTTAAGATCAGAAAGCCACTGTGAACATGACATTTTTTTTTTTTTTTTTTTAGAATAGCCCCCCGACTGCATGTGCTGGTGAAGTCCCTGGTGAGGCTGCTTTATGACCTGTCCACTGAGTGCAGCTCCACACCACAGACTGTGAAGGATGAGCTGCTAGAGCACGTGACCCGCTGCCTCCTCCTGCTGAGTGAGCTCTGTGCTCAGGACCTCCAGGTATCGTTCAGCCTTGTTTCACTTTCAGTTCCCAGATTAAGCATGTCTGCCTGCCTGCCCTGGAGTGCTGGTGTCTACTTAGCCCAGTTGCTGCTACTGTGGAATTTGCATGTTCTCCCTTTTTTTTCTTTAGAGGTTTTTCTCCAAAATATTAAAAATGTGCAGGTTACTTGAAATGTCGACTCTAAACTGTCACACTGTATGAGTGTGGGTTGCAATGAGTGAGCATGTAATGCAAATGCCTGGCACCCAGTCTGGGATTAGTTACCATCTTGGGCATCATACCGCGTCTTCAGTAGAAGTCGCATGTCTTTCCGAAATGAACTGAATGGAGATGCCCACTTTTCTTCGTTTTGATGTTTATTTTAATTTTGCTGCTTCTCCAGTTCTCTCATGACGTACTGCAGACCTGCAAAGAGCAGCACCGTCCCGTACTTAACCCCTTCTTTGTGTCCTCCTTTCTTAAGGCCGTACTTGGCGATATTCACAGCAGCTGTTCTGATGCTCGTGTCAGCCAGTGTCTTGAGAAGGTCCTCCAGAGTATGAGGTGCCTGCAGTGAGTTGGCCCAGGGCTTTAAAGGAGCAACTTTTAGGACCCCACCCTGTGACTGCCCGTGGACTCGCCACTCTGGACTAAAACACCCACACATCCTTTGTGACAAGGACATCTGCTGTGAATCTGCCAAATCTGAGCTGTCTGTCAGACAGGGTGTCTTCCCCCGGATCACAGATGATCGTGTTTGCAGTGCCCAAGCATCTTGCCAATTACTTCTGAAACGTTTTTAGAAATGCTATACTGTATACGAGTAGTTCAAGTGGACCACATTTGATTCCGCTGTCCTGGGCATAAACGTGTGTCTACTGTGGATGCTGTACTCTCGCAAAAGTTATGATTTGTGGCTCTACTCGTCAAAGTAAGTAGTATTTTAAAAAATGAATATCCACAAGACAGCCATCAGCATTTACAGTGGACAGTCAACTTCAACAGATGGTGTCAAATTTTCACACTGAGGGAAAACAATTGAGGCTTCATTTTCCTTGGATGCACATATATTGAGGAATATTTTTGTTTGTTAAAAATAAATATACAAATAGCAATATTGTGCAGTTGGCGAAAAATAAAATGTGAGAATATATAATTATGCTCATGAAATGTATTCATTTTGTTATTCTTGATCTTTTTAATCATTTATTCATTTTAGTGATGGCACTCACTTGAAATAAGCCTTAAGATATGAGAGCTTAGTGATTGGCGGTGTCAGTCGGAGAGACCACCGCTCGGGGGGGGCTGCAGCTTAGAGCACTCGGCAGTGAGCCACAGGACTCCCAAAGTAAGCAAAGCACAGCAAGCAGTATGGCCACAGGTGGTCACAGTTGTTCATGGCGGACATGAGTGCAAGAAAAAGTTACCCAACATCTACTGTACATTAATTCAAGAAACTATGAATCCTCCATCATCCTCTCACGAGTTTGCATCTGCCGTAAACGGGCCCAACATTTCCAGTATGTCCATTCTGACGGCTACTCACTCTACTCCTGTTAGGATGATTACTTCTACAAGTAGAAAATGCGCCAACAGAAAACCAGTCTTCCTATATATTTTTTAAAATATATTACACTGTTAAGAATTACAGACAAGTTAGACATCGAATGAAGCTGTCATTGACAGGATGAGAGAGATGAGATGTTGTTTGTAAGCCTGGAGCAGAGGGCACAGTTGTCATGTTTGTATGTGGTATCACACTGGTTAGAACTACACATTTGACAAAAAAAGAGGACTTGTGCTGCTTGTTAAAAGTTGGTAAGGCTTCTCCTTTAACAACATTTTTGATTAGCAACATCTGCAGCAAATACTTGTAATTATTTAACTCTTCGGATGAATACAGGTGGATGAACCAAAGTGGATTGTCTCTTTTATTTTTCTTGTGGTGTTTTTATTACTCTTACAGCTCCTGCCACTTTCACAAATGTTCTAAAACTGGTAAATATTGTTAGATACACAGAGTAAAGTGGCTTACTCTACATGGCTCAAATCTCTGAATAGCAAGGTAGCACAGATGGATCTGGCAATTTTAAAACGTGACCAGTTCTTTTGAACAGCTACCTGCTTAACTCAAAAAGTTCCCAATTACCTGAGTTGGGGCAAAAGGGCCCTTATGTATGATTATGTAATGTGCCATAGTGGCTTCTGAAAGGACCCTTGAAGCACTAGGTCCTAGGACCACCGCCACTAGATTGGTTGATGTGGTCTCCATGCTCGTGCCTGACACTCCTCTGACTACACTTCAATAAAGTAGTTCAAATACCAGAAGTCAACACACCAGGAGTACTTTGCAAAACTTACTGATGTCCATTTAATTATGCATGGCTATAACAAAGCAATGCACTAGAACATCCCATTAAAAGAAACAGGTAGGCAAAGCAGATAACTGAACATGCCATTTACGTGTTAACAACATGAGGCCATTGTGGACCATACAAGTCAAAGGAGCATAAGCTTAAGCTACTGTACATAACACACTGGTGAGGCCTCACCCGGAGTACGGTGGACAGTTTTGGTCTCCATTACAAAACAGTCGAAAAAGTCCACAGAAGAGCAACTAGGCGGATGCCAGGACTGTGAGGTAAACTGTAGGCTATGAGGAACGACAGGAGATGAACCTTCTCAGTTTAAGCAAAAGGAGATCAGGAGGGGAGATGACTGAAGAGTTTAAAGTTACAAAGGGAATGATTACAGTGGGTCTCACTAAACAAAAGGAAACAGACGCAGCTGTTAAAGGTAAATTTCACAAACATTAGAAGTTTTTCATCACACTGAACCAGAAACACATGGTATACGTTAACAAGTAGTATGGGTTGAGGGCAGGAGTTTAGGGTCCTTCAAAACTCGACTTGATGTTATTTTGGAATAATTGGGTGAATACGAGTAAGAAGCTTTATTGGGGTGAACAGCCGATTCTTACTAAAATACTTCTAATACTCCAGTCTACAAATCTCAATGGTACCCCACCAGACACACTGTGTTAACATAACCTTTGGTACATGCAACATATGGTATTCTTACATGTATACAAAGAGGATTTTGCTGCACAAGTGAAGTTTACTACTGACCAGAGATGTGCTACACCAAAAAAAATGATAACTGGCCACTCACATGCCCATCTTCAAACTACGTGCTGTGTTTGCTGAAGAATTCCTGCAGATGACAGGAGAGCATATTAGACACATCTAGCTGATGCTGTACACAAGTAGTTGTTGCCTCAGATCATGCCATACTAGAATTTATATAAGTTTTGATGACTTCAGTTCAAGGTTGTTGTACACCACATACAGCACAATACTTGGCAATAGAGGGTATACATCAGAAAGATCATTTGCAGCAATTAGTAAAAAATATTGTTTTTACCAACTGGATTAGTTCATGGCTACAAAATGCTGTATATTCTCCGATTTTCTTGACTTTTTACTCCATGCAGACTGTGAAACAGTATATTGAAGTGTGATTGATAAGCAATTTTAATTGAATGACATAAACCCCTAATAAAGGAAGATGATACAAGTACTGATGTAAGATGGACGGGTGTCCTGTGCTTGCTAGGATAAGCTCCAGCCCCGCAGTTACCCTACTCGGGATTAATGGTACGGTGTTAACATAGAACATGCAGACCACACAGACCCAACTAGATGCAAAGTATTTTAACTTCAGACCCTGCAGAAGAAGCCTGCTGGATTAAAAGGGGCTTTAAACATGTTTTGAAAATTATATTCTAATCTGAAAAAATAAACATAAAAGAAAAAAAGTAGTCACATAAAGCAAAATGGGATAGTGATGGTGCACCAACCGTCAAGCCATCAGAGTCAACTGGGTTTACCAGGCCGGTGTCCTGCCATACTGCAAGAGGCATGAAGGCGTTGCTATGACTGAAATATTTTGGCCATCAAGAAACCCAATGACTGGAAAATGAAAAACATTCAAAAGTATGAAAAAAATGCTTCAAACTCATCTAGCTGTCACTCATTTTAAGTTTGTTTAACATGAATCTTTAAGCATCAAATTTAAATAGTCCTTTGTATGTAGCTTCAAATGCTGAGACAAGTCAAAAATACAGTACTCACTGTGCCTCTGCCACCACACTTCCACTAAGAATTCCAAGCATCACGCTCATTTTAGAGCTCAAATTGCTAATTCCATGTCATTTCTATGGCCTATTCAAGATGCTGTACCTGCTTACAGTACATATGACTCCTTTCTATTCTTGTGGTTCGCTTCTGTATCTTAGTTGGCCTTTAGTATTATTCTTTAAAGGTTTGGCCCAATCTCTGTTGAACACTTCTGTATTTTGCTTTCTTGGCACCACTTCTGCTTTCATTCTCTTCTTAAGCCTGACATTCATTGTTCTTTGAGCAGCTGTTTGCCAGAGACAGCTTTAGCAGAACTCAACTTTGGTCTAAGCCAACTGAATCACACTACAGGACCACGGGACTGTATCTGCATCAGATGGCATCAGGCAACACATTTTAAAGGAAATACACCATTTTAAAGCCCAAATGGCAAAGCACCAATTCAAACCAAGTGGAGGGCCTTTGCTCTTTTCTTACGAATGTACCAATGCAAACAGAGCTGGATGAGCCAAGACCCAAAAAACAGTTACCATATCACCAGTATTTAGGACAGTTTTGCTTTTATCCTTTCATAAATTGAATGTGCCATTCTCTTCCTGTATTCACTGTACTTTGTAAGAATAAAATTCAGGTCTTAAGTAATTTTCGGCTTAAAGGTAAAAAAAATAAAAATAAACAAATGACTTGCTGGGTCTCTCTAGCAGCAGAGCTAGATTTACTGTGACTACAAGGTGGATAATGTTTAATTACTTTGAAAAGATATTTTCACTTTGGAAGAAAATGCTGTGCAAATTTATAAAAAAGGCATTCCAAAACCATGTTTAATTTTGGAAGAATTGAGTAAAATTGATAAAGCTGCTCTACAGGCAAGCACCCTGCATGTAGAACATGATGCTTCATACAAAAGCAGACAGATGTTAACTATACTGTATGTTTCCCCATGTCCTGTCCAGAGCTGAAGTCCAAGGCAAAAGTGTCTTTAAAAAGCATGTGCTGTAACACAGCCCCGATTGGTCAGGTGGCTCTCTCTTTCGCTGCTGGTTCCATTTCATGTTCATACTCAATTTCCACATAAGCCCTCTTTTTTCTAAATGGCCCCTTTATTGGTGCTTTGCCTTTTGACTTCTTTGCTTTAGAGGTTGAACACTCTGCCTCTTTCTCTGCTTCTTCCTCCATCTCAGACTCTTCCTCTTCACTTGACCCTTCTTCATCACTGCTTCCTTTGAGTTTGTTCATTTCCTGAAGGGGAAAAAGAAAAAAAAAATCTCACAAAAGAAAAAAGACATCTGACAAGAAAGTGAAATATAGAATTGCGCATATCTGGTTTCAAGAAAGACATTTATAAATGAGGTAGAACTAGCAATAAATGTAAATGCCTTGGACAGATTTTGAAATTGTTAAAGCTGTAGCATTGTCTCCATTAGCTGTACAGCAAAATCATTCATTAAAATGACATATGATCACACTTTGTAATAATAGCTAATGTTTTTCAGTTACATTTGTTAATCAAACAAGAAAGACTCAACACACCTCACTTACTGAACTAGGAAATGAGTTTGCACAGGAACAGAGGGATTTTGAAACTGTTCACTAACACTTTAAAAATATATACTTTTATTTGGGAACTAACAGTACAATTTGTGGCTCAAGCATATCATTTCTCATGAATACTGTGTACTGAATATACTTTGGTTTTACATGTTTATGAAAATTAATATAACCAGATCATTAAAGTATCCAGAGTGTATTTTTAAACATGTAGAAATGCTCCACCAATCTTTCAAAGTGGCTTGAGGTGCCACAGTTTTATAAGACACTTTTATGTATTTAAATATGAGAGTCTAAGCTCCAGTCGTGTTTAGTCTCAAACCAATACCAGAAATTCCTTTACCTCAAAGTCACTAAGGTCACTTTCATCGATGTCAGCTTCAACAAACTCTCTGTGGCCATCATCCTATTGAAAACAGCAGATTTTGTTAACATTACAAGCCCCTACATGATTACTTTAATAATTACCCATTAGCAGTAAATTTGTTAAAATATTCTCCAGTTTAGTTTCAGACTTACGGCATCTTCATTCTCTTCTTCCTCTTCAGAATCTGTTTCACTTTCTGGCTCTTGATTATCCAATGCCTTTTCAAAAGCATGGGCAGGAAAATTGTAGATATCGCCATACTAAAACATGCAAAAAAAAAAAATAAAACCTTTAAAATCACTTGCTTTACATTAGTTACCCACAGAAAGTAGGCCTGGGTAAAAATATAATTTTTCCAATTGCTATTTTTTTGCTTAAATGACTCAATATCGATTCTCAACGTCTCAAGATCAACCTTGTGAATCTCTATCCTGCTCAATTACTATATGTATATTTTTGCTTATCCTCATTTTTTGTGTCCAATCCAGTAGATGTTGGTAATGGCTTGCTAAGGCTTCCTACAGAAAAAACACTTTAGTACGAGTAGCCTTCGCTGTTGGACATAGCAGATATCGAGCTCAGGGGGAGAGGGTACAGACATCCAACTATGCAAACCTAGATAATGTTTCATGGGCAGGTCTGAAATCCTAACCCCGCCATGACCTTGCCCTCCTGAACTCCAGCAGTGCTAACTTGCGATAGGTGAACATTCAGGGCAGTAGATTTTGACGAACACGACAGTCACATCTCACTAAATTAAAAACTGCTGGGCACCTGTGGCGGATGTGTTGCAGACAAGCATGCTGCATGCCACTCACACTCTACATATACAGTATGCAGTGCTGCTGAGATGGCTGGCTGGTTGTTGTTCCAAAAACCTTTCAAGAATGTCCAATGCAATGTTCCTTGTACTGCATCAATCACAAGTTTGTGTGTTAGCAAATTTAATAAACGTTGCTTTTCTTTAAGTATGTGGCTAGCTGTACTGCTAAGGTGAAAAACATTTCCAATGTGCCTCACCCAGCCAACCTGTGATACCAAAGTGAGCATGTGGGAAAAGCAGCCAATGTGAAGTAACTACTTAACTGTACTGTACAGATCATATCAGCGATATTATCAGTCATGATGGCTGGTTGTCTTTTATATTAAATTCAGCATCAGCTCTAGATCTTCATTTTAAAATGTTTCCTTTTAGTCTGAGGAGAAAGTGTGAAGACACATTTTCAAGACGGCTTAACATGACTGCTACACGCGCAACTGAAGATTTATGTAACTTGTGGAATTATACAAAATACATCTTCCCGCTGTATCTTTAATTTTGACTAATTCAAGATTACTTCAAATGTCCAATAGGGGAATAAATTTGGGTAACAGTTTAGGTGCCTAAACGGAGATTCATAACACACGAATACGTCACTGACTAATATTTATTACTTAAACAATATTTGATTATGTATAATAAACATCATTCGCAAGGTAATATAGATGTTTTATAAAGTAGATGTCACTGCATTGTATTAAACAAGAAGCCCACCCCCATAATATGTTATTGTGAATTTTGAATAAGTGCTGTGCAAGGTTTTTTTTTTTTTTTCTATTTTTCTATTTTTTTTTAAAGAGCAACGATATTTTGTTCCATGTCTTCCAAATACTGAAGTTAACTCTTCATTACTAATCAAGTATTTCTTCTTAAATGTCATTCCATGCTTATGCATATGTTATAAAGTCACTATGAAGGAACCTTTCAAATAAAGCGTTACAGAAATTTGACACATTAATATTCCCTGGGCAATGTCAAGTAATCTCTCAAAAAGGCATTAGAAATATCAGTGCACACTAATCAATCAAGATAAAAATCGATATTGAATCGGGGCATTGTCAATCAGAATCAAATCAAATTGGAACACTGGTGCCAATTTACAGCCCTAACAGGAGGGCTTGAGGTAATTGTTAGGCAACTGAACTTTCAGAAGTCACAGCGGTCACACTGCTATCTGAGCACATACATTGATACCAGCTTTGCAGCACTATATTCCTACCGTGCCTTGCTTCAGTCGTTCCAACAGCTCCTTTTCTATTGCATTGTCAAGCTGAGCTGCTACTAAGGCCTTTTCCTAAACAAACCAAAAAAATAATAAGAATAAGCAATATATTGTAATAACGGCAAACAAACAAAAAAAAAAAAACAAAGTTAATGCCCCAAACATCTCCCTCTAAGTATATTACCTCTCTCCGTTTCTCTCTTCTCTCCACTTTTCTACTCAAGGGAACAAGTTTGCGCCTATAATAAAGATGGGTTAAAAGGTGAATCAACAAATGTCTTCAAAAGCAGTATTTGGCCTAAATAACAGTTCAGACATTATTCAGTATCATATGTGCTGACTGCCTAAATATGAAGTTTTGTCTGTAGAACTAAGAACAAGTTTCAGTGCAGATGTCTGCAACAGGCCATTTTATGCAGAAGTTTAGCTTATCCTTACTAAGCAATGTACTCTCAGTAGAGATGTCCATCTGTTTCTGGGTGGCTTGTGGTCCCAAAAAAGCAAATACTATAGCATTTACCACATTATTAATTTTTTTTTTAATCATCCTTGTACTTACTGTCGCTTGAGAGTCAACTTGCGAATTCGGATCAAGTACTGTGTGATCTTGGTGAACCGCTGTTTGCACTTGTGTCTGATGAAGCGAGGCCAGTATATAAGATTTGTGTCGATCTGTTCCAATGCCTTTTCATAGTTTTTGCTTAGTTTCACCTAAAATAAATGTCAATAAAAATACCCATTTTGAATAAATAGGTTTACAATACAGTCTGAAGTATACACTAAAACCTACAAACCCAACTTCCTATACGGCCAATACTTGTGGATAAGTACATCACTTGCATTCCTCAGCCTCTGACCAGGAGTGCTACTCAGCACTGTTCACTTTCATTTTCTATAAGTGGTATGGCCCTTATTTAAAACTGTTAATTTCTTATTTGTTAGTTTCAGTCTTTTTCGGTTGCACTTATGCATGAATGAGAACCAAAACAGCTACCGTTTATGCAAAGTGCTGTGGATAGGTCTGAAAGCCATTCACATGAAAAAAAAATAATTTCTTGATGCATTATTCATTAGAATTAGAAGTTTCCCAATCTTACATATTCCAATACAGGGTGATGGTGACAAGAGTCTGACTGACTTTTCAGCATTGGACACAATGCAGGAAACAATAAATATGACTGTAGTAATTCTCTGATGCACAAACCCACACTCATTCACTGCAAGTCAATTCAGAGTCATTAGTTATCCTAACCTTCAAGTTTTTAGGAGGTTGAAAGAAACCAGAGTGTTAAAGGAAAGCCTACTTCAAAGAACACACAATCTTCATACTGACAGCACCTGAGCTGGCACTGAACACAAAAATCTATAGCTTGGAGGCTGAGAAGCCAACCACTGTGTCACCCTTAGGAATTACACTGTTGATGAATTACACTAATGCCAAAAATAGTGCAAACTCCAACAATTCTTAAGAATTCAGTACAAATACATCTGGGAATGACATAAGCTGCTGTGAGAGTCTGCCTCCAGAAATGCTCTGCAACAAAGAAAGGTGCCACCTGGAATGAAGACGACTTTAAAACTGCTACAGACCAGGTTGGATACTTTATGAAGTACTTCTGCTATGTTATGGTATTACACCATCATTAACGGAGGAATAGTTTGGTTTCATGGGAATTATGCTGAAAAAATTGTTTGGTTTTACTTGTGCATCTCTCAAATAGCCTTTTTTAATTTATTAAAAAAAAACACATTCGCTGACCTAATGAAAGTTTGTGTTGTGTTGAGAGTCCAGCAAATCTACTGTATATAGTTTAAGCCATAATCACAGCTATGTAGGAATTCTGCTACGCTACTTTATATTATGTTTCTTCTCATTTGAATTTGTTTAAGTTATATACACAGTTTTTCTAAATATTAGATGCCTATTTGTTGAAAGTGACATTTTCCAGGTGAAAACTGTATCCCAGTCTTTACAAGACGTGTCAGGTTTAAATTATCCTACATGCATAGGTCTTACCTTCTCCCACAGTCTAGAGGGAAAGGCAGCTCTTTCTATAACCTTCATGTACAGAAAACATTGGCCTGAGTAGGAAACAAAAAAGATATTAGCAAAGTATAAGCTTTCTTATAAGCAATAAATTATTTCCAAAAACAATTTCAATATACTCAATACATTCTTCTAAATGTGTGACTGACCAGTAAAAACTTCAGAAAAACTCTAGTTTAAAACACTTCACGGAGCACAAACATTTTTATTTGACGCAGACACCTAGTTTTGTAAAATAAAACTTTATTCAAGCAGTCCTGAAGGCCAAACTCACCTTTTTCTTCTTTGATAGTGGCATACTGGCTATTCGCAAGTGGACAGGATGAGCGGTTACACTGGCCTGTGAGGCTGTATTCATTCCGACAGAAATTCTGTGTCTTTGTTCTAAGTATTGTGGGGAAAAAAAAGAAACACTAAAGCTAAATGAAGTGTCTACACATGACACCTCACAGACAATTCAAATGGTCAAAACATCTGAACAAAAGGAGACAGGTTGACCAGATGTGAGGCTCAACATGCTGTCAATGACCAGATCAGATGAAGGCAAGTTGTCTCAGCTTTATGATGTCACAGTTGGGAAGAAGAGGACGAATAGTAGTAGTTTCAGTTTCTATCTAAACAATGTAGAACTGACCACAACAAACCAGTTTCTTCATATGTGCAGAATTCAGTGATTCATGTTTAATACTGAATAAACCCAGTCACTGGGATGCTGGGCTTCTGGAACATAAAGAAAACACCAACCATGGATAAAACAGCAGTCCACTAGAGAGGACATTTTTACACTCTCCCAGACTAAAACAAGTTCAAGCTGATCAAGTAGACAGAGACAGACGTCCAAAGCCTTGTAGTGCAGTGCAACTGTGAGCATTCAGGCAGAAGCTATACAGTACTTACTTTACTTTAAATGAGCAAAACTGCTTGTTGCCAATAACATCCCAAAATACCTGCAAATAAATAAAATTACAACCATTAATTCAGTTTTCCCCTCACAGAATTCTATATATAAACTGTACTAATTCAAAAGTCTTTAAAAATACATGCCGTGATCTTGTTCTTATGGAATGTGTACTGTGCTTTAAAAGAAGCTACAATAATTACGTTAATGTATTCTTTAAAAACTGTATATTTAGTAAAATTAATTTTGTATATTGTTAAAGTTTGCTCTTATTATCACTGCTACTCGAATTATACTATCAAGAATACTAATTACGAAATACATGGTTTTTAAGAAAAACGTTCATATAAAACTTACATCGTCATGCTGCATGTTGTAGGTATCGAAACTCCGTAATTTTACTAATTTAAATAAAATGAATACAAATGACAAACTAAACCAGAGGTAGTTCCACTTATTACTTCACGTATTCTAACACGTTGAGGCAGAGCTCGGCCATGCCGAAAAGAAAGCAACTCTCGCGATAACCGAAAAAAAAAAAACGTGAAGCGACTTCGTGACGACGGTACAATAGAAAGGTCAAGAAGTACGAGTCGAACGCTTTTTTCAGTCTGTCAAATACCCTGTTAGTTAAATAGAGGAAACATTCTCAAACTGCTTCTTAAGCTGGTCGCAAAATAACCGAAGCGATTTTATAAGCTATGTCATAGTAACTATCAAACGTGGAAAGAATAATGAAGTTCCCAGCCTGCTTTAGAGCATATTTCTAGAGCGTGTAAATAGAGAAAAGTGAAGCAAAATGACACCTTTTATTGGCTAGCTAAAAAGATTACAATATGCAAGCTTTCGACGCAACTCAGGCCCCTTCGAAAGCTTGCATATTGTAATCTTTTTAGTTAGCCAATAAAAGGTGTCATTTTGCTTCACTTTTCTCAACATTCATAATGGCTAACACGGTAGACCTACAACACCCTAGTACTACAGAGCGTGTATGGAAATGTTCAAGAAGACAGAAGAGACAACGCGGAAACGCACCCTGGTCAGGAACTGAAACTATGGCATCAGTATCCACCACTGTGTCATCATGCTGCCATAATTTAACTTGATTAGTTTTTATTTTTAATTAACATCTCTTTGCATAGCGCACATAAATGCACGTTTTCACAGTGAACACAGAAGTACAGAAGCACTACTCTGCGCCAGGTGTTGAAAGACTGGACTCGCAGATAATAGAGTAGCACCTCTGCTAAACTTAAGCCTTCCGAGTTGTTCTCTTTAATTTGATAGACATGTTTCCTTCATTTCACTTATTTAAAGTCGGGTCTGATTAAGACACTACGGTTCTCCAATACACACAGATGTACTGAGACAAATCAAATGCAATATACTATACGACAAAAATAACATTAATAAGCTAATATTAAAGGCAAAGGAGCCTCCACTGGATAGATAGATGGGCCCTGTATCCATTTTGTTAAATTCCAAATGGAGTCCCATAGGAGTAAGTTACATTTAGAATCTGTGTAATCAGTCATTACTGTTGTTTCCAACACACACACAATTAAGAAAATGGGCAAACAGAATACTTTCTTTTAAATTATTTTTATGGCTTTTTAAAAAAAAGTTGCATTATTAAGTTTTATTGACCAAAAAAGAAACACACAAATCAATGAAAAGGCCTAGACTTAGTACAACAAAGAAATGATTATATTCCCATCTAATTATATGTAGTAAAGCAGGATAATTAAATCTGAACTAAATGCACAACCAGAAATAGGGACATTATTATCTACCTGTATAAATGTAAGGTAATCAATAAATCTGAACAGAATTCAGAACAAGACATAAAAATTGAAGGCTAAAAAGACTTCTTTCCAAAATGAAGTCCCTTGAATTAGGGACTTTCCTTATTTGATCTGCACTTGATCTTCAAAATGCTGGGTCTACAGAAATACTGTCAAGTTTCTGTTGCCGATTATCAGGCATGGACTGGGCTTTATTCTCATCATCAAACTTACTAACTGCAGCCTCTTCCTTTTGTGTAGTTGTGTTGTTTGAGAGCGCCATAATGTTAGCCTTGCCCTCAGAGCTAGCCAAACCTTCTCTGCTAATGCTAAATCTTGATAAACATGAGTCTTCATCCTTCCTATGTCTGTAGTACTAGGGTGTTGTACCGTGTTAGCCATTATGAATGTAGAAAAAATCGAAGCAAAATGACACCTTTTATTGGCTAACTAAAAAGATTACAATATGCAAGCTTTCGAGGCAACTCAGGCCCCTTCTTCAGGCAAGATGTAATTTAATAAATTTCAACAGATTATATAAATAAAACACCACAACAAAACAATAATAATAGAGAGAGAGGAGGAGAGGTTAAGAGCACACACTGATACAGCGTATTGCCGCACCCACCACAAGACAAACCAACTCAGGATCCCAGATCAAGACTCGAGTGCAGCCATGCAATGTGTGACACTCAGCACCACACTAGATCAGATGAAGTGGAACCAGTGTGAGGTTTTTTATGGCGGCTGGAGTGCCAATTCTGCCACCAACCCCCCAGGTTTTTCCCTGCAGGGCTGGATGCAGATTAACATCATACAACTGCAGGTTAAGGGCCTTGCTCAAGGGCCCAACGAAGTAGAGTCGCTTTTGGCGTTTACGGGATTCGAACTGGCAACCTTCCGATTGCCAGTGCAAATCCCTAGCTTCAGATCCACCACTCCGCCCACCATTCCATTCTATAGTAATAGAATAAAATAAAATGTGTAAACCTAAATGAAAAAGTGAATAACATGCAAATAAATGTAAGGTGCACATGGTTATGAAAAATAAATACAAAATTCACAATGCAATATTTAAAAATAAAATGAATTTAAAAGCGTACATAATAGAAATTTAAAAAATAAAAATGGCTTGTAAAGGTATTACAGGTATTACAGTAAGTTTGTGGGCTATGGCTACAGCAAATGCAGCCACTACCTCCTCAAACTCTCTATTGAAATTCAAGCTAGGGCTGAAAGCCACTCAGGGCCAGAATAAGACCTATAAAGGCCCTAAGCACTAAAAAGATTTTGGTGCTCCCATATATATTTAATTCAAAATATAAACAATAATAAACCATAAAATAAAATTGTATTTTTCAAAATGAAACAAAATTTACGGTAAGATGAAAAATAATGCTGATTTTTGTATACTTCCACTATATTTATATTTGAAACGTTTTCTCTTACTGTTTCTAATTGAAAGGTCTTTCATCAGATCCTCAAAACTGATCTTACGCAAGACATCAGCTTCTACGTTTAGTAGAGATAAGGCATCTAACCTGCCTTTATTATTATTTTATTATTGTGTATTTATGTATGTAATTTTTTCATTTAATGCGGGAGCCCCTTTTTGTGGAACCTGGTTCAGTTGCACCATTTGCAGTTTTGCACCATATGGTCCTTTGATGCTCTTATTTTGTCAGTCAGTCATTATCCAACCCGCTATATCCAAACAGGAGGTCACGGGGGTCTGCTGGAGCATTGGCACAGAGTGCAAGGCAGGAACAAATCCCGGGCAGGGCGCCAGTCCACCACAGGGCACACACCAGAGACAATTTAGGATCGCCAATGCACCTAACCTGCATGTCTGTGGACTGTGGGAGGAAAACCACACAGACACTTCGTGCCGCCCCGTGCTTATTTTGCTTAATGGTTAATCCAGCCTGCAGCCACTCCTGTCAATAGTGAGGCCTGGAGAGACTTGACTGAAGCTGGATCAGGAAAGGCTAAATTGTCTAAATAAAAAAATTAATCCAAATTTTCCTTCCAAACATGTAAATATTCTGATTGCATGTAACGTTCATCACACCCTCATAATGAAAATATGGGCCACAATTTGTTCCGATTGTTTCGTTGTAGTGCGTCAGTGCTAAACTGTGTTTCATGGGAGTTCCCGCAGATTTGTCTTTCCCATGAGTACCCAAGTAAACCCTCCCAGCTCTGGGCCCCAGGTAACTCAACTGCCTGGGGAGTATTTTTCATACGTCGCTTAAATCATCCGAGATCAGGTGCCTCATCTTGGATAAGTTAATGCCGGTGACACTCATCCAAATAAGTCAGTTTTTCAAACACAGCCATGTAGTAGATTAGTCTAGCTGGATCTAATCATACAAGATGAATGCGCGCGCCCGCGCTGAGTGAAAAGCCCATATATATTGAGTCTAGAAAACATGATCAGCAAGTCTTTGATAGGCTGTAACAAAATGACAAAAGAACGGACGCATTTTTTTTCACACACGTGGCACAAGACCTTTTATTCGAAGGACATGAAGAATGTCAAGATTTAATATGCACAAGGGGTAACAATGCAAAAGCAGCCCAGACCAGAAAAGACAGCTGGCAAAAAGTGGCCGACAAATTAAACGCAAAGTACTGTGCATTGTACTTGCTGAATGCAGCGTTTCAGTTCCTATGTGTCAGATTAATTATTATTTAATATGTCATAATTCCAGATCAAACGTGAGCACAAGGAGAACATGGGAACAGGTTAAAGTGAAGTACAAGAATATACTTCAAACTGGTAAATATTGGTATATAACTATTTAAAGAATTGTTGACATAAAGAATCATATATAATATAAAAAACATTAATTTTAAAGCTAATAAGAAGGCAGACAAGCAAAAAACATGTGGAGGTCCACGTGGTCCAGACCTAACCTCTGCAGAAGAGTTGGCTCTCCAGCAAAATGCCCATCGCCCTGTTTCTGAGGGCATTCCAGGGGGAAGCTCCTCCTCAGAACCAGTGGCAGGATGCAGTGGTCACTTCATTTCAGGTAAAGGATGGTCATTGCATATATTTGTCCTCCATGTGTGCCATAGGTATGTTCCATATAGCCCTCTTTTTTTGTTGGGTCAGTTGCAGGGAATGTCATATCCCTTGAACCTGTGTCTGACCAACAAGATATTGACGAAGGTCAAATATTTGATGAAGACACTGTGTCTGATTATTCATCAGGAGGAGAGGTACATTTTCCAAATAATGTTTGATCAAACTCCACTCTGATCAGCCCCATGTGCCCCAATCACATTTGGAAATCCTGGTAATGAGAATGTTAGGTTGATTGAGATTCTTCATGGAACTGTGGGTGTTTTAGCCTGTGTATTACCTACCTGCAATGGCATGAAACGCCTCTTTTATTGTCTGCACACGCAGGTGTCCAGAAAACACTATGAAAACCCGAAGGAAATATTTCAGAGCCAAACAGACTTTACGAATTGCCTGGCAAACTGCACTTTTAGTTAGATTTTCCGCATCGCCTACAGTATATAAAAAAAGTGTCACTTGCAAAAAACCTCAAAGCAATGCCTACTATCTGTGTGGTTGTGAGAGCCCAACTTCGCCGAGTTTGACTTCGAATATAAGGTGCTAATAAATCTTTGAGGTACAATATTCCCCCTTGGCTAAAGCGGTATCTTTCGAAAAGAATTTCCTCCGGGAGCAATAAAGGATCTTGCCGATCGCGCAAAACCCTCTCCATCCATCCATTTTCCAACCCGCTGAATCCGAACACAGGGTCACGGGGGTCTGCTGGAGCCAATCCCAGCCAACACAGGGCACAAAGCAGGAACCAATCCCGGGCAGGGTGCCAACCCACCACAGGACACACACAATCACACACTAGGGCCAATGTAGAATCGCCAATCCACCTAACCTGCATGTCTTTGGACTGTGGGAGGAAACCGGAGCGCCCAGAGGAAACCCACGCAGACACAGGGAGCACATGCAAACTCCATGCTGGGAGGACCCGGGTAGCGAACCCATGGTCCTCAGGTCTTCCAACTGCGAGGCAGCAGCGCTACCCACTGCGCCACCATGCCACCCTATATGAAATTCTCTACTTATAATTTGCGCACCAATATCAATTGGTCGCTGATTCATGAACGACGAAGCCATGACTGGATTACTTCCACGCACCGTCACTGATCACGTGTGTAAACTAATCCTTGTTTACACAGAACCTGCTCCGAGCAGGTTTGCGGATTAGGATGTGTTGCTATGACAACACTTCCAGAAAGAGTTTCGAAAAACCGACAGATCCAGGATCAGGCCAAATCGTCAACAATTACATACGGCTAAACGACTAATCCACGTACGAAAAATACCCCCCTGTTCTGTTACCAAGCCTCTGCCCCTGACTGATGTTTACTCGATCATGTTGGCCTCTCTTGTAAGTCCCTTTGGATAAAAGCACCTCCTAAGCAAACAAATATAAATTTAAAAAGCACAAATGAAGGGCGAAGCGGGAGTATCGTTGCTCAGAAACGGTAGGTTCGAATCTCACGTCCGGTTGTTGTCCGTGTGTAGTCTACATCTTGTCTTGGCTAATCTGTGTTTCCGACCACACTCCTCCCAAACTGAGCAGTTTAAGTTAACTCGCGACCATATTTGTCCTATGTGGGAGAGGCCCTGCAGTGGACTGGCGCCTTTCTGTCTTGTGCCCGCTATGCTAACGGAATTGCCATCTTTACCAATCAACCCCGACAGGTCGGCGAATGTTATATTATGAGAGACAACAGGAAGAGACTGGCAATTTGTGTTAAAGTATTCAAACATCATTTCACGTCCTGAAAAATAGATGACACAAATATAACTAGGTATATAATAAGCCAGCCAGGAACTCTCCCAGTAGAGCGGCAGCGAAGGAAACGGCCGCTATTCGTATTTCTTACGACCACATTATAGTGACGGACCGGATACAGCGTGCTACAACTAAGGCGAGAGGTGAAAGCGTGAAGAGTTGAAACGTCTTTAAGCAAAAACAGAGTCTGGGTTGGCATAAGTATCAAGGAAAGCAAATAAGTAGGTGCTGCACCAATTTACGTCTTTAGTAAGTAAAACGATTAACAGAATTTTCACTTTCGTTTCTGCCAAAACAAGTGTCTCGTTTAAGCGGTATTTTTTGGAAGAATAAATATCTGGCGAGTTTAATGTTAGTTTTGAAACCTAATTTTTAAAGCCATTCTAAGATTAAATTTCATTGTCACAGAATAGGAGTACAAGAAACAAAACTGGTAAAATACACGGATTATAGGTGTACATTATTGATGCGCAATATGAACTGCTTGCGTTAACATAGTACAGTAAATATTAAACGGCGTATTATTTTTCATTCTCTGTTTTAGATGTAATCGCAGTGTTATATTGCCTTCTTGTCCCTTTACTCCGAGTTCGACGCATCTAATAACCGTATAATTTTTTTCAGTTTCGCCACGAGGTCCCGATACAGTAATGTAAACTGATTGGCCAAACGTCTCGTTAATTTTTCCCCAATATTGCCATGAGGTGCTAGATATAGTGTTCAAAAACGCAGCACGGTAGGTAGTTCCTGCAAATG
Source organism: Erpetoichthys calabaricus (assembly GCF_900747795.2). NCBI lineage: Eukaryota > Metazoa > Chordata > Cladistia > Polypteriformes > Polypteridae > Erpetoichthys > Erpetoichthys calabaricus. The sequence goes on from NC_041394.2 coordinate 95,739,296, forward strand.
CATTTTCTTAGATAAGACTGTAGTAGCGTGTGATCGAGAGTAGGCTGAGGGAAAGTTAATAGCATTGCCAGTTTAAATCTATTGGCCAGTTTTACAGTGCGCATTTTGACACTGAGCAGCAACATCACAAAACGATTTATTGAACACGTTATACTACAGGTCTAATCAATGTAACCTGTTTTATTATTTCTAATTTTCTTTGTACAGTCTGACAATTTATATTTTTGCTTCTTGATTATTATAATCAATTACTTGTATTTTTTATTTCCTCTTCAGAGAAATACAGCCATGTTCAGAAAGCCAACATTGCAGGTAAAGCTCGAGTCAAAAAATGCCAACACATTGTCAAATATTTTTAATTTAGGTTTTTCCTTCTACTTAAAACCTGATGTTCACTTTAGATCTTTTCCTTTGTTTTTGTAATTTTTTCACTATTAACACTAAATCAAAAGGTGTGTGATAGATATGCCGGGAGATGCTAAAAGAATAATGAAACATATTTTTTGTAAAGGATGTACAGTACAAAAACTGTTTAAATTAGACACGATGTCACAACTAATAAGTGTTTTTAAACTTTTAGATTATTAGGCACTGCATTAGATGCCAGTCAAATGAAGCCAACTCTCTTATCCTGGAAAGATGTGAGTACCATGTGTTTGTTCCACATTCATAAATGGTTTCTTTTAAAACAGAAAAAAATAACCAGTTTATGACCACCTATTGATTACCTTGTATTTACTCCATATTTTATAAACATCGATAAACCAATGTGGCAAGAAAACGCTGTTCTGTTACATTACCTGAAAACACAAACTTTATAAGCACATAAATTCTCTGATGACAGTTATTTTTGTGTCACATTAGAATGATAGGTCAGGAGTTGTTTTGCTGAACAGTGGTATACATGACATGATTTCTTTTATACCAAAGTTTTATTCTGCTGCAATTGCTCACAGCATATATCTAATGAATTAATCATACAGTAAAGCACAAAGGAGCATTATATGCAATCGGCAGTCTAGATTTAAATCTCAGGACTCATTGCTATTAATGTGGACTTCATGTATTACTCCTGTGTATGCGTTGTTTTTTTTTCTCCAGGTATTGTTTTGTTCCAAAATTCCAAAGGTTGTGTGTTACTTTGATTAACGAGTCTAAAGTTTTACACCCAGTACTGAAGGGGATAAGTTATAGCTATACACAACTCTGAACTGGATTAATCAGCTTTGATATTGTTGAATCTTGTGTCATTTAGATAGTAATAGAAGCTATCAAGTCGGAAGATGATAAATGAGAAAACACAGTGAAAATGTGTAGTCAGTAGTGCTTTCTGATAATAATTGATAAAGTGGAATTTCATTTTAAGGAAGCATTATTGAAACACATTTGCTAGAAAAATTAAAACTGTTTAAACACAGTTTTCTGAGAGTTTATACCTTAATGCTATGTGCTGAGGATTTATCTACATTTACTTATTTGGCTGGTGCCTTTATCCAAGGCAACTTACAACATTTATGATACAATTTGTTACATTTCTTTTGGTTTTCCAATTGGATCACAGGCAGGTCAAGTGACTCACTCAGAGTTGCACCGTATTGGTAGCAGGATTTGAACACACAACCTTAGAGTTTGAAGTCCAAGACCTTAATGACTGCACCACACTGGCCGATATTTGAAGGCACTTACGAAGACCTTCTTTGTTTCACAGTGTGAGGAGATTGTTTTTAGGTATCTCCAGACTGTTGTGGCCTAATTAGTTTCAAATAATAATCCATAATTTATTTTAAGACTGACCTGGCTTATTTCTGTAGGTCGGTAATCACTGTTGCAAAAGTAAAATACTAATTACTTAATGTGTTTGTCTTTGGTATCAAGCTGAAAAAGTCACTTCCATTGTATCCAAAACATCATGTTTGCTTACAATCATTTTGATAGATACATAGAACTTTGTCTTTTTATAGAAGATTTTAAAATATATAATAAATATAAAAACACACACCAAGGTCTGAATACACACCAGAATGACTAAAAAGAAAACTTCTGACTTGGTAGTCATGGTCACAGTGAGGCGTTATGCAGACATATTGCTGTTGGTGTAAAGCAGCTCCAATAGCGTTTCTTCACACACTTTTGCTGAATAATCTGTAGGCTGAAATGTTACAGATTCAGTAGGTAAATACGTTGTAGTTGGTAAACTGCTTTCAAATAAGACAATCCACAGCTTGAAGCAGTCCTATGCATTTGGACAGCTGTGTCTTTTCAGTATATATTCAGTATGTCTTGTTTATTGTTGTGACATCTGTTGCACTTGTGACCAGTCAGTGGAAAAACCATTTCATACACTAGGATGAAGGAAAAAAACTGAATTTGGTCCCAAGAAAAATCCTGCTGGTGTGCTTCACTTTGGGAAACCGAGCATCTGCATTATTCCTTTCCCACTGGATAGAAGAGAGCTGTCAACAATCATTAAATACTTTATACGAATATAAAATCAGTTCAAAATGCCTGTTCCTAAAATATACTATATATTGTTTTAATAATGCTTTAACTTTATAAATATGTGTAACTGAATTTATAAATGGGATGAAACTTGACACCTCCCTATCCCTGAAATACTGTCAAATATACAGTACATAACCCTATGCAGTTAGAAGGATTCCTGCATTAAATAAGACACTGTTTTGTGGTTTACACCACTTGCTGTCTAAGTGTGTTTTTAGGTTTAATAGTTAAAAATGAACGAGAGAACCTGAATTGGATATGTGAGTGGTAACCTTTAAAAATATTAAGGCAGTAAGATGTTTGAAATGTGAATAGAGATTTCAGTATTTTAAAACCCTGGTAAAGCGACATGTTAAGTAATGCAAACGGTATATATGTCTATCCACTGTTTCAACTTATGAATTTCTATACAAAAATTTTGTTAGTTTTACTTCACTCCATGTATTATATATTTAAATGGATGCATTTTGACTGGACAGTAATTAATGTTTAGTATGCATTTGACTTTGATATTTAAAAAATTATTTAAAAGAATCAGTCATCTCTCTGTCTCACTTCTCTTGACTTGTGTTTATGGCTTAGCTATGAATAGAGTTCAACTACTAGGACGAGTCGGACAGGACCCAGTCATGCGTCAAGTAGAAGGCCGAAATCCTGTCACCATTTTTTCCATGGCCACAAATGAAATGTGGCGATCAGGTGAAGGAGAAACAAGTTTTACAGGTAATTAGCTTCTGCCTGATCAATTTGTTTCTTGCAGCAGAGTCAGCCCAGAATTACAGCAAGTTCTTTCAGAGTATTACATATTTAAATATATAATGCAGGGAAATTTTAATCATAAGATTGTCATTCTTTAACCCTGGTAGATTTTGGCTGGTGTTAATTAAAATTAACATCACATGTTTTCTAGTTACTTTTATATCATAACACAGTTTCAGATTTTTTTACATTTTTTTTTATCTTACTATGCTTTTTTGATGATTGTGTTTTGTGTTGTTATTAACCTCATCATTTAATATATCTATACAGGCATAGTAGAAAAGCATAAAAACAAAAAAAAAGGCATTTTAAATATTGTTAATGTAGCAGAGCAATGTGTGTCATTTAGCATATTATAAGTAATTTATTTTAAATGAAATGTTCTTTTTTTAATAGAAGCCATGAAAATCTTTGTGAGTATATTTATTATGTACATACATATAGACACACATATACACTTCTTAACAGAATTGGCTAAATGGAGTACATGAATAAATATTACCTCCTTATGCATGTTTATTAGTCTCACTCTGTGAAGTGACTGTGTTATTAGCACAGCATTAAGTTAAAGAAGGAGCTGTTAGCTGGACTCCTATGTGTTTTAAGTGGCTTTGTTCTGAAAAATTAAATAGTCCTCTGAGAAGGAGTGACACAGGTGGCGCAGTGGTAGTGCTGCTGCTTTGCAGTAAGGAGACTGGAAGATTGTGGGTTCGCTTCCCGGTTCCTCCCTGCGTGGATAGCACTTTGAGTACTGAGAAAAGTAATGAATTATTATTATTATTAGAGTTGCAACTGGAGAATAGTGAAATGTCTGAATTAATGCTAATGGCGTACAAAAAAAGGGGGTGTGCCTCAGAATAAAAATGTCTGTTTTGGAATGTTAGAATGGATTTGTAGGTGTTACACATAAGTTAACTGGTTTGGATTGTAGTAATGTTTGAATATATTACACAGACAGTGTGGTGTAGTGATTAAGGAAGTGTACTTCAGACACTGAGGTTGTGGGTCCAGAGCCCACCACAGACATTTTGTGACCAAGATCAAGTCACCTTTTCATCTTTTTGTGCTTCAGTTTTTTGTTTTTTTTTTTTTAATTTCTAATTATCTCAATTTGCCTTGTATAAAGGCCTCAGCAAAATAAGTAAATGTAAATTTCCATGAACCAGCCTGATTGCTCCAGCCCTCCGTGTTAGTTCTTGAAAATAGTGATTAGACAGGTTGACTGCTTGTAAACACATTTGCAGACTGAACATGATGTTTATTATAATATTGAATATCACATGTTATTTAAAGTTAATTAAACCAAAGGATGAAGGGCTGCTTAAGAGTATAACCCTAATAAGCCAATGTAATTATTTTATTACAACACATAATATGAAACGTTTGTCTTATCCATGCTTTTTTTTGGCATATTTAAACCTAACTATTGTGTTGTAATAGCTGTATCCTTTTCCTGCTACTATTTCTGTCTTTTTCTCTGTTCTTCTGATACATTCTTTATACATCACTTCTTGAAAAAGGTGTAGTCATCTAATATTTCTGTCTAATTTCCTTAATATGTTATTCTTGGTGTTTTAGGAGATGTAACCCAGAAAACTACATGGCATCGCATTTCTGTATTCAGACCAGGCTTACGGGATGTAGCATACCAGTATGTGAAAAAAGGGTGAGTGGCACATGTCAGCTTCCAATTTTTTAAAGTTTGAAGTACATTTAAAATATAATTCTGTGCATTTGTATTTGCTGTGTGGCATATCAATCTAATGTAAATATTTCAAAATCTTAAACATTTAGTCTTGTTAATATCACTGCTTAGTATTGTGATTATGTTGCTGGAATAAGATTTTGGACTTCTCTGCTTAACCTGTTATCAGTGCAGCCTTCTCCATCAGAAGTGGTATGAAAATGAAGTAAAGGCTGGACATGATCATTGAATCTTCTTTTGCAAGAGTTACTTTTGTTTTATAAATTACTTCTTTTCCAAGGCAGATACTTTATTGATCCCGAGGGAAATTCAAGTACCAGTAGCCAAGAATTAATTATATTAAGTTAAATACAAACACTTAAGCACACAATGCACAAATAACAAATAATGCTATCACAGTACACTAGACGGTACATACAGTAATGCCAGTGCAGTAAGAATTGTGCAACAAATACTGCTATCAAAGTGACAGTTGACACATAATATTAAAGTGACTTAATGTCAAAATAAAATAAAGTGAAATGCCTTTGCTTATAGGATAATAACGAACGAGGAAAAAAAATAGTATATAAAGTATAAGGTATGTACTGTAAGTACAAAATATAGGTACAAAATATGTGTTTAATACAACACTGGACTTCTCAGTCATTAATTCTGTGAGATTTTCTTCCTACATTTTATGATTTTCCAAGCTTAAGGCTGATTTATGCTTCTGCTTTCGAGCCCACGCTGTAGGTACGCAGTAGTTGCCTTTGTCTGTTCTGCAGGGTAGTCTGATGCCCACCTCCTCAAAAATGTGAATGCATGTCACATTGACATGAACCTTGCGCAGACTCCTATAATTCTGATTAGCCAGTTGGTAAGTACTGTATGTATTTCCTGAAACATGTTTCCCTTCATCTACAAGTTTGTAAGTCAGCAAATGTATGAAAAAGTGGGAAAAATGTGAGGGACAAATACATTTGCCTCTGCAAGAAAATGTGTAGCAAGAGGAATGGTGATCCTGAAGTGCAAAAACTGCCTGCATTTTTCATGGATCATTTGCTATTTTTGTGTGCCACAAACACTTTATTTCACATTGTGTCTTCTTGATTTCATTATTTTCATATTTCATACAGCTTCTCACAAATGTTTTCCATTCATTACAAGTGAATTTCTTAAAAATGCTGGACAAACGTGGGTCACGTGCAAAGGCAGTCACAAAGTAAGAAAAAAAAACCCAAAGCAGAGAGAATGGGAATTTTCTTGCAAAACTGTGGCATCTGATAAAAGTTGTAACCTTTTTCCAGCAAGGTTTGCTCTCTCTCTCACTCTCTGTCTTTCCGTTAAATAGTTAAGATCCAAAGCAGAAAAATGTGCACTTCTTTAACAACAAGCCATTGTCATCTTCCACTCCAAGTCCTGATTTGTTTATAAGTCACTTTACTATAAAGAACCTAAAGAGGACTAGTGTGATATTTGTAAAATCTGCCAAGAAAAGCTTAGATGAGGAGAGTATAAACAATTACTTTTGGTATGAGGTTTCACAGAAAATGTACAGGCACATTACAAAGGTGGAACACAATGGTTGTAGACTTAATTTAACCTTTCAACTTGAATGGACAGAACCACACAAGTGTGTAGTCCTGCATGCATCCTTCATATTGCATGTGCACTTTGGAGTTTCCCTTTTGATTTTTTTTTTCTTTTAATTTGGGAAAAAGAGAAAATTATTTATTGCTCAGTAATACATTGGTTAGCACTGTTGCCACACAGATCTAGTAGCCTGGTTTAAATGCTGTGCATATCCATTTTTCATGTACCGTTTATGTTCTGTCCCTGTGTTTGTGTGGATTTTCCTCTCACATCCCTATTGCTGTGCAGGTTAGGTTAATTTTTTAACCCAAACTGGCCCTGTGTGATAAACTGCCACTGTATCCAGGTCTTCTTCATGCCTTGTGTCCAGTGGTACCAGTATAGGCTTCAGACCACCTCCACAACCTTCTTCTGGATTAAGCAGATTTAAGAATGTCATGTGATGTCATGAATGAATTAAATGGAAACATTTTCCAAGACCATTAGGCACTTGACTGAGCCACAGGGGTGGGCTTTGTGTGCAAGCGAGCTGAAAACCAAAACCAAAAAAGTACAATATGTGTAGTGCAGTAACAAGGCATAAATAAGGAACATGGGTGTATTGGACTTCACAAATAGAAAAGGGTTCATCTGTCTGAGGTTTCATGTTTTAAATAGCAGGACAGAATGGAAACAAGAAAAAGAGGATGACATTGCGGTTGAACTTGCTGTACCTGTTAACCCTTTGTCCAGGCAGTATGTTCTGGCTCTCAGAAAAAGGGGTGAGCACAGTTGTGCTGGAAAGTCGGCACTCAGGCAGTAAGTTCGAGGTGCCAAGCAATTTTTATTTGTGTAAATTGACATGGTCTGGTAATGAAATCAGTAACGGCAATCAGCAAGTCTGACATACCCTCTGACTAGAAGTCACATAATGTAAATTCAGCTTTAGTAGCCTTTCATCAAAGCATCACTTGGATAAGTATATGTATAATAAATAAATGTAATGTAAAAAGCCTGAAGTTACAGAAAATATTATCAGAAGGTTTTGTTAAATTTTGATCTTTGGAGTACATAAATATGTTTGGTGTGTTTCCTGGAAAAGAGAAGGATAATCGGATGTGAGGAAGTAAGTTGCATGTAATCAAATGTGATGTGAGGCCTGTTCATTGGTTGAGGGACATTCTAAATACAGTTTGGTCCATAAATATTTGGACAGAGACAACTTTTTTTCTAATTTTGGTTCTGTACATTACCACAATGAATTTTAAATGAAACAACTCGGATGCAGTTGAAGTGCAGACTTTCAGCTTTAATTCAGTGGGGTGAACAAAACGATTGCATACAAATGTGAGGCAACTAAAGCATTTTTGTAACACAATCCCTTCATTTCAGGGGCTCAAAAGTAATTGGACAATTGACTCAAAGGCTATGTCATGGGCAGGTGTGGGCAAGTCCGTCGTTATGTCATTATCAATTAAGCAGATAAAAGGCCTGGAGTTGATTTGAGGTGTGGTGCTTGCATGTGGAAGATTTTGCTGTGAACAGACAACATGCGGCCAAAGGAGCTCTCCATGCAGGTGAAAGAAGCCATCCTTAAGCTGCGAAAACAGAAAAAACCCATCCGAGAAATTGCTACAATATTACGAGTGGCAAAATCTACAGTTTGGTACATCCTGAGAAAGAAAGCAAGCACTGGTGAACTCAGCAATGCAAAAAGACCTGGACGTCCACGGAAGACAACAGTGGTGGATGATCACAGAATCATTCCCATGGTGAAGAGAAACCCCTTCACAACAGCCAACCAAGTGAACAACACTCTCCAGGGGGTAGGTATATCAATATCCAAGTCTACCATAAAGAGAAGACTGCATGAAAGTAAATACAGAGGGTGCACTGCAAGGTGCAAGCCACTCATAAGCCTCAAGAATAGAAAGGCTAGATTGGACTTTGCTAAAGAACATCTAAAAAAGTCAGCACAGTTCGGGAACAACATTCTTTGGACAGATGAAACCAAGATCAACCTCTACCAGAATGATGGCAAGAAAAAAGTATGGAGAAGGCGTGGAACAGCTCATTATCCAAAGCATACCACATCATCTGTAAAACACGGTGGAGGCAGTGTGATGGCTTGGGCGTGCATGGCTGCCACTGGCATTGGGACACTAGTGTTTATTGATGATGTGACACAGGACAGAAGCAGCCGAATGAATTCTGAGGTGTTCAGAGACATACTGTCTGCTCAAATCCAGCTAAGTGCAGTCAAATTGATTGGATGGCGTTTCATGATACAGATGGACAATGACCCAAAATATACAGCCAAAGCAACCCAGGAGTTTATTAAAGCAGAGAAGTGGAAAATTCTTGAATGGCCAAGTCAGTTACCTGATCTTAACCCAACTGAGCATGCATTTCACTTGTTGAAGTCTAAACTTCAGACAGAAAGGCCCACAAACAAACAGCAACTGAAAGCCGCTGCAGTAAAGGCCTGGCAGAGCATTAACAAGTAGGAAACCCAGCATCTGGTGATGTCCATGAGTTCAAGACTTCAGGCTGTCATTTCCAGCAAAGGGTTTTCAACCAAGTATTAGAAATGAACATTTTATTTCCAGTTATTTAATTTGTCCAGTTACTTTTGAGCCCCTGAAATGAAGGGATTGTGTTAAAAAAAAATGCTTTAGTTGCCTCACATTTTTATGCAATCGTTTTGTTCACCCCACTGAATTGAAGCTGAAAGTCTGCACTTCAACTGCATCTGAGTTGTTTCATTTAAAATTCATTGTGGTAATGTACAGAACCAAAATTAGAAAAAAAGTTGTCTCTGTCCAAATATTTATGGACCTAACTGTGTGAAATGCCTGCTTAGTATATATATATATTTTTGGGTGCTTCGGTTTGATGTTGGCTTATTAAACAAAAAACTGATTAGCAGTAGCAAACTGTTGGCCAAACATCACATAATTTTAGGCATTTTCAGATAACAAGGAATAAATGCTGACGGCTGACTTTAAGTGTTTGTTTTTTCTCCATTCTCCTGCTCTTTCAGAGCTCGTGTTATGGTTGAAGGCAAGATAGATTATGGGGAGTATGTGGACAAAAATAATGTGAGAAGGCAAGCAACTACGATCATAGCAGGTGAGAGCTGCTTATTATTATACTCAAGTATGTGGCTTCTACTTCTAATTTTACTAAATATGAAATAATGTCAGCAGTGAAGAACTACCCCATTTGTAGAGTTTCTCTAATTATTTATGTGGCACAACTACCACATTTTTAAAATAAATACAATCTTATAATGATAAAATGTTTAAAACCCTATTAAATAGTGTGATTTCCGTAATTTATAAAGAAACATTCATAAGATATTTATATTTTGCATAAATGTGAAAGCCATTTTACATATTATGATGGATTCCAAGTCAAGAAAACATGTAGAAGAAATTTTGTAAATTATAAAGCATTTTATGGATGTTAGAGATTATTCCATGATATAAAGTACTTCATTCAGAATATGAGCTTCTATAAAGACAAGATTTAGCTTTCCTCTTCAACCAATGCCTGACTTTGCATCTGTTATTTTAGAATTCTAACTTGTATTGTACTACTTATAGCTCAGTAAAGTCCCCAGCTATATTTTGTGTGTTGGTATGTTGATGCGTAAAGTGCAGTGTAGAAGAGGTGATGTTTCTCGCATTCTTTTCAGTTGCACCATTTCAGTACAGTCAGCTTGAAATCATAAAAATTTCATTTGCACGACCACTTTAACTTGCTACTTTTTTTGTTTAGGGGTAGGGTCATTGCAGTACATGCTATTTAATATTTAATACGATTTAATTTTTAAATTTCACTTAACATCCCCAAGTCCTGTTTGGATTACACTGGTAACAAGCTGAGGAGAACTTCTAAGACTTCCAGCTCCTCCCAGGGTAATTCCCATGCCAGTTGACACGTGTTATCTGCCCAGTAATACAAAATGAAGCTTTGGTGTTGATATGCAGTTTTGTGTTTGCTGTTTATTTGTATCATGTCTTCTGTCCACCGATCTTGATTCTAAAGAGTGTTGTGTAACTAACACCTGGGTGGTATGGGAAGCAACTTTTTTTTTCTCCTCCCCATGATGGCAGTTGTTTACTGCGCAGTAAACTTCCACAAATAACACTCATGTTAATTGATTTTTGTCTCATTAACTCCTGGACACATATGTTTAAAAAGAGCGAAGAAAGGCTGCAGGTCCTTAACATTAACTCAACAGTTTGGTCTCCTGTTGATTGTTAAATTCCTTTCAGTCCATCAAGCTTGTTTAGCCAATAGTTGTCCCAGCAACTCCAGGTACTTCTTACGGACTGTCAAGGTTTGTGTTTCAATCACACGTCTCGACAGTTTGTTCTAGATTTCCCACATCCCTTGGCATAAAGAAGTGCTTCCTTGCTTAAGTCTTAAATGCTCTTCCCCTTAATTTCCACTGATGTCCTCCAGTATGTCCTCAAGAACCCTACAGTTCTCTGTAACTTCCTTGAGCGATGTAGTCCTTTACAGCTTTATATACGTGTGCAGCTCTTCACAGGAGGCCCAATTGGGCAATGTTGAGTGTAAACGGATCTCTGCCATGAGCAGCTAGAAATGAAAGTTGTGGGTAGGGTAGAGTAGGGCATCTTGAGATACACCTGAATTCTGTTTCTTTTACATGGACCTCCTTATTTGAACTTGCCCAGTTTCCTTACGGTTAATTTATTTATTCCATTTTTCATCTTGAAGATTTAGATAGTGTTTTTAATAAATATATAGTTCTGTGCTATTTATTTTATCAAAGTAATGTTTTCTTTTTAAGGTCACATTTTAGAAACCATTTATGCAGGAATCCAAAAAATTCTAAAGGTTTCACAGTTATGTAAATTTACATGCAGTAAAAGACATGAACACTCCCTTAAATTAAAAAACAGACCTACCTTTTTTTAGTTCACAGAATGTCCAGAATGTGTCTCACTGTTTCTTTTATAATCATTTCTTTGCAGATAACATTATTTTTTTATCTGATAATCTGAAGGAGAGAGAATGAGAACATTTGTACCTGAAACGAGGTCCTCAGATGTTTGCTTTAACACTATTTTTTAGTAAGCATCCCACTTTCGATCGGCCTATTTGAAAAGGAGAAACAATGCAGCATCCATATATAGACTACTCCTGTCAGAAGTGTGTGATTGGTAAATTCCATTCTTTATTATGACCAACTAATATGAAAATGCTCAAAGAAGCAGCACCTTTGAAGAAGAATAATCAAGAAACGTGAAATAATAGATGAAAACAGCTACTTGGATCAAAAAATGCTAGTGAAAACATCACTGATATGTATACATCTGTGAATATTTATTTTAGGTCCTGTACTGAATTTGTATAACGTAGATTGCTGTATTATAGAATATACTATTTTTGATATATTTTTGTTTCAAGCCAAATCTAATAATGGCAGAAAGCTAAGGCTCAGCTAGACTTTTGTTCTTAATGTTAATTTACATATACAGTATACAAGTATACTTCCTTAGCATTCCTTTCCTTTCCTTACACAAGCCTTTGCTGCTTATCAGGTTCTCATAATTGAAATTTTTAGCACTTCCGTTCTGCTGATAATGTCATTTTTAGGTTCCCCGCAGATCTATTTAGCTGTACAAGTCAGAACCGGCCCACTTTGAATTAAGGCTCCTTTTTAGCACTTGGCTGACATACTTGGACCCCCCGAATGTGTATATACTTCTGCAAGCCAGTAATGAGAGAACTGGATTGTTTCTGTTTTCCTGTAAATCATGCAGGATCCTGGTTTTCTCAGTTTGTTAACTAAGCTTGAATAGTTTACACTCATTCACTATATACATTTTATCTTGGTTTAATTCTGTGTCTGTTTAGTTAATAAAAAAGAATTCATGTTTCTGTTATTTACTTCATTATTGCCAATCAGTATAAAACAATAAAATTGTGATTTAAACAAAAAAAAAAAAAAGGTTTGTCCTTGATTTTGAGTTTTTCCTTATTAACCCCTATTTTACTGGCTGTCAACTGTTTTCTATTGTGAGACAACTCACCAATCTGCTCCTCTCTCACATAAAGGCACTGCAGTAACCTACTAATTGAAAAAGGAGTTAAAACAGATATTACTCCAAATTGTTTTATTTTTCTAGTGCTTGAGATTAGTAAGGCTTCACCGATAACTTTTGAGAACTCAAGTAAGTGTATTTAGCCTAGTGATCCTGTAAAAGAAATAAAAGATTAAAGTGCTCAAGAGTTTCCACTCATTTGCACAGTGATGATATGGAGACTTCATGAAGACTGCGGAAGTTGTTGGGATAGAAAAAAACCACAGACAGATCTTCCTAACAATGAGTAGCTTGGTGAATAATGTAGGCCATCAGCACATTTCTTGACATTTGTTTCCCCCCCCAATTGTAGCCTTACGTAATTGTAAAGTGACACAATCAGGGCGATCTGAGATTCCCCATAACACAATCAAACAAGTTCAAGTTTGCCTCAAGTCACTGAGGTAGGCTCCTGTGTGAGAGCTGACAATGGCTGAACACCAACCTTAGCTGAGACTAGAGAGGTCTACACTTCTGGCATCCTGAATGCATTTTTTTCCTATACCCTTTGGACACAGTGGGCTTTTGCTGTGAAGATTCACCACAGTTCCAAACATTTTGCATGCGGAGGTAATGGCTGTTGTGGTAATACAGTGGTGTCCCAGAGCCTTAGAAATGGGTTTGTAACCTTCTCCTGATGGGTAAGTTTCAATGATTGTCGTCATATCAGTTATTCCTACAAACCTTGCAGTGTCTACTTCACTGTCATTGAACATGTCAGTATATGGTGAAGCTTTGATTCAACACAAGGCTCGCTGTATTCAGTCAATGGAGTTGAATTATTAGGTCAGATGTTTGAGTGAATGACTGGAAAGGAGCACAATTACCTTTTCACATGAACTAATTTGTAGGATATCTTTTATCATTTACATATATTATGCAGCAATCTAAAAATCGTGTTACATATTTACTCTTATTTCCTTTATCCAATATCAGCTTTTGTCTAAAGATCTGAAGTCATTCATTGTGACATACAAAATACAGGATATCAGGAAGAGGTAAATACTTTTCCATGGCACAGTACTTGAACCTTCGACCTGAAGTAGCTGCTCACTGTATACTGTGACACCCCGTGTAGTGGGAATTGGGGTCACCAGCCTACACTCTAGGTGTCTAGTATGTGGGACAGAGTGTGACCAGGGTGATGGTGTAAGACAGGGAGACACGGACACAAAAAGGGTTGGGTTTTTTTGAAAAATAAAGTGAGGTTTTATTTACAGGTGCACTTAAAACAAAAATAATGTCCTGCGGAATTTATATATCAATACACAGTCCAATACTGCAAAGGACACACAAAAACAGTAATTAAATGGAGCCCAAAAATAGTGACTATATACGGTATTTATAGTGTTGACTGAAAGTCCCAACTCCTCCTTCAAACAGTGTATACAGGATTCACCAAAACAAAAATATTCAAAATACAGAAAAAGTGCATATACAAAAATAAACAGTGCACCAATAACCACAACCCAATAAATACCTCCACCAAAATTAATGCAGAGATATTTATCCAAATATATATATATACAAGAAAAAATATTTACAATAAGCAAGGCACAAGCCGTAATGCTTGGTAAATTCAAAACGCTGTTCTACCGAGTACCTTTCTCTAAGACGATCTAGTCAGACAGAACCCCCTCAAGAGGCCATGATTCCCTTTTATATTCGGCCAATTAAACTGTCCTACGTCATCCCTCTGCAAGCACGCAATGACGAGAACGCGTCTGCGAGAAGTGACGTCTCCTACCCTTCAAAAATACTATAATAGTTCAAGCAGCCGGCGCGCACGCGCATAGCTGTGCCGGCTTTTGAGATGCAAACTGCGCTTCTGCCTTAAGTGAAAGTAAGCACTTTCCATTTTTACGTCCTTCCCCTGAACTACAGACATGGGATCCCTTTTCTAAACCGCGGTAAACTAATATTAAGGCGCTTCGCACTTTCTTTAGCACGTATAGAGTTATGAGGTCGCGGGAGGCACACGCAGGAGTGGAGGACCGACAATGCTTTCTCGGCCGGTCAATGGCAGGGCCGTCTCTCCAGTCTACACGAGACCCGCCGTGACACTCTCCAAAAGGCGCTCATATCGTCAGCGAAGACATCTCTCTACACTATATAAAAGAAAAAAGGCAAGTTTCCTTTCTTTATACCCTTTTATTTCTCAAACCAATGTCTCTCTCAACACCATGCAGAGGACACTTAACTAATTTTATTTAATTACAGGTAATGCCAGTAAGGCACATTACCACATATATCTGAAGAGAACAAAATTCTATCTAGGAGAGGACTATGACATCAGAACCAGAGGTGCTGATTTTCGTGCCAACTGCATCACACTCAGCTAAAAAACATACCGGAGATCAGAATCTAATGAGGCCAAGAGGACAACATCATCCGCTAAAAGTGGAGATTCCACTCTCAAGTTTCCAACCTGGATACTCTCCATCAATGAAAATCATGACAAGAATGGGACAAAAGATTTTTCTTTGGTGCCCATGGGCCACATTGAATAGACTTGACTTAACACCAAGGACACAAACACAAGTCTGCACAACTGACAGAGAGCAGTGGCCTCAGACAGCCACAGTTTCGAAGCATCTTCCACAAGATACTAGAGCAGGAGTTCTCAGACTCAGCCCTGGAGGGCCTCAGAGGCTGCAGCTTTTTAATTAGTGCTGCAAACAGAACTTGTCGTTTAATTCTATGGCTTTCCTTCTGCCACCTCAGGTTATTCTTGCATCATAGATTTTTCTTTTCTAAGAATATCATCCAAACTTTTTGTGGCTAGAGCAGATTAGGTCATTTTATTTCATACTTGTCTACTCATCCATTTCTGTCCAAATATTCAATTAAAACAGAATTTCATACTGAATACACTCATGCATACATGGGAGCAGGTTAGACAGCGAGCTGCTGGCTCCTTTATCAGTATTAATTGACAACTGGCAAACAAAACAAGTAGTAATCATAAATAGTGAATGTGGCTGATGACGACTAAAAGAAGCAATTAAGGATTGGGAATCCCTAAAATGATGCACAAAAGTTGCTTCTAAGGAAGAGCAAAAACATGCAGCGTCTGCAGCCATCTAGGGCCAAACTTGAGGACTCTGTATAGTTAGTAGGTACAAGGTCAAGCACATGAAACAAGCCTCTAACACCCAAGTAAGGACAAAGAGAGGGTCTTTGTGATGATGTGTGTGGAAGATCACCACGGCCTCGCTGTTGTCCTCTGCGTTTGCGTTTGGACTCCCAAATTTTGCACCTCTTCTCTTTGTCCCTGTACACTCTTGCTGGCTCCTGGGAACTGAAGTCTTCTCATTTCCTCTGCGACAGCTTCATCATCATAATGAATTCGTCCTCTTAGAGACAGAATGTCTTCAAATAAACTTTACTACCGTCACCTGACTTCTTTATGAGAATATCTGTTTTGTGTGGTCCCTGTTGCTCGATGTTTAACTTTCAGCAATCGTCCTCTTCTCAAAAAGGTGCAGAGATTTTATTTTAAGGGTCTGTTTTGTGTACCCACTCAGCTGCACAAATGACTTCTGTTCACCACCCTATCCTAGCACCTTTCAGGATTCTGATTGGCTAACGACAAGCACATTAAGTCGCATCTGGAAACGTGGAAACTTTCAAGGTGCTATTACAGGGCGTCTGCAGATAACTTAATACAGGCTCTGACTGCGCCAGAAAAAGAAAAAACAATTTCTGATGAAAATAGTAATGTAATATAATTTGAAACAATCAAAATATACTTAGCAAAATGTTAAGTATTCACTTTAAAATAAGTTTTTGATTCTTATTTTTTGCTGGTAAAACCGGGTGGTTCCAGGGCCTGGATGAGACGCTCACTGCTCCTCAATTAATGGATTTATTCAAACACATTCCAGAGTCTCTGTTCCGTACTCCAACATTATCAGCCCAGGGTGGTTGAGGAGTGTGATTTCTTATTATTTCTAATACACTCTTTGACCCTCCTTTTTAAAAAGGGGTCAACTACACCAGTCTGCTAATTCTATCATATTGTGCCCATGCCATGCAACACTGAAGAGGCAAAACTCTCAACAATATCCAGGGCTTTCATCACTTCTGGTCAGTGGTTAGCCATTTATGGATAATATTAGAAAGAATTATTTATAATCCATTAAGTCCAATAATTTATTTGAGATCTACCAATCTGGCTTTAGGCGTTATCATGGTGTTGAGATGGCCCTCCTTAAAGTATTCATGACATCTCTATTATTACTGACTCAGGTGATGCTGCAGTCCTTGTCCTCCTTGACCCGTCCGCTGTCTTTGACACTATTGACCATGAGATATTGCTGTTGCAGACTGAACATCTTGTTGGGCTTAGAGGAGCTGCTCTTAACTGGTTCAGGTCATATCTAATTGGTAGACACTTTTCAGTGACTTTAAATTCCTGTTTTTCGTCTACTGCTCCTCTTAAATGTGGTGTTCTTCAGGGATCCATTTTAGGTCCTATTTTATTCTCTATATTCCTTCATCCTATTGGAACTATTTTTAGGAAATTTAACATTTCTTTTCACTGCTATGCTGATGACACACAGGTTTATATTCCCATCTGCAACTCTGCAATGAATCAACTGCACAACTGTCTTTTTGAACTAAGATCCTGGATGGCTAATAATTTTCTTGATCTGAATCAAAATAAAACAGAGGTGCTTATAGTGGGTCCATCAGCTAAAGCCCAAATTGGTCTTGGAGTTCTCGGCTCTTTCTCTGTCTTTTGCAAACCTCAAGTCCACAATCTTGGTGTTATCTTTGACAGTAACCTCTCTTTTGAGAAACAGCTTAATTCTGTAGTCAAGAGTTGCTTTTTCCAGCTTCATCTTTTAGGTAAGATCAAGCCATTTTTATCTTCTAGGGATCTTGAGAAAGCTACTCATGCTTTTATCTTTTCTCGCCTTGATTACTGCAACTCGCTGTATTCTTGGATTAACAAATCCCCGATACGCAGGTTACAGCTGGTCCAGAATGCTGCTGCTCACTTTCTGGTTGAAGCAAGAAAGTCTGATTCTGTTTCTCCAATATTAGCTTCTTTACACTGGATGTCTGTCAATTTTCAAATTGATTTTAAAATCTTGTTGCTAGTTTTTGAATCTTTACATGGGTTTGCTCCTGCCTATTTATCTGAACTGTGTGTTTTACACCAGCCATCTAGAGTGCTTAGATCTTCTGGTCAGTTGTCTCTTGTTGTCCCTCGTACCAAGTGTAAAACTAAGGGGACAGGGCTTTTGCAGCTGCTGCTCCTCGCCTGTGGAACTCTTTACCTCATAACATAAAGGAGTCATCTACAACTGAACTGTTCAAAACAAGATTAAAGACTCATTTCTATTCACTTGCTTTCCGTGACCTTCAGTAATACTGATGGTTTCCTCATTGTGATTATGTAATCTTACTTCTATTTATTATTTATTTTATTTATATTCATTTATTTTATTTCTATTTATGTTAATTGTATGTTTTTTTCTTCTTTTATTGTAAAGCACTTTGGCCACAGCATTCCTATGTTGTTTTAAATGTGCTATATAAATAAATTGACATTGACACTATTAAGCCCCATGTTATTCTGAAGATTTTTAATCACCATGGTGTCCCAATCCACAATGCTTCTGACGCTGCATCCTCCATAAAGGGCTTATCCACCAAGTTTAGGGAAACAATTTTGGGAGCTGGTTTGACTTTGTGTCGAATGAGCGGTTGCACACAGGGTCCCGAATGAGGCACATTACCTGCATTGTGAGTGAACATCACTTATGGTACTATGGCCACGTGGTGCGATTCCCTGAGGGTGATCCGGCTCACAGGACACTCATTATTGACGACTCGAGTGGCTGGACCAGGTCAAGAGGACACCCACATAACACCTTGCTGCGGCCGATAGAGGACCATTCCCAGAGGGTGGGCCTGAACTGCGTGTCTGCCTAGGGGATTGACATCCTGAGCTGTTTTGTCGTGTGGTGTTTGTGGCAAAGTGCTGTACCAATGCATGCTCCCCAACCTGACCTAACACTTCTCAACAATATCTTTCAAACAATAACATCAACCCAAAGAGAGCAGCTTCTAATCTCTGGCAGTAATGAAGAGGAGAATACAATACAGTTGGAACTCAGTTTTAAGGTGCATTTCAAATTGCTCTGAATGAAGTGCAGACCTTAGCCAATATGGCAACAGCACTGTCAGACACAATGGCAGCAAACTGGAAACTAGTAGTGTAACAACAAATATTGTAATAATGTCATTATTCATCTCTATTTGTATAAAATCCAACATCTGTCTGTATGTCCACTTTTCACGAAGTGAACTACTTAACAGATTTAGATTGGGTTTTTTTCTATAATTTGCTTGAACATTCCAGTTCATTTTGCGACTTCTCTCATCCCGCTAAGTATCATAATTCGCTTGCGGTACCAATTTATTTGTGCGAATCCGAGAGAAACAGTGGACTGGGGGGGGGGGGGGCCTCCTTAATCACACGCCAGTCTCGGGGCATATCTTACATCTGTTTAGCTAGCGAATGAGAGAACTACTTAATGGATTTAGATCTGATTTTTTTCTAGAATTTGTTTGAATATTCCAGTTGATTTTGTGACTTCTCTCATCGTGCTAAGAATCATAATTTGCTTGCAGGAGCGATATATTCTCGCTAATCCGAGACAGTGGCTGCGGGCTGAGAAGAGGAGGAAGCATGACGTCAGGAGTGGGAGTCAGTCTACCTCTGTGTTTTGGAGCGTAACTTGCCTCTGCTTAGCTAGCAATATCTTTTTGTTTGTTGATTTTTAAACTTCGTCTTGTTTCACTACAACACGGGCAGAGCCGCAGGGAACAGCTAGTTTTATATAAAATAGATTCCTGTCTCCCCGCATGTTTCCTATACAATCCTACACTATTTCACCAATCTGCATCATTGCTACATTTTGTACACTAGTGCCACCTGCTGGCTCAGAGTAAGTGAAACATTCAAGAGACTAAAGCCAGATGAGCAGATGAAATGACCAGCGTTTAACATTACTTACCCAGGCAACACTGCATGCTACTTCTATCTACTGTAATATAAAAAAGAGTATTGTGCGCTTTTGCAAGGGGTATTGGGTGAGGCTTGGTCAACAACAAAAGTGCAGTGCAACCCATAGGTGATTCAAAGGGCTGTGGTTTAGCTCCGGCTTTGTTGGCCTTTCATTGTAAATTAACTACGAACTGCCCACCATGCACTAAGAGGACGAGTCAGAAATGGTAGCATTCAGGATTACAACCCAGCAAGGAGTTGCCACAATTCTGAAATCCAATTGGACCTAAAAAGGACAAATTCATGACTCACGAGAGCAAAGACAATGACAGAGAGGCAGTGTGGATGATCAATGGGACAGCTAGTGATAACAGCAGGTTCACCATTTTAAAAAACACATAAGCTTTTGCTTTCTACAAATAGAGCCACCAGTTTAGTTAGTTTTAACAATAAAAATGGCATCTCATGTTTCAGATTTTTTTTCTGCACCAAACAAGTGTACTCCTGTAGGTATAACTCTGACATACAGTTTAATTTGTATTTGCTATAAACTTTACTGTTATGCTTTGTGACCCGGCCCCCTGGGGCTCCACCAACAAAGCACAAGGAATATCAGGACATTTAAATGAGCTGAACACAACTACAAACATTGCAGAAAATCCATAAAAAACGAAAAACAACAATAAAACACACGAACACACCTAATACTTTACGCTTACCTTATACTCATCTGTAACCTTCAAAAGCAGTTCTAATTCGTAGTCTGTGCAGACAAAGAAGTCTGGCTTGCCACACTCTTCAGGCGCGCTCTGGGTTTTTATTTTTTATTTTATCTTTTTTGCATTTCAATTAACTTAAGGTGTGCTCTGTAAACAAACAACACTCTTGGCTGACAAACACCGTATGCCAAATAGGAAAGATTCTGAAAATTGAAAACTGAAAAAATTCTAAAAAACAATCTGAAAACATCAGCAGCGATGAAAAACTTTAAAAGTGCTATTTTCAAATGCATTCGTGTTAATGTGGCCTGCAGGTAAATGTGTTTTATCCTGATTACTTAATGCCCCCTTAGGGCAAGCAAAGTTCGATCTATGTATCTACTGTCTGATGGGAAGGCAAAAAGCGTAGTCTTTAAACTTGCAGAAGTCTACGCCAGGAAAGCATAAAATAATGTGTGGAGATCAGCCCGACTACAGACAGACACAAGACACACAGAAGTCCCAAAAACACACACTTTTAATTTTCTCCTTTGTTTTTACAGCACCACACAATGCACAAATTCCCCACAGTGCTCACAGTGCTTTCTTTTTTTTCTCTGCCACCTCCACTCCTCTCCCACAAGCTCCATCCTCTACCTCCCGACTCCGGCTCCCTGAATGGAGTGAAGCGGCCCCTTTTATAATGCACCCGGATGTGCTCCAGGTGCTCCCTGATGACCTTCCTCCAGCACTTCCTGGTGTGGCGGAAGTGCTGCAGTCCATGGCTCCAGAACCATCCAGGCACCCCCTGGCGGTGGCCACAGGCCTCAACAGGGTTGAGCTTCTAAACTCTGATCCCATGGCCCCAATGCAGACCAGGGTGGCTGCCCTCTCGTGTCCCGGGGGAGATATTGTTCCTCTCCCAGTCCTTCCATCCTCCAGGCATTCTGCCACAAATGAAACACCAAAGGCCCAAGCACTAACCAAAAATAGAGAACAAAAAATAACATGTAAGATTCTATCTATTAAGATTATAATTAGATTTTTTTCATCATAATCCAAAATTGTGTACATCAGGAGTAGCGCACTGCCATATTAAATACTGTGTCAGCAAAGGTAATGTACTGTATGGCTGACAACAACATGGCCACTGGTCTCCAAAATTGTGGCAAATAACAAAACAGCAGTGCAAAAAGAAATAAACATGAATGGTAAAAAATCATTTTAACTAGAAAATGAACAAAGAAGTGCAAAAAGAACCAAACATAATACAAAACCACAGAATTGTTACACTTGCATTGTTTATTTGGAAAAGTGCTATTTAAAAACATTAATGTTATATGAAATACTAGGGGGCTCTTTGCCCCCTGCTCACTTTGCTCGCCAATCCCCCCTGTCTCTGCCGCTCGTGTTGTGAAGAGGGGGGCTGAACGCACCCCAAGGACACATGGTTGTTCCTCCAAAACCCCCTCTTAAACGGTGATACAATAGGAAACACATACAGTTTTTTTTTACCTCCTCTTTGCTCGATCAGCTGCTGGCTTGCTGCTGCTGCCGTGCAGCGTGATCTGCATCTCGCACTGCACACTTTTGTCATATCACCTATGTCCATATATTCGATCTCTTTTCGCTTTTACCTTTTCATCAATATCGCTTTGAATTTTGATTCCATGTTTGGAATTGGGTGGCACGGTGGCACAGTGGTAGCGCTGCTGCCTCGCAGTTAGGAGACCTGGGTTCGCTTCCCGGGTCCTCCCTGTGTGGAGTTTGTATGTTCTCCCCGTGTCTGCGTGGGTTTCCTCCGGGCGCTCTGGTTTCCTCCCACAGTCCAAAGACATGCAGGTTAGGTGGATTGGTGATTCTAAATTGGCCCTAGTGTGTGCTTGGTGTGTGGATGTGTTTGTGTGTGTGTCCTGCGGTGGGTTGGCACCCTGCCTGGGATTGGTTCCTGCCTTGTGCCCTGTGTTGGCTGGGATTGGCTCCAGCAGACCCCCGTGACCCTGTAGTTAGGAATATAGCGGGTTGGAAAATGGATGGATGGATGTTTGGAATTACATCATGCCAACACAACATATAACTGCCCGTGAGTAAGTATCGTTTCTTTTTCTCAAGAAATGTGTCTGACAATAGCATTCACACAAATGAGAAATGATTTCTCTTGTGGGAGTTCACTTTCACCAAACAACAAATCTTTTCATTCTTGCGGATACGCCTCTTCATTGGGAAGAAACACTCCTTTTTTTTTCCCTGATGGAAACACGAATTAGACGATCTATAAGTCTCCGACTTAAAGTTTAAATCCGAACAATATATTCAATCTCTTTTCACTGTTCCGTTATTTCACTGAGTAATAATTTCCGTTTGTATGAGCTAATGCGATCTTTACTATCCTTTTTTTGAGACATTTTCGAATTTTCGTACTTCCATTATCTCTAATCTGCTCTGCTTGTGTACCGCGCCAACATTTTTGAATACTTTATGACTTTCTACTTTGTCATCTACTCTTTGTTTTATTTCTGGTCCCGGACATGATTAAATCTCTTGGCACAAAGTTTCGTTTCTCTGTAAGAAAATCACATCTTGACTTTTTTTTTTTATAATAGAGAAATGTGATGTGTAATGTGCAAAAATAATTTATGTGAAAACAAGTAGTACAGAAAAACAAGTTTTTGATCACTTTTTGCATGTGTGTTTGTGTGTGTGATAGCCCTGTGTGCGTTTTACAAGAGTTGTTTTGGCCACGGCACATTGGAAGGATTATTTCTGGAACTATCCATAAAGGGGCAGGGTGGTCTGGTCTTTCCATCCCGCCCTGTTGCCAATAAAACACTCAGTAAGACCAACAGGTAGGGAATGAGTGACAGGTACATGCATGTCAATGCCTTACAATGGGCAGGGCCCCCCTGTGCAGACGTACTCCTGCTCCCTGCCCCCAACTTGGAATCAGTGAGTTTAGCAAATGAATTGATTTATTTTCAACTTTTATTTTTCAACTTTCTGAAATGTAATGTTTTTATATAAAAACATTACACTTCACAAAGGCAATCATTTTACTAAACCTTTATTTCAAGCAATCTTCTGTCATCTTTATCTTTATTAGACTGTAGCTTTTATAATTTCAGAACATTCCTTCAAAAGGGCCCACACCTGTTCTTTCAGTTCCACTATCTTTTTTCTCCCTCATTATTCTACGTGAGGGCCACAGTGCTGCTTCAGCAGAATGCCTTGACCATAAGCAGTAGATCAGTCCATGAAAACAAACTGATCAAATAAAGTAAGTGGGAGAGATTATTGTTGGGATGCTCAACAGATCTACAGTCAGATACAGGCACAGGTTAATGTTGTTAGTAATCAAATTCAAAAAATCAAAACAAAACTACATGTTACAGGACTTTGTTGAGTTTCTGAAATTGTTTTCTTTTATTTAAGCATAAGAAGTGTTGTGTTTTTACCTTAGTTTGCATGCTCTTTATGTATCTGTGTCACTTTCGTCAGAGTACTTTGGTGAGTATGGGTGTGTGTGAGTGTGCCTGAGGCATCTGGGCTCTGTCAAGGTTTACTTCATGCATTGTGCCCTGACTTTGTAACCTGCAATCTTATAACTGGGTAAGTGGTGTTCTGAAATGAAATAAGTGAATAAGACAAGACATTTCATTGGAGGATATTTTTGTTGCAAAGAAGACTAATTTGAGTAGACATGGGTGCTCATCACTGAGACTTTTCCTAGCTATGCTGATGTAAAGAGTTCAGTTACTTATGAATTTCCATAACAGGGACAGAAAACTGTCATAAATACACATGTGAAGAAAACGTTAATTACAGTCATATGAAAAAGTTTGGGAACCCCTCTTAATTCTTTAAATTTTTGTTTATCATTGGCTGAGCTTTCAAAGTAGCAAGTTCCTTTTAATATATGACATGCCTTATGGAAACAGTAGTATTTCAGCAGTGACATTACGTTTATTGGATTAACAGAAAATCCAATAAACGTAATGTAATGCATCATAACAAAATTAGGCAGGTGCATACATTTGGGCACCCCAACAGAGATATTACGTCAATACTTAGTTCAGCCTCCTTTTGCAAATATAACAGCCTCTAGACACCTCCTATAGCCTTTGATGAATGTCTGGATTCTGGATGGAGGTATTTTTGACCATTCTTCCATACAAAATCTCTCCAGTTAAATTTTGATGGCTGCTGAGCATGGACAGCCTGATCCAAATCATCCCATAGATGTTCGATAATATTCAAGTCAGGGGACTGTGACGGCCATTCCAGATCATTGTACTTCTCCCTCTGCATGAATGCCTTTGTAGATTTCAAACTGTGTTTTGGGTCATTGTCTTGTTGGAATATCCAACCCCTGCGTAACTTCAACTTTGTGACTGATGCTTGAACATTATCCTGAAGAATTTGTTGATATTGGTTTGAATTCATCTGACCCTCGACTCTAACAAGGACCCCAGTCCCTGAACTAGCCCCACAGACCCACAGCATGATGGAACCTTCACCAAATTTGACAGTAGGTAGAAGGTGTTTTTCTTGGAATGCGGTGTTCTTCTTCTGCCATGCAAAGCGCTTTTTGTTATGACCAAATAACTCAATTTTTGTCTCATCAGTCCAAAGCACTTTGTTCCAAAATGAATCTGGCTTGTCTAAATGAGCATTTGCATACAACAAGCGACTCTGTTTGTGGCATGAGTGCAGAAAGGGCTTCTTTCTCATCACCCTGCCATACAGATGTTCTTTGTGCAAATTGTGCTGAATTGTAGAACCATGTACAGATACACCATCTGCAGCAAGACGTTCTTGCAGGTGTTTGGAGGTGATCTGTGGGTTGTCTGTAACCATTCTCACAATCCTGCGCATATGCCGCTCCTGTGTTTTTCTTGGCCTGCCAGACCTGCTGGGTTTAACAACAACTGTGCCTGTGGCCTTCCATTTCCTGATTACATTTCTTACAGTTGAAACTGACAGTTTAAACCTCTGAGATAGCTTTTTGTAGCCTTCCCCTAAACCATGATACTGAACAATCTTTGTTTTCAGATCTTTTGAGAGTTGCTGTGAGGATCCCATGCTGTCACTCTTCAGAGGAGAGTCAAAGGGAAGCACAACTTGCAATTGACCACCTTAAATACCTTTTCTCATGATTGGACACACCTGTCCTTGAAGTTCAAGGCTTACCGAGTTAATCCAACCAATTTGGTGTTGCAAGTAATCAGTATTGAGCAGTTATATGCATTCAAATCAGCAAAATTACAAGGGGACCCACATTTTTGCACAGGAAGTTTTTCACATTTGATTTAAATTCATAAAACAAAATACTGCTTCACTAAAAATCTTTGTTCGGAAAACACCCCAGTACTCAGATGTTCATAGGTAATGAAAGACATACCACTGTTATCTTTTTTGTTGAAAGTAAATTATTATGCAGGCTGAGAGGGGTTCCCAGACTTTTTCATATGACTGTATATTACTTGGGTTAATTTTTATTTAATTAATTCAATATCACATTAAGACACTAAAAATTAAACATTGGGAAAAGCAAACAAAAAAAAATGTTTACACAAAAAACAGCAGTGGAGATGTACAGTATAATCTAAAGATGCTGAAGAATACAGCTATCAGTGCTGATTGGGACTCAAGTCTAATTCTGGAAAATGAATTACTACAAATGTATAGGATGGAGTGCTAGCACAATGATAAGTGGTGCTGCCTCCCAGCTCCAGAGTTGAGGGTCCAGTTACCGTCTGTGTGGAGTATTGTATGTTCTCACAGTGTTGTTGTGAATGTTGTCAGGTTTCCGCCAACATCCAAGATCGAGTAAAGATGTGTGAACTGCCACAGACTGGTGTCCTAACCAGGATTTGTTCAATGAACAACTTTGGATGAATAATTCTGCAGTTTACTGCTATTGAATTTATTTTCAAAATGCTATTCATACAACTAAAATTATTTCTAATATGTTTTTAGTGGGTGGCACGGTGGCGCAGTGGGTAGTGCTGCTGCCTCGCAGTTGGGAGATCTGGGTTCACTTCCCGGGTCCTCCGTGCGTGGAGTTTGCATGTTCTTCCCATGTCTGTGTGGGTTTCCTCTGGGCTCTCTGGTTTCCTCCCACAGTCCAAAGACATGCAGGTTAGGTGGATTGGCAATTCTAAATTGGCCCTAGTGTGTGCTTGGTGTGTGGGTGTGTTTGTGTGTGTCCTGCGGTGGGTTGGCACCCTGCCTGGGATTGGTTCCTGCCTTGTGCCCTGTGTTGACTGGGATTGGCTCCAGCAGACCCCCGTGACCCAGTGTTCGGATTCAGTGGGTTGGATAATGGATGGATGGATTTGTTTTTATTTCCTCTCACTGTCCAGAGAAAGTAACTTTCTTTATTTCTCACACTGTAGCTCCAACAATTACTGGAGGGAAATTTCGGTGCTGTTGTTTAAATAAATTTAATTAATAATAATAATAATAATGCATTTTATTTATATAGTGACTTTCCCATTTGAAATGAATGGAAATGGAATAAGCAGAAACTCACATGTCTGAGGATGAATATACTGTAATGTTATTCAGTGTATATGTTACCGTCTATGTGTGAGATTAGGCATTGTGTAGAAAGCCTAGCAAATCTATAGAAGGCCAAAAATGGGATGTCAAATTTCAAACATTTCCTAGGCATTCTTTGCAATGCCACAAGGCAAATAGTATTTGTCATTGTGTATAATGCCTAGCTATTATAGACAATGCTTAGGGGAAGTATATAGAATATTAAAGTAACACAGACATTTTATGCTTTGCCTAAAAACATCACACATTCTATAGAATTCTATACAATACCTGCTTTTCACATATTACTGGTAACATATACACCGGCCTGAATTTTTTTTTACCTCATTATTACTCTAAAAACTAACATAAATAAAAAGAATTATGGTCATGTTCCTGTCAGTTTTTGACACAACCTTTCAACTCTCTGGTGTTGGCCTATTAGCCACATTTTGCCTGTTCAGACCCCCAGCACTTATCCACCGAGTGACCTTGAGTAAGTCATTAAAAACACCAGGGCTACTCCAGGTAAAAACAGGGAAAAGAACAACATGCGCTTCATAGAAAGCATCAGCTAAATAAATAACATAATAATCCTGTCTAGACACATCATTATTGCTAAACAGGGAATTAACTTTGTGCATTAAGGAATAAGAGAAATTATGTCTAAAAATAAACCCTCAATTGCCTTGCATCATTTGCATTAAAAGAAATAATCAGAAATTGGATATCAGTAGAAAAGATGTGAGGAAAAAAGAAACTAACTTCAAGTTTTAAACTCACCCTTGATATATATTTTATGACAATGTCAGCTGATTGATCTTAAATGGAATTATGATTCTTGTACCTGTGAGGTTAACATATCCTGAGGAAAACATGGAAAAAGAATTTAAAATATGTCTCTCTAGTATATAAAAAAACCTGGGACTTTTTTCAAGGGATTTTTTCAAATCCTGTGAGACGAGACTTTGGCCTTGAGATTTTTTCAAGTCACGGCCTCCTCTCAACCATATTCAACCACGCACCCGGTACTCTCACCTCTCATTCATGTGAATGCTTTTGTCAGACACAGTTCCAGCTCTCTCAGCTCTTATAAATTTTAACATTTCCTAACTTTAAGTTCCCAATTAAAGAAGCCGTATTACGTCCAAATCTTATTAAAGAATTTCATCATGAAGGGTTATCAACAGGAAAAATGACTTCACGGGCAATCCTAGCACTGAGAAACGATTAAGTCAATCAAATTAACAGCAAAAATGTCGATCGGTTACACTGCAAATTGGTTAAATGTGTATCAATAGACTATGCTGAAACAGTTGGTGGCGATCATGCGGAAGATGAAAACCGACTTACAATATCCCAAAGAATATCTACAACCGTTAACACCGTCTGGTCTTCCACCGCACGAATAACTTTAGAAAGAAGAATGTATCCAAGAAAGGTAATGTAGTAAATCTTCTACGGATAACATTAAACAACAAAGAAGATCTTGATATGCCATTCGTATTAAAACATTGACAGTTTACTGTTAGAATAGCTTTTGCAAAGACAATTAACAAATCTCAGAGCCAAATATTCGAAAAAGTCATTTTATTTAATAGAGAGAAAGAAACAAAATTCAATCACGGGCATGTATACGTTGCGCTGTCATGATGAAAGTCCAAACACAGAATCAAAATTCAATGCGATATTGATGAAAATTTAATTCAAAAAATTGTTTTTTACTGAAGTTTTACAGTAAAAGTGTAAGTTTAAAAAGTATTTGTGTGTTAATTTCAAAGCCAAACAGAACGAAATCGTATTACACAACAAATACCTTTAACGCAACATTAAAAAATAATTTACTTTCAAATTATTACATTTTACTATTTTTAATATGGTTAATTACATGCTGTAATGTAAAATTGTTAGTTCTATTATGCATATGTAACAATTCCTATGAAAATAAATATCTGTTTAAATTGTATAACCGCATCCCCATACGTGAGTGGTAGAACCACAAAGAGGCTAGCGCGTAGTGCAGGCCCAGGGGATGGAGAGCAAAGCGAGCAGGGGGCAAAGCCCTCTAGTATTAATAAAAATAAATAAATATCGAAACTATGTTAAAAGGGTTACATTTACATTTTACATTTATTTGCTTGGCAGCTGCTTTTATCCAAAGTGACTTACAACAGAGGTAAACATAATCAAGTAACATTCGACTAGGGCCTGTTAGTTCAGCAAATGTAATAGAACAGGTAACAAAAGTTGATTGCCACAAGTGAAAAAAGTGTAATAACTAATAATTTACAGTCATAGTCATAGATTATAATCAATAAAGCAATTAAACGTAACCAACAAATTAACCAACATTATAAAAGATCACAGAGCATAGGTTTTTTTTTCTTCCTGTTTAGAGCTAAGTTACATACAGTAGATGGGTGGGTAATGAAAACTGGAAAGTTTTGTATTGCTCATTTTAATTTATATTTTACAGATCATTATTGTTATAAAAACAACTCGACTAATTGTTTGTATCCTTACAGTTAATTATTATCATAACTTAACAATTCTATTTCTGTGTTTGCAAAAATCATTATTGCCATTATGAAATCATAATGAATATTCCATTCATCAGATTTCTAGGATGCTATTCCCAAAGAAGGTTTTGGGAAAATAATACATACTATTTGTTTTAGTTCTATGTTTATAATCATATGCCGTACATTTTTAGAAAAACAAAATTCAGCTGCTTAGCCTTCTACTTCAACTCAAAGTATTTTTATTTATCACTCTTCTCAGTGACACTGTATAGATTTAAAAGTATAGGTATGGCCACGAATGCAAAATACGAAGAGCTAACTACTCAATAGGTATATGCACTCATAAACCTATAAGGAGAGAATAAAATAGTAAAGACTCTGAACAGTGAAAAGGAAAAGTGCACTAGGATAAAACAAAGCAATAAGGTACAGTATTACACAAAAGGTAAACGTAAACAGTTTCGATAAAACAAATAATCTTACTGGTTTTACTGTTCACCTTCCTTTTCTCCAGTGTAAAATGCTGGACTTGGCTACATTAGTGTAAATCTTCAACTATGTCAAATGAGAAAACCAAGGATAAAATTCAATTTTTATTAGTGTGGAAATGTCTCCTTCTTCCAGCTATTAGCCATTTTGAAGTGCTATACTAATTATTGTTTCTTTCATCGCTTATTGGGTAAGTGTGTTTCAGAATGTCATGTTTTTTGTAAAGATCAGCTTTACATTCAATTCTAAAGGAAGCCTGGAGAGAGGGCTGATCTTAATTTAGTAGTAATATTATTGTAATACCTAGGGCCGACAACAGGGGGCAGCGTGACCCCATGAAACTTTAACCGTGACGTTAATTTCTACTTTAAAAGTGTTAAGGCTACAGTCAATCTACAGTAACGTCACTGGCTTAAAATGCGTTTGTTGTATGCAAGCAGAAATGACATTACAAGCTCTGACGCTCGTACAATTGCTGTTGGCACGTGCTGCACAAATTCCGTCATATCTTAGCTTTATTGCAACTTATTATAAAGTCCTAACAGTAACACCAGCAAGTATTGACTACATATTCATGATGAAGTGACAAGGAGACTAATTTACTACAGAACGACCTTAAAAGCGTCAGACTTGTCTATTACGTTAGCGCTCCGAGTTTTGTACTGGTATCCTTTGTGATCCGTTTTTCCGGTAGTCTTGTCTCTATTTGATTGGTCAACCGATGCGGCGTCGTTTTTTGTCGTTTGGGCCATCAAGTTGTCCATCGACAGGAGGCGTTTCTAGAGTGTGTTTGAGACTCACATAGTATGGCAGAGCCCTAGAATTAGTGTTATTCGTCCCTTGGAATGTAACGATCCAGCTTCGACAAGATTCTAACTAAAGTGAACGTCTAATTATTTTCTTTTACGATACGAGTATCCAAGTCCTTTTAGGATATTAGAGGGCGTGGTCATTGAGGCTTTGTCTCGCAGTTGATTGGCGCTGATTGCGAGGGGGCGTAAACTCTCGCTATGACTCCGCCTTGCAGACATTCCAAATCAGAACGCTGTTATGGGAGCTGGTCGATCAGTACAGTGAAACTTTTAAGTGATTTAGTTTGCAAGTTGTGCTGTAGGACCGGTAATCACAGTGTCAGTGCTGCAATTGCGATCTGCGACTGTTGGAAAACAGCCTGTAAAAAAAGCCTTTCGTCCAGTACAATACGAAGCAGTGGGGCACTTAATTCGGTTGCTTTGACGTCGCTGTAAATTAGAAGAAACATCAACAAAATATCTGCGATGGAAATATTAGACAGTGGAGAGCCGCTGTTGCACTGGGATCGGAGCCTGTGCGAGATGTCGGATGGGGAGGATCAGGAAAATACCCTGTATGCCACGGTAAGGCTGCTAGATTCGCGTTGCCGTTTGTGCGATGCCCAGTGGAGTATTTGGGTTGGAAATCGGGGCGCTCCCTGGGGCATCGGGTGAGAATAGCTAAACCCGGAGTGGAAGGTAACGCTTGTTGACGCGTGTTTTCCGTTTTCCCTTAAGATCTCTTCTTAAGAGCAGACATGTCACGGACCGGACGCTTTTTGCCAGTAATGCTGTACTGCTTTATGTTTATCTTTTCACTTGCGTTGGCAAAACACCTACTCATTCACCGAGGCTAGCAAGCCAGCAGCGCCAATGGCATTTAAACAGTGTGTAGTGTACACTGCCAGCCCCTCCTCCTTTCTTCTTCTTTTACATTTAACAGATTGGCATGGATGCGTGTGAGTTTTAAGTATTTGGATTACTGAGGTATTTTTTTAAGACTGCCCAATTTTAAATAATGAAGTTAAATCCATGCTTTTTTATTGAGGTTCAGAAGAATTACTAAAATATGTTTACTACGTGTATTTTGTTTATAATTAACATATTCCATATTCCAGCAGCAGAATTCGGTTTGGTTCTAATGTGTCATTTTGTATTTAATAATTTTAGATAAATTAAACATTTGCTTGTGTTGAACATACATTATTGTATTTAGGAAATGCAAAATGACAAGACAATATGTAGGTGTGATTAAAAAAAAAGTCTAATAAAAGGCCGGATTATCTTTATAAATTTAGGTTGGGTTTCCATTTGATAATGCAGTTGTGTGGAATATTGTAGTTAGTTTTGACCTCTGTATTAAGAACATAGCAGTCCCAGAGAAAGACTGGATAAGAGGGTTTAGACTGGAAAAACGTAAGGAGTTCACATGCAGGCACAAAGGTGGGCTTGTTTGCTTTAAGAACATAATAAGAAATTTGGCAAATGAAAGGAGACTATTCAGTCTATTAGACTTGTTTGTTTAATTAATAGCTAAGCTGTCCCAGCATCTCATCCAGATTAGTCTAAAAGGTAGTCAAAGTTTCTGCTTTAACTACATGTTTCAGTAGTTTGTTCCAGATTCCCACAACTTTTTGCATAAAGATGTGATTCCTGGCTTCTGTCCTAAATGCACTTCCCTGTAACTTCCAGTGGTGTCCTCAAGTATGTGGTTTACCGTTAAATTGAAAGAATTCAGCTGGATCTACGTGATCGCTGCCTTTGAGGATTTTTGAAGACCTGGATTAGATCCCCAGGCACTATCCTCTTCTTGACACTAAACAGATTTAATTCTGTGGATCACTCGGAGAACAACACATCCTTAAGTCCTGGGATGTACTTGTTTGTTTCTCTGCACAGCTTCAAGTGCTGCTATGTCTTTATTCTGGCATGGTGTCCAACTTACTGTAAACACAGTAAGCCATCTCTGTATGCAAGATATATGGAATTGGCATCCATGCATTTGTTAATTCAATGTTCAGATTCAGGGAGCCGATGCCTCTCCCAACAGCACCTGGGTTGGGTGGCCTAAGATGTACATTTCTGGGATGTGAACAAAGAAACACCTTTGGAAATTATTCGTGTTACATTCAGCATTTATTTACAGAATCTAGAGATGGATTTTTATTTTTCTTCTATTTCTGTTAAATTTAATGAACTTTTACAAGGTAGCACGTTTTCATACATGAAAGTTTTTCAAAGTGCTTTACAATAATAATGACTGAACGGAGTTACAAAAGAAACTAAAAACTATAGAACAGTTATTTATAACTAATCAATCAGCACATCCACATAGTGCCTGCAGTGGTAATTACTATGTATGCTGGGGGCATTCAGTAGTGGTTGGAGACACAGACACAAAATTGGGAATTCTGTGTTAAATAACACACAAATATTTGTTGCACTTCAGCTGGTGGTGTAGCACAGCGCTGCTGCTTTACAGACCCAATGTCCTGGGTTCAAATCCTCCATTGGGGTGTTTGCTGTATGCAGTTTGCACACGTCTTCCGCATTTTCTGATTTTTTCCCTCCTAAATCCCCAAAGATGTGCTGATTAGGTAAACTGACAGTTCCAAACTGGCCCTATGTGAGCGTCCCCTAGTGATGGACTGGCACCCACCCAGTCCATGGCTGTTTCTTGCTATTTTGCCCAGTGCTGCTGACAAAGGCCCAAGCCCACCATGACTCTGAATAGGATTAAGTAGTTCTGAGAATGTCATGTTGTTATTAAATGTATACATTTGTAATTACCAACTAAAGAATTTTTTTTAAAGAAACAGTTAATTTCTAGTATTTTATTTATAGTTATTTATAGTTTACTAGGGGGTTCACCCCCTGCTCGCTTCGCTCTCCAGCCACTTTGTATCTCTGCCACTCGTGTTGTGAAGAGGGGAGCTGAACGCACCCCAAGGAGATGCGGTCGCACCTCTGAAACCCCCTCTTAAACGATGATACAATGGGAAAAAATATATATTTTTTTTTTTTACCTCCTCTTTGCTCGATCAGCATCTCACGCAGCACTTTGAACATTTAAAAGCCTGTACAGCAGCTGTCTCGTCTCACGGGACGTGAGTTCTTGATATTTTAGTTTATAATTTAAATACGGAATAAGAATCTGAAAATCCAACAACATCACATTAAAGTTCGATAAATTCTGAAAAGAATGATACCAAACATATATATGTAGGTTTTAAAATAAGCCCGATTTAAAGCATGACAAAAAAGTCACATAAAAAATCGTTGCACAAAATCAACAAAAGGGTTTACTTACTGTACAAAAATACATCTAAGAAAACTGTTAAAGGAAAGGTATATCAAGCTGGATATACTGCAGCTGATCAATTATTATACCCATGCCATTTTAAAATATGCTGATCGCTGAGCTGTCACCTTAAGCCATCTATCTTCCCTGTATAAAACTGGGTTGACATTCTCATCCCACAATTGTGCTTGATGACTTTCTTTACTGTCATTTAACCCACTTATTTCAGCTCAAGGACTCAACCCCTGCAGCATCTGGCACAAGACAGCAGCCAGCCCCTATGAGATGCCAGTTTGAAATATTCACACTAACAGTAAAGAATTACTTAAATTAGGAAAAGAATGTACTTTATAACACAGGCAGCAGGGACTGGCTTCTGGAAAACTTCAGCCTACTCAAAAGGTGATGTGTTTCTCTTACTGACAATTCTTATGATTAAAAATATACAGCAATAAAGTGTGTGGGCACAATATACAGTATGTCATACACATGCTCAAACCTATTGAGAGGCCTGTGCGGGCCAGAGCCTACCCAATAATCCCATATCTGTAAACCATAATGACACAAAATTACACAATAAACATTGACTTGTACACATTAGGCTTTTCTGTGCTGCCTAACCAAGCTGACTTGCAGTGGTCCCATCATGCTTCAGCTTGCAAAGCATCTTTGATGAATTAAAAATAGAATAACACAAAGCAAGACATAAACTGCTAAAGTAACAACAGCTCACGTTTGGCCGGGGAACTGCTTTAGTTCTGTTCCTCCTAATAATAGGTTCCATGGTATAAGGGGATTATTTGAACACGGCTGCAAAGACTTTTGTATTCTTCTTTACTGGCCCGCAGATGCCATCATAATAGTTGTTTAGAAATGTCCGTGGTGTTTCTGCTTACTAATTTGCCATCAAATAATTTTTGTTTTGCCTCGTCCTTTGCAGGCCTACAGTATAATTAAGAGACTCCACCCTTCTGGAATGGCACTGGCAAGGCTCATCCATTTTAATACCATGTTGCTCTCAGTTTCCGTTAAACTTGGCTTTTCATTTCCTTTTAATTTTAGCTTTGGATGAGCCTTATATGGCCGAGAGGTCTAGAGGGTGTGGTAACATCCCACCACTACCCCTCACCCCTTGGTTGATACTAAACAGTTTTGCATTTTCTTAAAATATTTTAAGAGCAGATGCTCATACGGGAGATGAATGAGCTAAATGCAGTTGGAAAAATCATGTAAGCTTGTCATATTTCATTTATTTAAAAATGGGGAAAATAGATATACATGTACTTAAGTCGTATCTGTGTGTCTATGTATATATTTTAATATTACATAGTTTGGTGCCCACCTTGTGCCAGTTTGGAAAGACACTGGCTCAATCTAACCTTCAAGTGGATTAGCAGGCTAGAACAGGGATGGATGGCTTCATACGTGTATTTGTGTGTATACATATGTACAAATATATAGTTTCTTCCGAAAATAGTCAGACCCTTTCACATTTTCACATTTTGTCATGTTGCAGCCTCATGCTAATATCATTTAAATCAATTTTTACCTCATCATCAAGTAACACTCAATACCTGTGAAATTTCACACTGACACAAGTATCCGGACCCTTTCCTCAGTACTTAGCTGAAGCCCCTATTGCAGTAACTACTTCCTGGTATCTTCTTGGGTATGACAAGACACGCTTCGCACTTCTAAGATTCAGGGATTTTTGGCGATTGTTCTCTGCAGATCCTCTCAAGCTCTGTGAGGTTGGATGGGGGACTGTCAGTGGTCTCTCTAGAGATGTTCAATTTGGATACATCTCTGCCATTCAAGGGCATTCCCAGAGTTTAGCCTAAGGCCCTCCTGTGTTGTCTTTGCTTTGTGCTTAGGGTCATTGGCCTGTTGAAAAGCAAACTTTTGGCCCAGTCTGAAGTCTAGAGTAGGTTTTTATTAAAATATTTTTGTATATCACCTCATTCAGCTTTTGGTGGTGTGAGTTTTACAAGATTGGAATGGAGAGAGCCCACTGAAAAAAGAAAATGCCCTTTTAGTTAGACTGCTGATTGACCACTAGCAAGAGGTGGTTTTCCTTTAGCTCGAGACTAAGATGGCAGTACTCTGAATCCAGCAGCCCGTGATCATGTCCAGCAGCTCCATGTGAGGATGTGTATCTAAGTGGGGTCTGAACCTGCTTCCTTAATTGTAGGGTTATGGACTGCTGGATCTATTGCTGGTAGCAGTTTGGTAAAAAAAAAAAAAAAAGCAGCCTAACAAAGCTCACCAATCCTTTCTACCCTATGTACCTAATTTCTCCAAATTAACATAAATCCCAGTTTTGAAAGTTCCAAAAGGCCTGCTGTCTGCCACACTATTTTTTAACATATTCCTTTTGTCTGTGGTTCTGCATGTGAAGAACAACTTTGTCATTTTTATGTGAAATTTATCCTTCACATGTTTCTAACTGGGGCGGCACGGTGGCGCAGTGGGTAGAGCTGCTGCCTCGCAGTTGGGAGACCTGGGGACCTGGGTTCGCTTCCCGGGTCCTCCCTGCGTGGAGTTTGCATGTTCTCCCCGTGTCTGCGTGGGTTTCCTCCGGGTGCTCCGGTTTCCTCCCACAGTCCAAAGACATGCAGGTTAGGTGGATTGGCGATTCTAAATTGGCCCTAGAGTGTGCTTGGTGTGTGGGTGTGTTTGTGTGTGTCCTGCAGTGGGTTGGCACCCTGCCCGGGATTGGTTCCTGCCTTGTTCCCTGTGTTGGCTGGGATTGGCTCCAGCAGACCCCCATGACCCTGTGTTCGGATTCAGCAGGTTGGAAAATGGATGGATGGATGTTTCTAACTATGCACCTGTGTTGTTGCTGAACTCATTCAAAAGTAATGAGTTCCACTGGATCCACTGTACTAATTTTAAACACCTCAGTCATCACATTTCTTAATCTCCAATTGCTTAAACTGAAAAGGTTCAACTTCTTTAATCTTTCTTCATAACCCATACCATGCAGTCCTGGAATCAGCCTAGTTGCTCTTCTCTGGACATTTTCTAGCTGCTGCTATGCCTTTTTTGAGCCTGGAAACCAAAACTGCATGCAGTACTCCAGATGAGGCCTCAACAAGTGAATTCTGCAGCTTAAGCATAACATCCTTAGATGGGACGAAAGCCCATCACATGGTGCTCATATACTGACACCCACACTCCTCTTCCATTCATTATTCAACTGCTCAATCCAGTTTAGAGTCACAGGGCCTGGAGCCTATCCCAGTAAGTTCAGGTACAAGTCAGGAACCAAACCAGAATGGGACACAAGTCCTTCATAGGGAAGACTAATTCACTCAAACTAGGAAACCCATTCAGAGGGAACATGCAAACTCCACACACAGGGACAGGGCTGTGAACTGTAAAGCTGGCAAGACTGAACACTGTACAGCTGTTTGGTCTTCTAACGTTCAATTGAAAAACAATAATCTTAGAAACCAAAGTCAAAATGTACACACATTCTACCTGTTTTTCTCAGAGATTCTTACATATTCAAAGATGTAAGGAGCTCTTAAGAAACCCAGAAGGTGGATTTGGTACATTTGGTTTGCCACAAAAGATGAAAGCCAAAGTTGACTCCGCTAGTTCCTTTAAATCTCCTGCACTAATTGTTGTTCAAAGTGCAAAACACATGGCCATTCCAGGCCATGACAAAGGAGCTGATGAGCACATCGCTGGGTCAGGTTGAGCTGCAGACATGCAGGGCAAAGTTTGCTCGTCTCTGCTTCCTGCTGACAGTAAACACACCTGTGTACGCACACAGAGAGAGTCCGACTGGAAGTCCCATCAATCAGATTTCCGAGAAAAGCCAACAAGCATCCCTTGCATCTTCTGCCTGCCTTTGTTTAGGGCTGATGGTTGTGTGTGTCATTCTAATGGCACATCAAATGTGCTAAGGACTTTGCTTTAAGGGACTTTTCACACATACTTTGTTTAAAGTGAAAATGCAAAGGAATTCACTTAATTAAAAAAATTCAGCAACTTTCAACGTAGACTGTTACGTTTTTCCTCTGCATTTTCCTTAAACTTTCTTTTCTTTTGCAATTGCGTTTTAGGAAAGAAACGAATCTGCACAGTCTTAAACATGCAGTAATGCAAATTGCCACTACTATCTCATGTCATCAATTTAGACTCAATCATAATGTGCTCAACAAGTCTCCGGTGGGACCTGTGAAGGCCTATCTAATGACACCCTGGGACTGCTGAAACTTTCTACCCTCCACTCGGCTTTAACATCTGTTTGTATGCCATCCTTATTTAAACTACAGATTGCTTCTTTGCATTCAGCTCCTTGTCCCACTATAGCTCTTCACTTCTCGTGGACAGGAGTTTGGTTTTGTATAGGCACCACCATTTTGCAGGTTTTTTTGTATTGACGCTAACATTCTCCTTTGACTGTTATTGTTGCACTATTATTGTACGATTTCTGATTTTTATAGGCTCGTTTTGGTGAAAATATTATAAATTTGCTGATACAGATTTGAGATCCAGGAGACTGTGCTCAAATCCTAGGTTAGTCGGTGTCTCTGTGTCAGTTTGGGCTTTTCTTCAGGTACTTTGATTATCTTGCCATATCCCAGAGACATGCAGGTTAGGATTCTAAACTGTCTTGATGTGAATGAATGTGAGTGGGGCCTGCAAAGAACTGGTTTTCCATTCTGAGTTGATTCCTGCCTTGTGCCAGATGCTGTCACAACAGGCTCTGGTCCCACGATAAATGCGTTTATAGAGTGTAGTTTTGTTCAAGAAAACATGAAAGACTGCTCATGGATTATTTTTGCAACAGTTTGTTGCATATTTTAATAACTGCATTAACATTTTAGACTGAGATAGAGGTGCAGCGTTTATCACATTTGCCTTGCAGCTCCATGGACGGCAACAACAACATTTATTTATATAGCACGCTTTCATACAAATTATGTAGCTCAAAGTGCTTTAAAAGATGAAGAAAGAAAAATGTAAAATAAGATTAGGAAGTACTAAGTAACAAAGAATAAAGTAAGGTCCGATGGCCAGGAGGACAGAAAAAACAAACTCCAGAAGGCTGGAGAAAAAAAAATCAAAATCTGCAGGGGTTCTGAGGGCAAACACTTCCCAGCCTGGTACCCTGAGTAGATGGGATCTGTGTGGTCTTTCATATTCCACATGGGTTTTCCAGTGAATATTAGAATATTGTAATTGAAATCTCTAAACTGGCCTAGGTAAGTATGTACACCAAGTGATGGACGAGCGTCACTTCCAGGTTTTGTTCCTTTCTTGTGAACATCCCTTCCAAGATAGGCTACAGCTTCTTGAAGTCTTGTACTTCATTAACCTGCTTCAGAAAATGAATGAATGAATTAGCCCACTGTGAGCAATTTTATTTCCTGTGTTAATCCAGCATCTAGTGAGTGCCCAGTGTTGCCAAGGTAAACCCCAGCCCTCCATATCCCTGAGATGAAAGGAACTGTTTCAGAAAATTAATGCATGGATAAGCTGCAATGAAATTTTTGTACCGCATAATCTACCCAGGATTGGTTCTTGCCTTGCATCTAATGCTCCTGGGGTTCAAAGAGTGGATGGAGAGATAATCCTATATATACAAAGGCATATCATGTATCAATTATGTATGTATTCATCTTGAAACCATCAATTCATTTAGAAATTTGACATTAATATTTCTAACAAATGTGGCCTTTATAAAATTGATAATAGTGGGCCTGTCTGTTTTTTTTTACTGAGAATATCAATGAAGATGACAGGGCCGTGAAACTTTCGATTGTTTCGTGGGGATTGGCACAAGGACATCAATTCTCAATCCGATCCTGTGGTTTATAAAGACTCTTCAGCAGTCTCTAGTTCTCATGGACAGCTGTCTCATATTCTTAATTCTCATGTGTGACTCGAGTGAATCCCCTTTACTGCCAATGCTGTGAACATTCCAAGAATACTTTTGTCGTCTTCTGTGTGTTCACAGGGCAGTTTGTGTATATGACTTGTTACAGATGCCTGACAGCCTCAGTTTGTCGTGAGCCTAGACCAACACCTCGTGCTGTAATTTACTCAAGACAATAATACTGCCAGTGATGTTGTTTGAAGAATTGTCTCAATTTACTAAATTAATAAAGCTGAAAGGATACATATAATGAGTCAAGTTCAGTTGTAGCAGAGGTTTGCCACTAAAGATGAAAGTAACAGATTACACCATTGCCTGCACAACTGAGTTTAGTTCAAGTAAAGCAAACTTGGAATAGGCCTGAGTGCTTTTGGAGTAACCATATTATTGTTTTTTTTTTCTTTATTCATTACTTATGTTTACTTTCAGAGATACCAACGTTAAATACTAGAAGTCAAAAGTAGAAGAAAAGGTACAACCTGAACGGTTAAAACCAGTGTCTGAAACAAAGAGCTTTGCCTCAATACAAGCAGGTATAATTTAAGGAGTCCGTTCTTCTTAATCCAACTGAGGCGTTCCTTAAAAAGATGCGCTATAATGAAACAGGCTCGGTCTGCTGTAGCTGGCACTGTGCTTTCCTCATTAGACATCATTTCGTTTTCAGTGCGTCTTCATAACTTGCCGTTTCATAACTGTATTCTCATATTAAAAACCTGTATCATTCCTCCATTTTCAAAGCAGGTATGTTGTCTTTCTCACATCTGTTCCTCTCTACAGCTGAATATATGTCCCATATTAACCATACAATTGTTAAGCAGGAAACAAATACTGTATTAATTCACATCGGAAAAGCCTCGCAACCAACCAACCAAACATGACAAAGCCTTAAAGACCTCCACCTGGGAGTTTCTTTGTTTGAGTACACTGGGGGTAGGAATTACAGTCTTCAAAGTCTTGATAAATCAATTAATTTCCCAAATACTAAAAGGAAAAATAGGCTGTCCATTGTGTCGTTTGAAACGCTATGCTTTTCTCCTCACTGCCAGGAAGCATGTTTTTAAAAATATGCCTTTGCCACAAACCTTTTGGGGTAGGTCTTCACCACTGCACACACATTTCAATAAGAATTGATTTTTAATCAAATTTTTTTTGAAGAAAAGCTGATGCTTGATTTATTGATTTACTGCCTGCTGATAGGGTCAAATTTTGGAACTTCTTAAAGTTATTTACATTTTATTTTGCGCAGAATTGTTATTCTGTTATTTTTTGGTTGTGTCTTTGTGTCAGTATGCATTTTGTTTTCTTATGGGCACTGCCATTTTGCAAGTTGCTTTGTATGGGCACCGCCATGTTGTTTATGGGAAGGACTTCAGTTGCTGTTCATTTAGTGCTGACGGTCTGCAGTGCACATAACTTTGCATATGAACTTTAAAAAATACTAAGGGAAGGCACTGCGAAATAAATACAAGAATAAATGACTTAAGAGAGAAAGCTTTAGGGTTTTGATCTTTGCTTTGTTCTAGTCTCTCTGATGATTTTGGCCTTTCATCTACTTGTTTCTAATCTATGTCTGACTTTACTTATTTCTTGTCGCCTACTCTGCCTCTTATCATCCACTCAATAGTGAATGTAACAGACAATAAATTAATGATCAGTAAAACTAGTGTGGAATTTCTGCCTAATTAGGTGCAATACCAAGAATCAATGTATCTGCCAATTTTGACTCTGATATTTATTACAGTATATATGTTTCTATTATATCTTACTATTTTTTCTGCATTTCACAAAAATCTTCTAATTGATGACTTAAAAGAGCACAGACTACTTTAATAATGTATAATAATAATTTAATAATTATTATAATAATTTAATAATAATGGACAGTTTGACATCCGTGGCAGAGTGATGGGCTTTTTTTTTTAATTTGACGGGCGCTCAGCAGGCTCCTATCAATTATGGAGAATCCACTGCATCCACTAAACAGTGTCATCTCCAGACAGAGGAGCAGCTATCTATCTATCTATCTATCTATCTATCTATCTATCTATCTATCTATCTATCTATCTATCTATCTATCTATCTAATAAGGTAAACATCTGATTTTTTTTCTTTGAACAATTTTGATCTTTGACACTTAGCTTAGTTTTCAGGAATAAATTATGTAAGAGTAACACCCATCCTAACTGTTTTTATGTTATTGTTTATCTGTTTTACATGGAAACACGATGTACTGCAGCCATGAATATCAGATTAATGGATTATGCTTTCAAGACTGAATGTCTTTAATTTTCTCATATAAAAGGTCAACTGATAAAGGAGCAGCTGGTTCCGCTTTAATCAGTCTGCTTTTTTGCCCTTTAGCTTTATGGTAGACAGCTTACCTCTCCAATATTAATAATTTAACTAATTAATTAAATTTGTTGTATTATGACTTTTTTATCTTATTCCAGCCACACAAGCCATTTGCAGAATTTATATTGTATACTTCTATTTTGTTATCTCTGGTATTCACGGTATAAAGTGAGCACACAGCCA
The DNA here is from genome assembly GCF_900747795.2 of Erpetoichthys calabaricus. NCBI lineage: Eukaryota > Metazoa > Chordata > Cladistia > Polypteriformes > Polypteridae > Erpetoichthys > Erpetoichthys calabaricus. Next base: position 95,781,731 of record NC_041394.2, read on the forward strand.
AATGATGCCCAGTAAACCTCAGGAGCAGTCTTGGATCTGTGTCTTATAATTAATTTGTTACAGTAGACGTGATATTGCTGTTCTTTTTTACTTTCTCATATACAAAGTATAGGGAAAGTATTGTAATCGTCCAAAAATTTGACCTCTGGATTTTGATGAATCTCAATGTTTTAGACCTCCCTGAGTCTGAAAATACCATTTTTAGAATTATGTCTGTGTGTCTGTCCGTGTATGTGTGTGTATGTGTATATAAACACAATAACTTGAGTACGCTTTCAGTTAGGTCAACCAAATTTTGCATACAAGTATTAGGTACAAAATGTAGATTTCAATCAACTTTTGAGCTATTTCTGCTAACTGGAGGTGGTACTTTTTTATTCATGCAGCTGCAGAATCAGATTTATTCAACTTAACTGGTGCATAATATAAAAATATACGGTAATCTTTGTCTTGTGGTTTACTCCTCAAATATCCATCCCCATATCTGAGTATACGAGAAAGTCTAGGGGAGACCACTCCAGATTTTTATTGTCTCTGTTTTTGGCCAATAATAGTACTAATAGTTTAAAAATCCAATTCCGTGAATAGTTTTTGTCAAACTGCATTTTTGCTACTTTTGAATGTTTCTGTAATAGCTGCTAAACTTACCAGGCATGTAGCTAAGAAGCGTCAGCAGTGATGCCTACACGTGCTTTGTGTATTGTAACCCACATGGCTGTATTATGCTAGAGATAAGGCCCCTCCAGCAGTTCCCAGCCATTGTGGAATCATGAGCCCCTCAAAAGCAACTTACCTTGTGCTGAATCCATTTTAATTTTGTGGGGTCATAATCTCACTAGGTTTAAGTCTAGTTGCATTAATCTCTTCCAGGGGTCACCATAACCAGCCTATCATATTGTCTGTTTTTAAGCCATATAAATAAGGTTTATTTATTCAGTTTTTTTACATGACAGACTCAATGCTTTAACGTGTCCGCCCAAACAGGAATGTGATTTGACTCTATTCCACACTGACCCTTTTCAAACTCGATTAGGGACTTTTAGATCACCGAAGCTGGAGTGCTACCATAAAGGCACCCAAAGTGACTGAAATGAAAAGTAAGGAGAAAAATGCCTACCCACCGTGCTGGAATCCCACTACCTGAGGTTTGAAGTGCAAGTCAAAGAAAGCTCTGTCCTGATAGAGCAGCTGAGACAGTGCCGCTTTGTTTCCTTCTGCATCTTGATAAAAAGTGTGTGTGTAAAACAGGCTCCTTCCAGAAGCTTTGTATGACCCCCAGAGTGTGAATTCCTAATAATGGGTGGTGATGTTGCAGGAAGAGTTTGTTTGCACCCTCCAGAGTGAAAAGCACCCTGGGGGGCAACAGAGAATTTTGTGACCAGTGGGGGTGGGGTGATGGAATGCAGTAAATGATGTGCGTGCTTTCACAGCAGTCCTCTTAGAAAAGCCCCCATCGCCACCATGTCATCCTATAATACGCAAGCCTGCACATGAGTGGAACACGGTCAAAAACTAGCCTTTTATCGTCAGTGACTTAATTGATTTTTTTTGGATTCCTATCATCTGACTCCTTCCCCACTAAACTTTTGCTACATTGGTGGTCCTACTGGTCTGCAACTAAGATTTGTGTATTAGTTTTTTTTTTAATTTGGTCATTCATACTGTAAGATGGCAGTGTGGCAATGTGGTTATCACTGCCACCACATAGATCCTGGGACCTGGCATGAATCCTGGCCCAGCCTCAGTTGATGCGTACTTTGTACTGTATGCTCTTCTGTGTCTGCATATAAGTCCACCATCATACAATACAGCTTCAGTGATTCTACTCTGTAGCACAAATCAATTTAAATTTATTTTATCCGCTCGGAGCAGCAACACCTATTGTACTACAGTGTTAGCTGAAAATTAAGTTCAAAAAGATATTCTAAACCCAAGCACTACTTTTTGTCTTATTGTGTGTTGCTGAAACTTTTTTGATTTACCACTGCAACTTTGGATTACGCTGGTGAAGGCTTGGGCAGCATATTGGCGCAGTGGTAGCTCTGCTGCCTCGCAGTTAGGAGACCCGGGTTTGCTTCCTGGGTCCTCCCTGCGTGGAGTTTGCATGTTCTCCCCGTGTCTGCGTGGGTTTCCTCCCACAGTCCAAAGACATGCAGGATAGGTGCATTGGCGATTCTAAATTGTCCCTAGTGTGTGCTTGGCGTGTGTGTGTGTGCCCTGGGGTGGGCTGGCGCCCTGCCCGGGGTTTGTTTCCTGCTTTGCATCCTGTGTTGGCTGGGTTTGGCTCCAGCAGACCCCCGTGACCCTGTTTTTGGGATATAGCGGGTTGGATAATGGATGGATGGTGAAGGCTTTGCCTGTCCCTTCCTCCATGACAACATATTACCAGGTTTGTGTAGTGACCCCTGTCTAGTGGTTATCACAAATGACGAATTACTGTTACATATCTTCCTCATGCATTGATCCAAATAAGACCTGCAACAACAGGGAGGGTTACCACTGTCTATACAGTTGGAGCGCATACAGGTTCATGTGACTGGCTCAGGGTCACACAGTGAGTCACAAGTGGGGACTGGACTTTCATCCTTGGGGTTTGAAGGTCCAAGTCCTTAGCCAATGCAGCACACAGTCGGTAGATAAACATGTTTCCCAATGAACCACCTTAGGCAGTTTCCAGAGTGTCACACACAATACATTACGGAGAATTTTTGATGGTAAAGTAAAATCCATCAATCCATTCCTCCGTTGATCTGTCTATCCTCTGATTCCATCTCAGTGTTGTAGCGAGCTGTCGGGAATCAGATGTACTGTATGTGTGATGCAAGCTCAACCTAATGCACATACTCACATGTAGTAGTTAACTAGGATTAGAATTATGAATCTTGGCAGCGACAGTGGCACTTAATATTTAGTTAGTTGCATTTATAAAGCACTTTTCTAACCTACTTAAAGCTCTTTACATTGATAAGGGAAAACCACTTCAACCACCGCCAATGTGTATCAACCACCAGAATAATACAACAGCAGCCATCCTTGTGCCAGTGTGCTCACTGCACATTACTGTTAGCGGAGAGAGAGTGTTAGCCAGTTAGAATCAGGATAAGGCTGTGGTGGGCGATTTAGCTAGGGCATCAGGAAACATTGTATCCTTTTCAAAAGATGACCAGGGATCTTTTATGACCATAGAGAGTTAGGACCTCGGTATAATATCTCTTCAGAAGGACGGTACCAGTTCTTACAGCACACTGTTCCAGTGCACCAGGATCCACAAACAGGCCACAGGTTTGGTAAGTTTCCCCTAATGTAGTCACCAGTACCAACCAGCAGCAACCCCGTTTTTTCCTATCCAAGTACTGGCTGGGCCAAAACAGACTTGGCTTCAAGTGGATTAGTATTCCAAAGTGTGGGCTCTTGTCTAGGGGTACTTTTATAGACAGTCTTCTTGTGCACTTTTAAAGAAAACACAACTGTTCTTCATCCACACTAGCATCGGTCTTAATTGGGATTATCTTGACTTCTGGGAAATCTTGCTGCCCAGGATGTCTGATGGCAGGCCTTCCTCTTTCTAGACGATTGTGTCCCTAGACCTGTGTGAGGCATTCTGGGATATTAGTTTCTACAGATCCTCTGCAGACAGCTGCCTTCCTGAAGGAGCTGTGATTGGTTAGCTGTACTGCAGGACACCATTGGGAACCCATATAAATTCCTGACATGATAAGTATTTGAGGGTCTTACCTGACAATAATGGCCACCATGATGAAATAATTAACCAATGTTGTTATGAAATTGTCTCACCTGTTCTGTACACATAACCAAGGGTATCATACAGGGACTTTTAGATTATATAAAAAGAGCACCTTAAAGTTACACTGTAGCTGGGGTCCTGACGTTCAGATCTGGTGTGCCACAGTAGTTGCAAATTTGTTTTGGTTTTTTTTTATTAGTATGCAATCCAAGCATTTTTGTGTTTCATTTTAGTGCATTTACTTGTTAAAATTCTCAACTCTTAACTGCTTCTTTGACTTAATCAGCTGCCAAAGCAATGAGCTGCAAATAACAAAGGAACGGTCGCCAACTAACCTGCACCCATGTTCAGTGTGAGGTATAAAATATTAAGAGATAGAAGGAAAAAATATAAAGAATGAGAATCACCAGTATTCAGTGTCCCACAATTGATACTCTTGGAAATGAAAGATGTAAAATATAGGAATGACCAGATTTAGCAGAATAAAAATATGAACAAGCCATAAAATTAAATAACCAGATCCATTATCAACAATAAATGTCTGATAAATAAAGCAATTGCACTGAAACAAAAACCTACAGCTACTTCGGCCTTCCAGGACCAAAACCTATGTAGCCTGGCACTATAGCTTGCTGTCTTTCTCTCAGCTCCTAAACCTCAGGGTGCCCTCTGTTATATCCCCACAGACCTACTGTCAAGCTGACTGATACCCCCGTGTGATGATTTGTGCACCCCTTGATGAAGTGGCTTCCCATTCAGGTTGACATCATGCCATCCCTTTAACTATCAAGCTCTACATGATCCTGAATTTGGCTGGGCAACCTTATTAAAAGAGATGGGTGATTTGCTCCTAATTTCCAGAAGTCCTGGATTTTTAGCCTGAGTTAGTTGAGAAATTTTAAAAGTTAGTGCTGTCAGCTGCTAGGGTAGGCCGGATCACACGGGGTGTGAATGCAGACATTCTGAAAGTCTGTAGTCCAGCTCATTTCCCTGTCTGGACATTTCGTAAAGCAGTGTTGATGCAAATGTGCCATGGCAGATCAGAAGCTGCCACATCAGTCCATGTTACATTTTGGGTAAAGAAGCCAGAGTGGCAGGGTTGGAAATTTAAAAAAGAAGCAAATCCTGGTTTCAAATTATATATATATAATATATAATATAATATTATACACAATTCACTCTGTTCCGATTTGAATTCCGTCTCCTGTTTAATTATAGCTTGTGTGCCTTAGTGATTGAAAGAAAAGAGCACAAAATTGCAGGGATGGAAGAGGGGGAAAGTTTGCAGGAGGCAAAAAATAGACAAGCCAGTAAGTGAGCTTGTGCCGGCCAATCCCGTTGGCATGGCGGCCGCCTTCAACAAAGGTCACTTTATTGCACACACTGAGAAGCCTGTTCAAACCTTCTGCCTTCCTCCAGGAGAAGAGTAACACGAGCAGTCTCTGAAAGACCCTGCTCCGTCACCTCTGTGTGTGTGTGTGTGTGCGTGTGTGTGTGTGTGTGTGTGCGTGAAAGTGGAAAAAAAGCCAGTCTTTGTCCGGCTGCAATCTGAGCTTGGTGGCATACTGTTCACCCACCCTGCCAGAGGATAAGAGTTTGAGTTCTGTTCTTTGTAGGTAGTATTCAGGACCCCACAGCCACTTTTTTTTTTTTTTTAAAGAAATTGTAGCATATTTTCTCAGTGGCTTATTATTGGTTGAAAAACAATGTTATATTAAAAATGAATAGATGTGAGCACTGATGTGAAGAGTGAAGTCATCCTCTCAAACCTCTAGCCATTCCCACTTACTGTTTTTTATTTTCCTTTGTGATTATTTTATGTTGGCTTGACGTATTTGCCAAAGCCAAAAACTCCTTGTCAAGCTGGGCCTGATCCGGCCTGGAAGGAGTTTGCCTGAAATGATGCTTTTTGCTTGCACATTCATCTGGTGGTGTTGGGTGGTGTTGGAGCCTTAGTCCTGTACAGATTGGAGTGTGATGATGGGGTGGAGGTGGGGGGTTTCGGGGCGGGCCTTGGGCAACCCAGATGGTGATAACAGCTTCATGCTTCTGGAATGTGATTCCGGAAGAAGCAAGCGTCTCAGTTTCTCTAAAGTATGAGGCCCCTTTCCAGAAAAGTCAGCCGGCTGAATATGTGTCCAGTAGACTGTGCTTTCAGGCAGGTTTTTCACTTTGACGTGAACAGTGAAAAAAGCTTCTGTTTCTGTTACCTTTAAGATTTTGTAACACAAGTGTTCATCTTTGTGATCTGCATGGGCCGGTTAGGAGAAACGAGGTGGTGGGAAGTTAGGGGTAGACTTATTTGTCACGATGGACAAATTACTGTCATTACAGAGCAGGACTGCTACAGTTAAAGGCAAAAGCACATAATTATGAATGCAGCCTGGCAAGATATAGTGTCAGTTTGAGTAAAGAAGAGGCTGCCTCACGACTCCAGGAGCTTCAGTTTAGCCACTCTCTGTGCGTATTTTGCCCCTTGATCTCTATGTCTGCATGGTTTTTTTTTTTTTCTCCTGGTGCTTTGGTTTTCATCTCAAAGATGTGCATGTGCTATTACTTGGTAACGTGGAGTTGGCCAAGTATGAATGTGTTTATGAATGTGCCCTGCTTGTGTCCTACTACAAGGCTTGTGCCTTGCTTGACACCTACTGCTGCTGGCAAAGGCTCCTGTGCCTACAACTGTAAATTGGGCAAAGTGAGTACAGTTAATGAAGAGGTGGGTGGAATTGTATAGGGCTGAATACCACCTTTATTCTTTTAAAAGTGATCTGACCTTAATGAGATATTAGGACAGCCTGGCTACTTATACACTAAATGAGTTTGATGGACTGAAGAGTCTTCTGTCACTTGTCAGATTTCTTATGGCATACATTTTGCTGCCACGTTACTTGTTTCTGTCAATTGATTTTTTTATTTGCAGACATTACTTGGTATTCAATATACAGTAAATACCATTTGAGAGGTCTTATTTACAGGGCTGTGGAGTCGGTAGATAAATCCTTTGACTCCGACTCCTTAGTTTCTGGTACTTCCGACTCCAACTCCTCAGTATTTAATATGCTAATGTACGTATTTTCCATGTTGATTAAAGGAAGGTAACATACACGTCATTTAACCACAGAACTACTAGCTAGTAAGCTGACTCTCTACCATATTGGCCAGTTTAAACAAAAGACAAGAACACCTGAACACACATCAGGCCACAGCACACACCTCCACTTACATCATTACACTTGTTTACACTCAAATGAACTTGTTAAACGCATTATATCTGAAATAAAATTAAAACACTTTTTGTAATGTACCATAATCCAGATTACAATATGTGAATGTCAGTTTGTATAATGGCTCAGCTGAACTTCACACTAGTAGTAACACAACTATGCACTGGGCTTTATTCTTACATCAGATAAGTACTTAATTATGACTGTTGTTTGTGAAATGGGACATTTGAACTTGCTGTATTTTTTTTCATTACAATTTAAATTTATTATTTGTCGGAGTCGGTACATTTTTGCCGACTCTGACTCCAGGTACCCAAAATTGTCTCCGACTCCACAGCCCTGCTTATTTAGCACTCTGTGTGTCTCTTTTTTCCTTTCTTTACCTTACAAGTTCATTGTAGGCGATTGTTTTTTTTAACTGTACTAGTTTACTTTAGTAATTAAAATAATTGTTTATCCATCCATTTTGTATCCCACTTATCCGCACTTTGTCCAAAACACTGGACGGGATGCCAGTCCATTGCTAGGGTCACTGATGCATACACCCATATTCACAATCAGCAAATTCACAGTGGCCAGCAAGTCTTTGGGATGAGTGGGGGTGCTGGGGGACTTGTGCAGTTAAAGGGGATGCAGACTCCACACAGGAGGTGTTCACACCAGGATTAACACCCAGGAGTCTGGGACTATGAGGTGGCGATGCTAACCATATGCAACACCAAGCTGCCATGAAGTAGATGTTCAGTTACTGCTTCCCCATAACATTGAGATAACAGTCTCATTGACACCCAGGTAGACAGGGAAACACTTTTTGGACCCAAATGAGTCTGCTGTCTAACTCGGTGAAAACCCATCACCTAATAGCTGTGCAGCGTGCCTGGACTGAAAGCTGCCATGAGCATTATGGCCCCCAGCCATCACCAAGACTCTACACTTGACTCTACTTCTGGAATTCACTGACAAAACAAATCCACTTTCATACTTGAGGGGGTTTGGAAATTGTGATGTAATTGTGCATTAGTCTGCAAAGCCAATGAACACCTCGACAATTGTGCATTAATCTGATAATATTTTGATTTATAAAATGTGCAAATTAGATTAAATCAGTTTTAAAAGGCGTGCATTTGAATGGTGCTACTCATTAAGGGTTTGATTTTGTTTCTTCCCTTATTGCTTTCCTACCCTTTTTGATCCTAACCTATTCAACACTCTGCAGGGGATTTATTACATCACAACCAGACATCCATCCATCCATCATCCAACCCACTGAATCCGAACACAGGGTCACACAGTCGATTTTAAAAATCCCCAATTAATCTAAAATGCAAATCTCTTTGGAATTATGCCTCTTGTTACTAGAATAAGTTCCTACTCCTTGAGACATTCAAGTGGGTGTATAAAACAGAAAGATGGTTGAAAATGATGGCAGTAACATCCATCCATCCATTTTCCAACCCGCTGAATCCGAACACAGGGTCACGGGGGTCTGCTGGAGCCAATCCCAGCCAACACAGGGCACAAGGCAGGGAACCAATCCTGGGCAGGGTGCCAACCCACTGCAGGACACACACAAACACACCCACACACCAAGCACACACTAGGGCCAAGTTAGAATCGCCAGTCCACCTAACCTGCATGGACTTAGTTTGGACTGTGGGAGGAAACCGGAGCGCCCGGAGGAAACCCACGCAGACACGGGGAGAACATGCAAACTCCACGCAGGGAGGACCCGGGAGGCGAACCCAGGTCCCCAGGTCTCCTAACTGCGAGGCAGCAGCGCTACCCACTGCGCCACGTGCCGCCCCAACTAGACATTACAAAATAGAAAAAAATTTACCATAAATTTTAAAAAAAATTAAGAAATGCACATCACAGGCATGCAAATGATTTGACATACAGTTAGTGTTGGTACCCCTGCACCAAGTCCCCCTACTGTGGTACAACAACATCTTCTCGTTCCTTTTGCATATAATAACAAAGGAATGAGGAAAGTTAGTGGCTGGATAATATTGATAAATAATTCTGCTGAACAATATTCATTACTCCTTTTATAGTTTTATGGCCTACTAGTTTATAAAATAGGCGATCAGATCATTAGTTAAAGGACAACACATCATGTGTACAGTGTTGCTTTTCATTTTACTTGGGCTTTAAATGAAGTTTAGAAAATTTAAGGGAGGGGGAAGCAACTAAAGGCAGACTTCCTAAACCAGTCGTCGGGATTAAACTTTTAGAGAAATTAAATAAAAGTTTTCAAACAACAGGTATTGTTCAGAAGACACATGAAGAAGCATTTTTCTTTGCTTCATGCTGAGCTGTTGATGGCTTCATTCCAGATCACATTCCTGCCAGATATGCTTGCTACCTTTTGTTCTCTCTCTTGAATGTCAGATACAAATCTATGAGTTGCCCTGAGAGCTGAACCATTTCATTTTAGGGAAGATTCGTATTACAGAGAATACACTGAAAGATGCAACCTTTTAAGGCTCACATAAAACAACAGCAGATAAGTGTCTGTTTATTCCTGCTAACTTTACAGCTCTTAAGAGATTAGTTGGACAAGTTGGACAGTAAATGATTATGCAATTTCTAATAACAAAGATGCATGTCAGATAATGTGATTCCCTGCTGGTGAAACAGAAAATATTGCACAAGGTGACTTTGGGAGATTAGAGTCTGATTTCTTCCAAGAAATCACAAGGATCCTGGAGCACAGAATGATGGCAATGTACGAAAATAAAGTGACAGCCACACTCAACCGGAATGCTCACTAGGAGATCCCCACAGCAGCAGCGGATTATAGGCAGTTGGGCAGGCAGCCCAGAGCCCTTTGGATTTTGTCTTGTTCCACGAAATGACTCTGCTTTGTCTGGACCTGTGCAGACAGCACAGATAAGTAACCCTTGGACCCCCAGCTTTGCTGGAGTGGAGGTTTCCCAACTCTCTGAGGACTCTGTGCCTGTCTAAGTCAGCACATTCATCACTTAGCATCTAGCCTGCTATCCGCAAAAATGACCTCAGGGCCTTAGTGTGTGTTTTGACCACTAAATAAACGTAATAAAAAAATAACTTGAAAAATATATACTGTATTATATGTATTGCATTGTGTTTTTATAGAATGATATCTTATGTTTTAACCATCCCTCTCTCTCTCTACTCTCTTATAAATTCATCAGTTTCTACAGTATGCAAAAAAATCTCTCTCTGTTTCTAGTAGTATTTAAGTAGTACATATTGGAGCACAGAGGTTTCTACAATACTACTGTAATGGTGAACTTATGAACTGGAGTGACACTTCAGCTCCCAGCTAAATAATTCTACAGACATGTGAGCAAATAAAGAGCAATGCAGGATAGACAGAGACAGCAACGATTCTGACAATTTAACAGACACTGGCAATGTAATCAGTTAAATGACAGAATACAATAAAGAAAAGGCTTACAGACAATCAAGTAATATAACAAATGCACAACCTAACACCAGGGACGTTCTTAGGCATTCGCGAACTACGCATCTGCGTAGGGCCCCGACCTACAATTTTTTTTTTTTTGTTGTCGGGCTGTGGGCCTGGGTCCCCTGTCATGCCCCTGGCACTGCAGCCGTCTGTGCCAGTCCCAGGAAATTCAGTTCAGTGCATCTCTTAGTCTTATTAACAATGGTAATTTACTATCCAAATTGCAATCTTCACCTAAATCCCTAATAATATTGTCACACCGTCGTAACTTTGCCAAATGCACTATAGCAAATGTTAATTTTAGAGATTCGTTTCGGATTCATTCAGAGAGATCCCCATAAAATCGTGAAATATCCTTATATTACCGGCCTTTACCAGATCCAGAACAAAATCAATATTTTACCACTCTGCATACACACAAGCGTACATGTAGGCCTGCTGGTCATCTAAGGCCTTTTCCGGACGTTTTGTTAGAACACCTTCCTGAGCTCCAGGGGGAGCGGAGCCAACCCGGAACCCCCATCGGGGCCTGCACATTAGAAGCATGCACATTTCTGAACCACGTAGGGCCCCCAAACTGCTAAGAACGGCCCTGCTAACACATAAGAAACAGATATAAGTAAAGACCGAATGTTGTAAATATCTTATTTTTTTAGAACAGTGTGGTACAATATTATATCTGTGATAGTCCATATTGACAGTGTCTGTCACAAACCACACTCGCACCTTTTTAAACGTCATTTCACCTAATATGAACGTCACGATTATGTGGGAAGAAACCCGACTACTTGGAGGAAGAAATTTGAGAAATTGTAAATCACACAAAGACAGTGACCCGGTCAAGAATCAAATATGGGTACCAGGAGCTGGGAGGCTGCAGTCCTAACCACTGTGCCACCATTTTGTGCTCCCCACATCTCCATAATCCTGGGTATGGAAAATGGATGAGTTTGCCCTTTGAGTAACAAATGAATAAATCCCACAACAGAGTGGGCAGATAAAAAGAGCTGCACTGTAGACGTGGGGCCCTACCACCATAAAAGACACCCAAACCAAAAGGAAAATGCATATTAATAAATATTCTCAAACTCGCCTAATACTGCACGGGGTCATAGTGGGGTCAGAGCTTATCCTGGCAGCATTGTGCATAAGCAGGACCCAACGCTGCCTGGGTTCCAGTTTGGATGCACTGTTTATTAATTTTGAAATCTCACAATAATTTTAGTGCTTGAGTACATGCAGTTATATGGCTGCCATAATGCACTTGGTCATTAAATATAATTTAGTAGTAGAGAAAGCAGAGAAAATGCCTTGATTGAAATTCAGCAGTAGGGCGCTAAAGATACAGGCTGCCATGACCCAAGAGCACTGGGTGGTTTTGGGGTGGGCATGTAGATTTACTGGCGGGAGCAGACTGTGGCAGAAGAAAGGTCAAGATTTATGGTGGATATTTGTGTCTTAGACAGATTACCGTGGGGCTACCCGTAACTTTGTTTTTCTATTTTATAAATCGTCCTGTCAACTGCGTGACCATTTATTGCTCTATTAGGATTGTTTACTCGTCAGTCAGTTCATTCAGTCTGCTCACAGATGACGGTGTCATTGTCAGACAGGTAAACACTGCTGGCCATCATGCCACCACGAGGCAGGAAGGAGTGCAAGGAGCTGGAGGAGGACAAGGCCTGTATGCCTGTGGCTTTAGAAATCTGATTTTGTTTAGGAGTAGCTTACAAACTGCATATTAGAGACAGATGCAAGAAAAATGATTAGCTTGCACATGAAGACCTCTTTAACGTATCAAATTGATTATAAAGCAATCGGCTAAAACGGAGTTTACAGCATCAGACTTTTTAATGGAGGTTGAGAAATAAAGCTTCTTTTTTTAGTGTATGTGCTTCTGCTTATTTGAGCACTTACAGTATATATGCAATGACAAATATTCTGTGTTCTATCTGTCTATCTATCACACACATTCAGAGTGTTCGCCTATACAATGCTAACATAAGATGGTGCTCTTTTATTTTTTCAGGGCTTATTTTGAGAGCGACGTCTTTTACTCCTTTCTCTGTAAACTTTTCAACACTAAGGGGTAAAAAAAAAAATCAAACAAGGGTCCAAACAAGTCCAGGCTGCCTTACTGAATGGAGAGATTGTCTTAAAAAGTGACTTGTCGCTCCTCCTCCCCCCAGAGCTGGATCCATCCCAACACCCCCTTTGCCTTGTTGCCCCCCCCAGCCAAATAATGACATGTCTGAGGCGGGCTGTAATTACTCCCAGATGTTTGGCAGCCTGTTAGAATTTCTTCAGGTCCTCCCTCCCTTCTTCCCTCTGCCTCAGAGGCCACCTTTTTTCTTCTGCATTTAAACAGCTGGGTTCTCCAGTTGCCTTCCTCGAACTCCTCTGTCCTTCATTACACTTGTGAGGTTTTGTTCTTGGCAAAAAAAAAAATGGCCTTATATGCATAAGAAGAATTAAATCGTAACCGCCATCATCTGATACGTGGGGGTTTCCAGGACCCATTTAGGGCTTAACAGAATGATCCAGTGATCACAGAAATCTCTTCTTTGCTAGTGGGTATGCTAAAGGCTCCCCTTCAGCCACGTAATGTGATTGCCCATCAGTTTCAAGTTTAAAAGCAGGCCTGCATATGGAGGTGATGTATAACTGCTCACAATTTGACATCTCAAAACAACATTTTTGAGCCAGCTGTGCATGCAAGTGTGCTGCTCGTCACTGCCCTGTCTGCCCACGCTCTGACTCACATAGTCTGCTGCACTGTTTTACTAAATGCTAGTGCCTTCTGTCCTTTGTACTGTTGTATAGACGGGGGGGTCACTCTTCCATTTCTCTGTTACTTTCTTTGTTGCATTGTGAACCCCATCATGCTGACTCATACAGTATACGCGGAGTCCAGAAGAAAACCCTGGTGTTTAGTTTAGGGCACGCATTGCCAGCCAGGTACAACACCATATAAGCACATGGCTTTACAGTGCACTTCAGAAGACTCCCCTGCCACTCCCACCCCACTTCTTTTCTTTTTTTGTATTTAAGCAGGGGGCACGAAAATAGGAAAGTCTTACCACTGCCATCACCTAACAAACACAGTCAACCCTTAGATGTCTGTCTTATTTTCAATCAAACAGGCCACCGGAGCCCTATTTTTACTTCTACTTTTTTTTTAACTGAGGAAACCATGTTTGAGTCTTTTATTTATTTTTTTTATTAAAATTAGGCCTTACTAAAATGAAGCATTGAAGAATTCATACTAGCAAGTACCTCTCAGCTAGCTTAGTTGCCCGTTGTTCCCTAGGTGAGAAATTGGAAAAGCAAAAAGTAATTATGTTACCAAACAAACGTTAACATTACAAAATGTTACTGTCTGTTATACCTGCATTTTTATCACTCTTTAATGTAATATTGTTTTTTATCAGTATGCTGCTGCTGCTGGAGTATGTGAATTTCCCCTTGGGAATTAATAAAGTATCCTATCTATCTATCTATCTATCTATCTATCTATCTATCTATCTATCTATCTATCTATCTATCTATCTATCTATCTATCTATCTATCTATCTATCTATCTATCTATCTATCATTGTTATAATAAAATGTGCTGCATTTAACACATTACTATTGTTAGTATCATAAAACTTCTTTGTAGAATATTCTTAGTTCTTCCTTCTAGTTCAAATAACCTCACATTGCAATAAAAAAACCCTGGTGACAATTTGACCCCACCTTGACTTGATAAAAATAGTGGGAGAAATAACTTGATTAAAGAAAAACTTACATGTAATTGACAGGAATCGACCTCAGATTCTTCGGGAGAAAGGCAAGAGTGCTAACCATCACACCACCATCATAAACCGCATGGCATTGCTTCTCTTTCGAAGGCTCACACTGTAGTATTTCTTCACACTCACTCTTACCTTGAGCCGTCCCAGAGGGAGCAAAGCCAAAGTTATATGTCAAAAACCTGACTTATGCTGAGGAGTACCTGCTTGCCACATTTTTGGTATGGGGTTTGACAATCAAAGCTGCGCACAAAGAACCAACACACGGAGATGGTGCTTTATAGGTATAGAAATTCATTGATCCATTTATTTTCAGACCTGTAAGCTACCCCCAGGTAGGATGCCAGTCTATCATATGCTGTTCTTTATATTACTTTAATATTTGCTCAGTCATGCTTGGATTTTACTACGCACAAAAACTAATCAAGCCCTAACATGAACTGAATATTTTTCTTTTTCCTTTTATTCTTTCCCTCCCCAGTAAGAATGAGGTCCTTCTGTGTTAACTGCAGTTTAAGAAGAGCATCTTTAAATGCACAGTGGATTAGTTGACTGCTTAGTCTACTGGGCTTTGAGTGTCTGTTTCCACAAAACAAGCTATATATTATATTGTGTATTTACAGACCTGCCTTCCTCCACGTCACACCGTAAGTCAGAGGCAGTGAATGACGTGGCACCCTTGTGGTTCACAGTTCACCAACTTAGACACAATGCTCCACTGTCTGTTCTGTCTCTGTTTTTGTTTATTTTACCACAATACCAGTTTGGAGGGCAGCATATTGGCACAGTGGTTGGCGCTTCGATTTTGTTGATTCAAAACCCTTAATCCCACTGTTCCATCAGTTCTTCTCAGTGTGGAGTTTGCACATTCTGCAGGGGTTTTCTTCCCACATTCTGAAACATATGCCTGATAGGTTGATTGGCCTTGAGTGAATGTGGATGTCCATGAGTGGACTGTGCAATGGATAGACACCTGTTTCTGACCTTGCAACCAATGCTGTCGAGATTAGCTCTGGCTTTGACGTGATTTACCAGAATGGAGAATACTGTGTTATAGTATTATGGAGGTATTCAATTCATTTTCATTAGCCATAAGCTTATAAAAATCTCTTGACTCTATTTCCTTTTTATATTTTGTACCTTCATCATATCTGAAAAAGATGCAGTGCCTACGACATCAGCCGAGAATCAGGCTCAAGATACTGTATGTTGTGTCCCCACATTCAGTAGGTCAGGTGCACTTGGCATTTCTCGCGTGGCATTTCTCAGCCAACACTGATCAGCACATAATGTGCACCCACCTTCACTTGTACATTCCTGGCAAATGTAAGGGTACAGATTAACCTCAGCATCCGTGTTTTAAATATGAAAGAAAACTAGAGAACCCCCACCTGCACAATCCATGTGGACATATGGAGAACATCTCTACACAACAATATTAGTGATGGTGTTGTCATGTATAAAGAGTGCAGTGACACTTCTGCTTGCATGTCATAGTCCGTATCAGGCCAAGAATGGTCCACCACATGCACACACGACATAAAAAATGAAGACATCCCAACCAAGAATCTACTGGGACCCTCTTGGTTCAAATTCAACAAGTAGAAAACTTGGTGTGATACGCTTGTCAAATCTGGGCTTATAAGTGCAATTGAAATGCACACCACCATATTAAAATAGGTATCGTTATTCATTTTTAGTCATCAATCTGTGACCTACTGGGCCTAAGCTTTGGAGTGAAAGCAGACTGTGTTCAGGATGAAGTTGCACCTCCTTCTCACTTAGAGACTACAAGATGGTGGCAACTCTAAAGTCTCTAGTGTGCTTTAAAGTGCTTGAGTGACTCGATGTAACCAGACCAGCTTTTAAATTCTTTTCAGACATTTAGTGACTAGTGATTTGTTTATCTTTAGGGCATATTACTTTTCTAAAAGATTACCTTAACATTGCACTTAAAAATACGGTTGTCACTTTTGCAATTCTGAATAAAAAGCCTTCAGCGTCAGCGCCCATCACTAATAGTAGGAACTTTAAACATCTACCAGTGCTCCAAAAGCAGCCACTCCTGGTTCTGACTGACTCAAATACTGTTGGGACCTCCTGGATGAATCTGAAGCATTTTTCCTTCCTGCTGCTGACCTTTACTAAGTTATTTTGTGACTGAAACAACATAGGAGCTCACCGTTTATTTGCAGAATTCTTTTTTTTTTTTTTTTTTTAAATTTTACATGGCAGCAACCATCCCTAAAGTCCTGGATAGGGCAGCAGTCTATCACAGGAAATACACACACACACACACACACACTAACACCACACGACTTTAGAGATGCCAGTAAGCCTAACAGTCTTGTTTGTTTATACCTGATATGTATATTTGTAATCTGATAACATAACATTGTCAAATCCACCTAATCCAATTTAGGGGCCAGAGCCTCTTCTGGGGGCACTGCTCAATGCCCGCTAACACTTAGAACCGCACTCCCTCAAGGGCCATTTTGAAATTACCAGTTAACCTAGCCAGCTTACAAAATGTGTAGGTGTCACTCAGCCATTAAGTGCTTGTGGGATTTGAACCAGAGGCCAGCTTTAGAACTTTTTTAAATATCTGCTTACATTTAATCTAAAATGTCAAAAAATACAAAAAGAGAACACAATATAGCAAATGACACACACAATTTTATGTTTTTTTTTTCATTAATTAATTTATTACTCAAAATTACCCTAAATTTAAATGTCATAGTTTGGGTCAAATTAACGCAGAAGTTCAAAAAAAATTCTAAAGAGCTGAAAAACCTTCTAGCAGCACTGTATATATGTATAATCTATATACTTATTATATAGTACACTATTTATTATACTTTTCCATATCATATACTGTTTATTGTATTTTTCACATATTTATTTACTATACAGTATATATACAATACTCTTTATTATACTGTTTTAATTTGTTACCATAATCTGTATAATACTGTTACATACCTATTTACTGCATAATAAACTGTTTATTCTACTTTTGTGTATTTATTTACTCTATAGTGTTTATAATACTGTTGCGTATTTTTGACTGGATACTGTAGTATATACAGTACATTGCCATTCTTTTTTCTCTGATCACTGATTCACTCTTTCTTAGTGCTGTGTTCGATGTTGTCCCTGAACATTTCAGGTTTACGCACCAGTGGGACGAGCAGCAAATGCATGTCACTGTACCATGCTACTGTACTGTATAATGACAATAAATTGAATTGAGAACTGGAGCACATGCAGCCACACAAAGGAAGAGCATGTAAATTCCACATAGGCAGTGTCTGGGCTGAGACCTGAACCCAAGACTCTGGAGATGTGAGTCCTGACTAAAGGACCAACATTACATTTTTTTTTTTAATACCTTGCTGTTTTTTTTTTTTTGTCTGCTTTTTATTTTTTGTTTCACTCTTTTGATCAATCCTCCCCATTGTTTCTGCCCCTACGATGTCTTCTCTCTCTCAAACTCTTAATGGCCAGGTGGCATGTAGGTAAAAGGAGGATTTGAAGCAGCATGCCCACTTTAAGCATTTCCATTGAGGGCTGAATTCCCGAGGCCGTCTTTGTTTTGCTTTTTGCTTTTTTTTTTTCTTCTTCAATGTCTAGACACTGCCTTCTGGTGGAAAACAAGATCACATTCTGCAGCATTTAGGAACTGGTGGGAGATTAAACCAATGAGACTGATGAAATTTAATTTGCACATTGCATCAGTGGTGACTTCTCAGCAAAACTATACGGACTACGTCTGGAAAGCTTCTGGCTTGATTTAGGATCTTCATTATATTCCGGGCCTTTTGATTTTGAAGGCCACAGTACTAATACTGTCTGATTCCACGACTGTATACACAAGGAGTATATGATATCCCTGTTTATTGTACTAAGCAGCATGATTTGTGCACTGATAATATTGCAAAACAGAGAAGAGCAGGGTTCAAAGGACACAGTCGGGTAAAGCAGTTAAGGCCGAAGATTGCTATGATGTGAAAATGTCAAATGTTTAAATTAGTATTCTCCTTATTGTCTCTTCATATGTAGCAGATGTTATTCACATGCAATCAAGCCACTTCTTCAACCATCTTCCGTCTTCTGTAAGTGCTGGATCTTTCCAGATGTCATCACTGTGTAAACATGCCTCGGCCATTCTCTCCCTAGGGAACCTAGAAAATGCAACACTAGCAAAGACATCTGGGCCCTAAGGCTCTCCTCTATAGAGCTCAAGAATTACAATGTGTTGATTTTCAAACAGACAACGCTGCTTCCTTAGGCTTGAGTTCAAATTCAGACGGAGTTTGCACATTCTTCCTCCATTCTTTTTTCCAGTCTTCTCCCACATATCAAAGATGAGTATATCTTCTTGGTAGCTCATAACTGGCTTATTAGTATTGTATATCATATAATGGACTATCACAGGGATTGTCTGCTTGCACCTGATGCCACCCTGTTAGGTTGCAGATCCCCTTGACCATTTAATAGATGAGCAAGTTCACAAAATGAGTATACGATTCTTAATCCACCTTTGGTTGTTTAATGAACTGAAAAATATGACTGTGTGTGTTATGGGGGTGTACTTTAATGGCTGGGTGGCACGGTGCTTGACACGGCTGGATCCAAGGTTCAGATCATTTCCTGGTTTCTTGTTGTGTTGAGTTTGCATGTTCTACTAATTTCCGCAATATTTTTCTTTGGGTTCTCACATTGACCTGCACGTCTTGTTCACTGGTTTTTCTGAACCAATTCAAGGTGTATAAGTGTACTCTGAGATAGACTGGCATCCCATCGACAGTTAGCTGGGCTAGGCAGCAGGCTTATAATGGAAGAATGAAATTCTATAGTAAAAAGCCACCTACTGTACATCATGCCATCACTGTGGTGTTGCAAAGCGCACAGAATTGTTGCATATCTGTGGCTAAAGGAAGCAGACACAAACTTCACACGGAGCTTGTTCTCACAGGCTCAGAACCTGCTATTGAAGATTAAAGTTGGCACATTTAAATTCAATTTACCATTTTACTAATGTGGCTGTGTCTGGCTGACTAACACTCGAGAAATTTAGATCAGACCTTCAATTAAATTTTTAGCACAGTTTAAAAAGTGACTTCATGTATAACCCTGATGGTTAACTAATTTTAAATCCCAGCCTGCCCACTGTGCAAGGATTGCATAGTCTCCCTGTGTCTGCGTGGGTTTTGCTCCCACTTTACAAATATGCATGTATGTGTTTGGTTAACTGGGGACTCTAAACTGGCACAATGTAGGTGTGCCCTGCCATGCCTTTTAGACCCAGCTCCTCTGGATTAACTGGGTATCTTATCCAGTTCAATTGTGTCATCATAGAAATATGCTGATTAAATCCCAGACTTGCTACCATTAGTGACGATAACATTGTTAGTTTGCCAGTATTTCACTTTGCATGTTACAATTATGTGTTTGTTGTGCTGTAGCTTATATTTTCCTGACTGGAAAATTGGACAAGGAAAGAAGTTTATGTACTCTTCTCGGGTTTGCATTTAACAATAGCACTGAGTTTCTCTGTGGGACAAGGATATCAGATCCTTGGGTGTAACAACTAGCTTACTGTGTGTGTAAAAAAAATTATTGTCTGTCTCTTGCACCTTTTGTCCTCTAATTTATGTAACTAGAGATCAAATCTTTTTTCATTTTAGCCCAAGGAGAACAGAAATATCTATGGGTATACAGGTCCAGCCATGTTGTAGGAATGGCAGGACACCTGGGGGGTTGGAAAAGAATGTAGGAGCTTTGATGAAAACCAAAGAAAAAGTGCAATTCTGTACCACCTGGGTGCATTCCTTTTGTTTTCTCTCTTTGGTTACGGCTTTTTGATCATTTCGCAGATTACAGCGCATTTTACTGCAGCTTTACTTCAGCAAGAAATAGAACAGCAACCTGCACTCTTTTTTTTGTTATCCAGTTTATTTCGTTTTTAATTAACAAATCATAAAGAAATATTGAAATACGTTATCAAGTAGTATGCTAGATAGTTGTTCTCTGGGGTCTTTCAAAAGCCAACTTGTTATTTTGGAGAATTAGGTAAATAAGATTGGCAGCCATAATGGACAGAATGGCCTGTTCTTATCAAAACTGATCTGTTGTTCTACTGACATTTACTGTGTTCGCCGAAACAAAATTCCTGAAAAAAGAAAGCAGACTTCACTGAAAGCTTTAGAGGTTTCCTATAAAAATTCCTGCATAGGGCTGTCTACAGTAGACTGTTTACCTCAGACAGAGAGGTTCTCAGATTGCAAGTT
Organism: Erpetoichthys calabaricus; assembly: GCF_900747795.2. NCBI lineage: Eukaryota > Metazoa > Chordata > Cladistia > Polypteriformes > Polypteridae > Erpetoichthys > Erpetoichthys calabaricus. Next base: position 95,802,241 of record NC_041394.2, read on the forward strand.
GTGGATCATATAACAAAACATGTCGGCATCCAGTAGCTTTTCTCTAAAATTCATGAAAATTTCATTCACTTGATAGTACCTCACTTCCTTTTTTTTATTTTTCTGTTAGCATTTCTGAGGTCATAAGGAGTTGAAGTGTATCTCATCAGTGACGGGTACAATATAGGAACCCACCCTGTGATAAAGGACTAGTCCTCTGGAGAGCACGTTCTCTCGTATCAGACCAGACAATCTGCACTTACTCTGGGATTCATACAATCATTCCTATTTCAAATCCTTCTAATCCAACTAGAAAGTTGGTGACGGGGAGCTGCAGCCTATCCCTACAGCATCAGGCACATGACAAAAGTTGGCCCAATGTCCAGTGGTGGACATGTTCACACTGATTTATACTGACACCTAACCTAACATATCTGTATTTAGAATATGAGAGGAAAATCTGTGAGACAAAAGAAAGTTCATATGGACTCAGGAGCAACATGCAACCCTTGCACATTTTTAGACCAAGGAGTTGGCCCTACACCTGCATACATAACTAAGAATTGAGCCACTGTGTGGTCCAGTTTGACAGGATTGCACAAACATCTGTCTACATAAAAAGTGCTTCTCAAATTATGTTAATCTGTTGTTGTTTTTTTTTTTGCCCCCTGCTCACTTCGTTCGCCAACCCCCTGACCTAAACCACTTTGTATCTCTGCCGCTCGCGTACGTCATATTTCTGTCATATCACTTACGTTCATATATTCAATCTCTTTTTGCTGTTCCATTATTTCACCAAATATTTCCATTTGTTAGCGCTAATGTGATCTTTACTATCAGTTTTTTGAGACTTTCGAATTTTAGTACCTTCATAATCTCTAACCTGCTCTGCATGTGTATCACGTCAATGTTTTTGAACCTCTTTATGATGTTCTACTTTGTCTCCTACTCTTTGTCTTTTATTTCCGACCCCGCTGAGAGCACATGAACTGTGTCTGACAATAGCATTCACACGAATGAGAAGTGATTGGACCGTGGGCATGGTTGTAAATGTTTGAGAGGAGGGCAGGACTTGTCACATGAATGAGAAGTGATTGGACCGTGGGTGTAGTTGTCAATGTTTGAGAGGAGGGCGGGACTTGTCAAAATCTCTTGGCAAAAAGTCTTGTCTCACAGGACCTGAAATTATCTCTCATGCAAGTTGAAATTATCTCAGAGAAAGTTTAGTCCCAGGATTCCTTTTAATAATAGAGAGACAAGTACAGTCCTAGTGTTACCATGTTGAGCGGATTCAGTCTGCACTTTTAAGCTGAATTTAGAGCCACAAGTGGTAAAATGAATATCTTGTAGAAGGAAGATGTAAAATAGAGGTTTCAGATTTTGGTAAAGCATGCCCCTAATTTGCTTTCACCCTACTCCATTTGGAAGTCAGTCTTATGGTTAGATATTATAGAATCTGTGCTTTTGGTTAAAGAATGATGACTGGTACTCCCTTATAAGTAAAGAGTAGGGGTAAATATTGGAAAACTGTGGTCTTTGGAAAACCTGAGACTTATTCAGGTCCTGGCTTCTGTTGCTGCACTGGTGTTTTCAGATGATGGTAAGTAAGCAAGTCTGCTCATATCAGAAAGGACCCCTCCTAGTGGGCATGCTTGAGATTTCTCTAATTACGATGGCTCTTAACTTCTCATTCTCTCTCACACTTAATGACCTACAGCTAAATTCCATACAACAAAAGGCCAAATGCCTCTTCTGCTGTCTTGTTTGCTATTTTTAACTGATTTCCTCCTCACTGCAACTTGGAAAAGCCTTGCAGCATGTGAAATTCCACTGAAAAAATCCACTAGAAGGCATGTCGCAGGTATGCAAACATTTGTTTGTTGCAGGTTTTAGTTTGCTTATCCTTTACTTTTCAACTTTTATTGTAGATTTTTTGCAGAAGCTAGGAGGTTTATGAACTCTAAACATTGGAAGTAGTCTCCCCTAGACTTTCCTGTATACTCAGATATGGGGGTGGATATTTGAGGAGTAAACCGCAAGACAATGATTATATTTTTATATTATGTACATTAAAGAACCATCAACAACAAATCAAATTAATAATATATTGAACAGTTATTATAAAAGTAAAGTTGAATAAATTGGACTCTGCAGCAGCATGAATAAAAGGTAAAGTACCACTTCCGGTTAATGGAAATAGCCCAAAAATTGATAGAAATCTACATTTTGTACCTAATACTTATGTCAACCAAATTTTGCATACAATTGAAAGCATACTCAAGTTATCGTGTTTATACTCACACACACAGACACACAGATGTAATTCCAAAAATATTTTTTTCGCACTCAGGGAGGTCTAAAATGTCGAGATTCATCAAAATCTCGATATAGAAATTTTGGACGATTACAATACTTTCCCGATAATTTGTATACGAGAAAGTAAAAAGATTTAGCTGTTCCAATGGCATATGAATTCATAGTTGGCTTTCTTTGACCTGAATAAAGATGGGCTTATACCTTTGTAATGTTAAACTGGCTGGAAAAATAAAACATGTGGCTAGTATTAAATAAAAAAAGAAGCCTTTAGCTTTATTTTCTCTGTCTCTAACGGGGCTTCTTTATATTTTGCCTTGTAGTAGTCTCATGGACTAGCATCCTGGGCTTGAATTCCATACCCAGCTGTTGTCCATATGTTTTCCGACCCCAAAGATTAAGTTAATTGTTGTTTACAAATTAGCCCTAATGTGAATGTGCATGTGTGTTAGTGGGTCCTGCGATGGCCTGGCACCTTGTCCGTGGCTTTTTCCTGCTTTGAACCCAGTGCGGCGCTCCATGATTCTGAATTGGATTTAGCAGATTTTAAAATCCTACGATAGGTTTATATGTGGCTGGAGGTGTGGCAGTTTCTTCTTAACAGATGAAAGTAGCAGGCACATAGGGTATTTGGTGCAAGACTCTGGCCCTTTCCGTGTACCCAAAAAAAAAAACTTCCCTGTAAGAGAAGATCTGTGACAAAGGGCACAGCACAGCCCCTTGATGTTTGCAAGCTCAGCAGCTTAGACACATTCTTGGGGTTGGCCAGACATGTGTTTTCCATTTTTGAAGCATAGAGTCTCAAAGAGATGTGCGGCCAAGAAACACCTCTGCTTTAATTAGGTGGGGGATGTTTGGGCAGTTGTGCACACTGCTTTCTGGTGCTTCCCAATGTAATGACAGAAATTGGAAAGAACGTGTGCACTGCAAGATTTAGCTGTAAGGAGGCGGCTTGTGAGGGGGCTCACTGCAGAAAACTCTCTGAATGTACATTAAGGGGGCTTAATGACCCCCTGTTGCGATGTACTCTCTTCCAGGATCTGATCCTTTGATCTCCATGTCACCTCCATTACAACAACAACAACAACATTTATTTATATAGCACATTTTCATACAAATAATGTAGCTCAAAGTGCTTTATATGATGAAGAAAAGAGAAAAAAAGACAAAGTAAGAATTAAAATAAGACAACACTAATTAACACGGAGTAAGAGTAAGGTCCGATGGCCAGGGAGGACAGAAAAAACAAAAAACTCCAGACGGCTGGAGAAAGAAAATAAAATCTTGCAGGGGTTCCAGACCATGAGACCGCCCAGCCCCCTCTGGGCATTCTACCTAACATAAATGATCAGTCCTCTTTGTATTTAGGGTTCTCATGGAAGGACCTGATGATGATGGTCATGTAGACTTCTGGCTTTTAATCCATCAATGTAGGAACATCACGGTGCTTTGATTAGGTGGTGCCACGCAGGTCGCCACCACAAAAAACCGGGAAAAGAAACAGAAGAGAGAGTAGGGGTTAGTACGGATTTTAGAGCCACCATGAATAGTTATTATAATTAATTGAATATACAGAGCATCAGGATTTAACTAAAATGAAGTTCTGAGAAAGCCATACAATTCCAGTTTTGCACTTTGTCTTATCCTGTTTTATTTTTAATAGACCTTTGTATGTTTTGGTCTGTCGCTGTCTTGATTTCTCTGAGTTTAGCATTCATATTCGTGACTCGATATGAAGGCTGCTTCAAGAGAAAATGTTTGATTGAGCCCAATGTTGTTGGCATGCTGATATATTTTTTTCTTGTACAGAGTGTCCCACCTCCACCAAGACGACTGCATTACGTAGTGAAGAGAAAAATGATCAGATCTGGTACTCACATTTACAGAAGAAGTGAACCCTTCGTGTGTCAATACGTCTCTGTGCCCGTTTCAGCATGTTCATGTACACTCTTCGCACTCTCGGCGGTGGCGGGCCACTTTTATGTAGGCCACCCTGTATTTTCCTTACTGATGTATGTGGGCATGGTATACACACATTTATTAAAAGATCAGAATGCACAAGGTGAACCAGGTGGCATTTAGGGACAGAAACTTACAAGATATTCAGAATATATTGGACAGTTGTATATATGCATAAGTATAGGCGGAGAAAAAATAGGCCAAAACAAAAAACATTTTGAGCAGAAAAATTTGAGATAAACTCATGTGTATCAGCAGTATAGTTCTACTAAATAGTAAAAGCTCAGACAAGGATGTGAAGAAAATCTCAAAAAAATGAAAACAGGATATCCCAGAGAACTTAAACAAACCACACCTTGACATTTTTTTAACCTTGTTTGACAACTTGCTTAAAGATAACTAGGAATACACCCTTCTTTAAGGGACCAACCCAGAGTTTCCGTGTTTGCAAATGAGTAACGAACAAAAGCGCAATGAGGTTCGGCCGCGTGTAGCATCTGCTATTCAGGTGTGGAACCAAACTGGTTTGTGAATGGAAAAAGCACTGCTACTTCCTGTGTAATTCTAGAGAATGTAGAAACTAATATTATCCAGTTCAGGGGCTGTAAAGTAGGGAAAAGCCCTCCTGACTGACAGTGTTCCTAACTATCCAGTTTCGTAACCAGCAGCCACATCCTACATTGCTTAAAATCCATGTATAATCCAGTGTTTCTTTTTCATATTTTTGTGTTTCTGTATTCTCTGTGGGTGAAGTGTGGTGCAGTGGTCAGCACTGCTGACCTGTGGTTCCAGTGTCCTTGGTTTGAATCTCCTGCTCAGTTGGTGTCTTGTCTGTATGGAGTTTGCACCTGCATCTGCTTTGGGTTTCTGCAGGTGTACTACACATTATAAAGGTGTGTGTGTTAAGTTAATTCACTATTCTGAATTTGTCTTGTGAGACTGTAGCGGACTGGTGGCCTGTCCAGAGTTGGGTTTTGAGTTATGCCTGGCACTACTAGGAGAGACTCCAGCCCATGGCAAACTTGAATTGGATAAACAGTTGTTGTTACTTATGTATTCTGTTTGTATTTATAACATGAATATTCAATTCACTCATCAAATAAAGTGCAGATTTATCTACTTTGAATACATGGAAAAGTATGTGTGAGTTCTCGCACAAATCTTATTATCATTTTGAAATGAGGAACAAAGTTCAACAAGCCAAAAACCATGCTGTGGTGTCCAGGCCAAATGCTTCCTTCCACTTTAATTTGGTGATGGCACAAAAATGCCCTGTTCACTCCCAGAATGGATGAAAGCCCACATGGCTCCTCCATCTATCCAGCTACTGTATTTCCTAAACCCTTTCTTCAGGTCAAAGTCTCAAGAAATTAGAGTCTGTCCAAATAGATACAGATGGAAGATGGCAGATCAGCTTCATGCACACCCCCATGGTCACAGCAGGTCCATGGAGAATTGTCAATCATCCTAACAGTGTGAGAGGAAAAGTTATTTATTATTTTCAAAAAATGGCTAAAAACATGAGTTATTTAAAAAGGGTAGGAGAATGATACAGTGGTTAAAGCTGTACCTCACGGCTCTGTGGACCAGCAGGTCTGGTGACGGACTGGTGTCTCAGGTAGTGCCAGTCCTTGTCTTGTGCCTATTGGTGTCAGGATGATCTGCCAGCCTGCAGACCCGTAATAAATGTTTTCACAAGAACAAACCATTCAACCCAATATAAATCATCAATCTCTAATCTGCTACATTTTACAATTTATCGTTAAAGGATAAGTTTAGTATTTTTTATAAGTCAGTTATTTTTTCACAAATATGATATATATGCATGTGCCACAAAAAAAATTGTTCAAAAGGTGAGCATGCTATAAATTAAAAAATTGTCTTGAAAAATTGACATATTGGGAAAGTTGTTAAGCTTTTCCTCCATGCCCCATGGCCTCCAAAGTAAAGTGACAGTGCGGGCAAGATATATTTTTAAATTTAAACAAAGCGATTAACTTCAAAACACAATTTCACATGGCAAATTCATGTACAGTATACCATGGTTGTGAAGAATTAAATTGTACTTGAGAAATACCACACTTATCCTTTAAGCTGATATTTAATGTTCTCTAAATAGTACTATCTGTCACATTAGATGGTGTACAGAATATCTTTTGTTTGAAATGTACTTTTACACCACTTCCATCTGTGCCCCTGTTTTTTAGTTGAAAAAAAGTAGTTTGGAGTCACAGCTGGCTCCCTCCCTACAAATTCCCATCACAGTTTTAAACCCTGCTTTCTTCACTCCTCTTAATTTGAGTTTTCATGCCAGCCACCGAAAAAAAAAATAAATAAATAAAAAAAAACACTGTTCCAGTGTGGTGCTGACGTGTCACCCGCTGTATGGCTGCACTCGGGTCCCAATCCGGGTGGTTCATCGTGTGGTGGGTGCGGTAATGCACTGTAATCAGTCAATGCTTCCAACCTCCTCCTCCTCCTTTCAGCTTTTAAAGAGTTTCACCTCCTTCAGTCATTCATTTTAGTGCCTACCTGTAGGTCTTAATTCAGTCAAGTGGCTCATCTCTGAATCTTTACTTTTGGAAAAGTCTCCTTTTAGACTAGCATAGTTCGGCTGAAAACACAGGTCAGGATTCACTCTGGTATACCTGTGTGGAAGTGGAAATATAATAATCTGTTACAACAGAACTGTGTAACAAGTATAAGCTATTTTAAATCCTGAACTCTAATTTAGTATTTCAGGGTGCATTTTTAGATCACTGCGGTGGGCTGGCACCCTGCCCGGGATTGGTTCCTGCCTTGTGCCCTGTGTTGGCTGAGATTGGCTCCAGCAGACCCCCGTGACCCTGTGTTCGGATTCAGTGGGTTGGAAAATGGATGGATTTTTAGATCATTTATGGTCAGAACAGCAGCATCACATCCTCAGAGTCCCATGTCTTTGTGGGTTTCTCAAAGGCAGCATATTACGTACTGTATATGAAGGACTTGAAATCGGCCTGATATCACAAGGAAATAGCTGCTTTATTCTTTTTACCCACCGCTGCCAGGTTTGGTTTCAGCAGTTAAGTTCAAGCTGAAGGTTTACATATTTTGTCGCTCTCATCCCTAATCTGTGACACTAAATGTTTTGAATTTACATTTTTGATTCTTATCTGGCTTACTGAATATCTCCCTTTTTATTTATGCTAGAAAAATACTAAAATTTTAACCTTAACAGCTAAAATGCATCCAACTTTGAAATTTAGCAATAAATCTTACACTGTAGCAAGCTTTAGCACATGTTGCTGTATAGCAATTAAAAAAAAAATATCTGAATATTTCACACAGTATAGCAAAAATCTTTACATTAGAGCATGTAAAGAATCTCAAAAGTGTTTTTCTTATCTTTTTGGAATGTGGCTAGTGTTGCACTGGTTGCCAACTAGTGTGCTGATATTCATGTGGAATTCCAAAATCTACTCAGTGACAAGAACAGTGAGCATTGGGATTAAGCTTAGAACCTTATTAAACTATACAATGCCAAATAGTTAAATTTAGAACTAAATTTCCCTTTGAAGAGGAGCAGACTTTTCCTAAAATACAGATGTTTGTCCGCAATGGTTTATAGTGTTGCATAGGATGCTCTCATGGAGTTCTATTGAGGTGTAGCTTTTGTTATAGTATAAATAATAGATGTGTGTCTGAGTGTGTAGATTATATATATATATAAAATAAATAAATACACACTCGGAGTTATGTATGTATGTATATATGTATAATATCTCTCTCTCTCTCTCTCTCTCTCTCTCTCTCTCTCTCTCTCTATATATATATATATATATATATATATATATATATATATATATATATATATATATATATAAAAATAATATAATATAGTGGCAATCAGGGGGCACTGCAGCACTGCCCCACACTCCCAACACAATGGCACGGACACAAGTACTTTAAAGGTTTAACCTTCTGAATACCAGAATATGATGCCAGCCCCTGCATGATGTCCCTCATTATATATATATATATATATATATATATATATATATATATATATATATATATATATATATATAATATAGGGGTCACTATTGTCCCTTTAACCCAACAGACAGACGCTCAGGACACCAAGTAATTCAAGTTCTTTAGTGTGTGTGTAATATAATATATATATATATATATATATATTAATATAATACACACAAACACACAGAGTACTGGTCAAATGTTTTAGAACACCTCCATTTTTCCAGTATTTATTGTAATTTAAACAGGATAAGTCAAAACAGTAACATGAAATGGTCCAAAGGTAACGTAGTAAACTGCCAGAGGTTTAGAAAAGAAAAAAAAAACATTGAGGATTTAAACTCTGTAACTTCAATAAAAACTTTAAAAATGGGAGTGTTATAAAACTTTTGACCAGTAGTGTGTGTTGTATGGACATATATATACTTTTTATATATTACTGTGTGATCATTAAGTGGAATAGATAGTATTTATGTGCAATGAAGGGAAATGTAGGTTATTTGTACCAAAAGTGCCAAAATATTGGTTAAACTCAACTTACAACATTAGTTTTTTTTTTTTTCGTGTGGGATTATGCAGTTCTATTGCATACCTGCATCTTAAATAAAAAAAAGTCAGTCAGTTATTTCTCCAACCCGCTATATCCTAACACAGGGTCACAAAATATTTTAAGCCACATCCACCTTTTCATACTTACACCAGAAACCAACTTTAGACTTGGTTGATGAGTGTCATCTACGAGGGACGTTCAAAAAGTTTCCACACTTTTATATTTTTGTTGGAAACGTGAAGGCAGGAGAAGGAGTAATTGGGCAGTAAAAAGTTGGTACAATGCTGGGAAAATTGCATCTCAAACGAAGGTGACTATGTAGAAAAGTGATGTAATTTGTTTTTGAAATTCTTAATAAACAGTTAATAAAAAAGTGCAGAAACTTTTTGAATGTCCCTCGTATATGTCATACCTAAACTGGTGAGCTCTATGCATTTGCACCCTTGAGAAAACAATATTAAAGAAGACCCCCCCTAGTATATTCAAATGATAATTAGCTTACTGGCCAAAGCAAACACAGTTTGATAAACTTCGACTACAGTACACACCCCACCATTACGCATGACACACCCAGGCCCTGTGCGCAGGTAGATCACTTATCAAGGCTTTTATGCACCTGTAAGTGAACATATAGTTGTAAGACTAGTACTGGTAAAAAAGGAATGTGTTACGTCATCGAAAATCCTTGGCATGAATAAAGTGCTTAGCATGATCAACACGTCATTGTAAAGATATTTCAGCTTTGAAAAAAATCATTATCAGCACTGCTTTCTTACAAAAATTATATTAATAATTAAATATTTTTGGCAACTTCATTATAAGTTTCAAGTTCTTACACGTTATTCAAGAACATTGCAAAGTTTAAATTGTATTAAATATTTTAACAAAAACGAATAGTACTATTTATCTATTTAGGACACATGGTTGGAACAGTGGTCAGAACTGCTGGGTTTGAGCTTCTGGTCATTGTCCTTGTGGGTTCTGCACAGTCACCCTGTGTTTGTGTGGGTTGCACTCACTTTCCCAAGTTTAGCAGGCTAGCCTTATCATTAGAGACCCTAAACTGGCCTTGCGTCCCTGTACTTTTGTGCATGAGCAGTTCTTTCACTGGAATGGCACCCTGTCCAGGGCTGGTTCCTGTCTTGTCCAGTACAACCCAGAATTGGTGTAAGATGTTTTGAGTCGATATGTGTACATTAATGCAGATGCAGTATATGCATGCAGTATTTTTTGGGATAGTTTTGTTAGTATTCATTTTACACAGTTAGTATATTTACTCCCATAGATTTTTCTATTTATAATACAATGATAAAGAATTGTGCTAGCCCCTGCTGTTAAGATTGTTGGCAGAAGCCTGCTCTCTAGTCAGAGCCATTTTACTATCTCAGTTTCAAAGAATGCTTTTTCAGCTTTCTGCCAGCTACTCTCTAGAGCGCTGCCTGTATCTATACTGATTCTGGTGATCAGTTAGAGGTTGAAGACTCTTTTTTCCATTTTTTTAAACTTATTTTAAATCTCCATACTACTGCGATACAGGCATCTCAGTGGTGTCTATGTGTTGTTATTGGAGTTTCTTCTTATTGTGAATAGATGCCAGGACATTTGAAAGTAGTTCTAGGAGTCAATTTCTGTCTTAATTTAACTTGTACTTTGTTATGTTGCAAGTATTCTTGAGGAATTAGTTAATTAATTATTCATGCTTGTGCTTCCACAATTGTGTACACTATATTGTACTGTATTGTTGTATTTGTTTGCTTTGAAAAGAACCTTTGGATAGTGATTGCTGAGAAAATTATTATATTAAATAAAGACTGCTTGAGAGAATTATGCTCATGGAGTCCCGAATGAGGCACATTCCCTGCATTGGAGCGTCAGTTACAGCACTACAGCCATGTGGTGCGATTCCCTGAGGGTGATCCAGCTTGCCGGACCTCATTGTTGAGGAGCTGAGTGGCTGGACCAGACCAAGGGGATGCCCACATAACACCTGGCTGCAGCAAATAGGGGGTCATTTCCGGAGGGCGGCACTGGACCGCGTTTCTGCCTGGTGGGTTGCCAACCGGGATCCCAAACTGTTTCTTTGTGTGGTGGGTGCGGCAACATGCTGTAACAGTGCATGCTCCCCAACTTGACCTAAGAGAATGAGGTTGAAGAAGTATTGAGATAAATAAGAGATGACTGTGTTTTCTCAAGATCTCAGGATACAGCAACGGTGATTAGGGTCAGCCCGGGAGGGCCACAGTGGCTGCAGGTGTTTGTTCCAACCCAGCTGCTTAATTAGACATCAAGTCTTGCCAATAACCGATCTTATTTAATATTATGACTTGTTTGTGTTCTAACTCTGCAATGGCAGGTCTTTCTTAAATTGTAGATATATTTTTCATCCTTTCTAATGATATCATCCAAATGATTTGAAGCATAAAACAGATGTGTAATTTTCAGTCCTTCACTTTCTCTTCAGTTTCCTCTTCAGTACTTAATTAAACCAAATAGTGAATGATGAATACCCATGGGTGGAAATGGAGACAAGCTAGATTCCTTTGTCATTTGCGTCTTATTGCTAATAAGGAGTCATTAAAAACAGTGAATGCAGCTGTTTAGGATTAAAATAAGCAATTAAGAGATCAAAATCTTAAAAGGCAAGACAAGTAAAGTGAAGCAGAAAATGTCACTTGAGCAATAATTGAATCAATTGGGTTGGAACAAAACTTAGCAGTACTGCAGAGCTCTAGGACTGACGTTTCTCACCCCGGATTTAAAGGGTCTGAGTCATAAATAGCAAAGCAATTAAACTAAGTATATTAGCAGGAAAAACTGGTCACTAATTAAGAAAATGGTTGCAATGAAAACCTATAGCGACTGTGGCCCTTTAGGATTGGAGCTGCGCACCCCTGGGATAGATGCTGCATAAAGGAATTTGGGGTTAAAGCCAGATAGTCTGCTATCTATACTTTACTTTCTTAGAAGGCTGGCGTCCTTCAACATCTGCAATAAGATGCTGCAGATGTTCTATCAGATGGTTATGGAGAGTGCCCTCTTCTACGCGGTGGTGTGCTGGGGAGGCAGCATAAAGAAGAGGGACGCCTCACGCCTGGACAAACTGGTGAGGAAGGCAGGCTCTATTGTAGGCATGGAGCTGGACAGTTTGACATCCGTGGCAGAGCGACGGGCGCTCAGCAGGCTCCTATCAATTATGGAGAATCCACTGCATCCACTAAACAGTGTCATCTCCAGACAGAGGAGCAGCTTCAGCGACAGACTGCTGTCACTGTCCTGCTCCACTGACAGACTGAGGAGATCATTCCTCCCCCACACTATACGACTCTTCAGTTCCACTCGGGTGTAAATGTTAACATTATACAAAGTTATTGTCTGTTATACCTGCATTTTTATCACTCTTTAATATTGTTTTATCAGTATTCTACTGCTGGAGTAAGTATGTGAATTTCCCCTTGGGATTAATAAAGTATGTATCTAACCTATCCTATCCTGTCTGTCTGTCTGTCTGTCTGTCTGTCTGTCTGTCTGTCTGTCTGTCTGAGCTGAATAAGTAGTAGTTTATGTCTAGAAATTCTTACGGTAGAGTGACCTGCTCTACAAATCTAAATGATCTTTACAAACCTATTTCAGGAATTATTGTATGAAGCAATGCCTTCTCAATCAATCCATTGATCTTCACTTTTATAGCAGATTTTGTAGTAACATAAAGTAAACAGCATTACAAAATGAAATTTAAAAAATGTACAGAGAAAAAAGTTAATGGAAATGGTACAGAAGGATTGTGTGAGGAAGAAAGATGAAATGCACATGGAAGATAAATATTGTTTTATTTTATATTTGTCAAGATCCGTGTGCTGTCCTGAATTGCCCATTAATTCCTCTTTCTTTGTCCTTATAGCACTTCAGCGAATTACTGGATGACTTCTCTCAGGATGCCATCCTCGGACAGCTTCTCAGTGACCCCTTCCTGTCCGATAGAAGTGATGCAATGGATACAGAGGAAGATTTAGCAGAATCTCCCGTACCCCCCCACATCAAGACTGAACACAGTTACTCACTGTGTGGAGACTCCCGCCCACAGTCTCCTCTTACACACCTCGCCGGTGAAGAGGCCACTGATGGAGGTACGTCTGCTGTGACTCTACTGCTAACGTGATTCTTTGGTATTTTAAATTCTTCTTTTTCAAGCATATCACTAGTCATCAGATAATGGCCATTACAAAGAAAGGGTTTTTTTTTTTTTTTATCCTACCAGATGGGTTGTCCCTTTAGAGTAGCTTGAAAAATGCCACCTGGTGTGTTTTGCAGGGAAAACCTGAATTTACAACTGGGTGGTTGACTCACAGAAGTCTTCTTTAAAACTGATCAGCACTCCTCACTTATGGCTTAGGCAGATAAGGGCAAACTCCAAGTAGCATTCTCTGTACTTTGGGGCAGAGTTTCTCAGCTCTGCTCCTGACCAAGCCAACCAGACAATTTAAAATTTGAACTTTTAATGTTTTTGAGAAGAGACGGTATCTGGGACAAAACCTTCCCTGCAGCCTCATACCAGAAACAGGGTTGTGAACTCTTTTATGTATCAATGTCGGGCTTGGTGTGCCACCCTGCCAACCTGAATTGGGGTTTTCTGAGATTAAAGGCCTGTTGAGGAAAAATGCAAACTCATGCCAACTATCTAAATAAGAAAAATAATGTAGGTAAGGAAAATAAGAAAGTACCTATGATCTTTGTTACTGACTACAAGCAAAAACAACAAATTTCAGCGCATGTGAAGCAATGGCTACAGTCACATATGCAGAAAAAGTGTCTCAATTTCAATTTTTTTCATTACTATATGGGACAAATCTGATCATTTTAGAGAAGTTTGATTAAAAACTACATGGAAAGTTATCTTCTCAGATGAGATTTAGGCTACTTTTATATGCATTACTAAATCCAATGCAGACACCTCTGGCTTCAGTTGGAGTTTTCTGACAATACCCGGCACTCATTGCCAGTCAGTATTGTTTTTGAGAGAAACTGCTTATTTTTGCATGAGAGTCTTGCAGAAGGAATTTGACATACCGTATATACTTGCGGATAAGTTCTCCTGCAGATAAGTCGGGACTTGATTTTACTGTATAATTTATGGTATAATGTTGGTCATATAAGTCGAATGCAGGAAAACTCACGTTGTTGGTCCAAGGGACTATGATATGCTAACTCCCACCTGAGAGAGTAACCACAGAGCTCCTAACCACTCGCTCTCTTCTCTCTGTTGTGCCTACGTGACCACACGGTGATACACATTCCGAAGCAACATTTGCACTGATTTGTGTTTTCTGGATCTCACGCGCTCATACACCTTTATCGTAAGAGCATCCTTTATCTACGATGGAGGGCTCGATCAGAACAAAACATAAACCTGGTTTTAAATTAAATGATGTTGAAGTACCGAAAGAAATTGGTAACTGTAGATAAAAAAAAAAAAATGTAAGTGTCGCATTTTTGAACGGGCGCATAAGTCGGGGTCTGATTTTATGATCGATTTTTCGGGTTTCAAGACCCGACTTATATGTGAGTATATATGGTTTGTACTTGAGACACCCTCCACGATATTTTGAAATTGTCAGATCACTGACTTTTTCATCCTCCATATTTCCCACCAGTCCTGGAGCTTCTGTCTTATTCACAAGGTTTCTACAAACAAGGATGTCACACTTTTTATTGTTTTCTTTTACATTTTTTTTTTTGTCCATGTGGGCCACATTCACATTAGATATCTATACTCATTGATATCAAATTGGGTTCCCTTGAAAAAATTAATTTGAACAGTCAGATATAAAAATCAGATTTGAGCTAAAAAACAGAATTTAGTCATTTGTAGCACTAGGCTGTTGTACCGTGTTAGCCATTATGAATGTAGAGAAAAGCCAAGCAAAATGACACCTTTTATTGGCTAACTAAAAAGATTACAATATGCAAGCTTTCGAGGCAACTCAGGCCCCTTCTTCAGGTTTGTCATTTGTAGCTGTAGTGTAAAAGTAGGCATAAGAGTGCAAGAAGTCATTTTACTGCCTGAACCGTGTGGTCAAAGAGTTTACTGTTGATTTATCTAACACTTGTTTGTCTTAATAATGAATGTGCTGTTCCCACATCGTGATACACAACAAAAAGAAAATTTGGAAGAAAAAAAAGTGGAAAACACGTTGTACAATTAACAATTTTACATTTTTTTGACTGCTCTCGGTTCTCAGCAAGTTTAGCTGCTAGAACACTATCTTTATGCAAGTCCATTTAATGGAGGTATTGCAGGAGCGCAACCTAATCAGGAGTTATTTGTTTTTAAGAACAGTACTCATAGGATCCTGATGAGGGTATGAGAGTCAGGTCACTTCACCCCTGTGCCAGCCTCCTATCAGCCTGTGAACTGATATTAGAATTATCTGGTTGACCTGCAAGTGTCTCCATCTTGCTCACTATATCTGCTGGAGTGTCTCCATACTGTAACACACGTCACAGTCTTCAATCAAACATTTATCCCCAACCCCCTTGTCCAGGATCAAACTGCATTCAGTGGGTGATCACACCTTTTGGTTAGTCGCACCTCAGTGTCTAGAATGAGTGTGTAGAGACAGCTGCACATCAGTCAGGCATCTTTTAAAACAGCACTTAAATCGGGATCTGGCTAGGCAGGCATTTGTGTAATTTTTATTTACATTTATGTAAACCATGCATGGCATATGGACATTCTTAAATTTCCCTCAGGATCAATGTAATGTACATCTTGCCTGAAGAAGGGGCGTGAGTTGCCTCGAAAACTTGCATATTGTAATCTTTTTAGTTAGCCAATAAAAGGTGTCATTTTGCTTGACTTCTCACTACATCCATAATGGCTAACATGGGACAACACCCTAGTAGCTCAGGACCAATAACGTATCAATTTATCTATCTATCTAGTAGTTAGTGCCATTTCGTCAAAGCTCCTGTGTCCCTTAGACAGCTGTTAGCTATGGAGTTATCCCCATCTCCGTGTTAGTTTTCCTCCCTCAGGCCCAAAGTCATGCAGGTTCAGTGAATTGGCACCTCTAAATAAGTCCCATTGTTATTGTGATTGTGCACACGTGTTCTCTGTGAAGAACTAGCACCCTCTCCGGGGCTGATTCCAAACTCACATCCAGTGCTGCCAGGATTGGCTTCAACTCCCTGTGATCTTGAATTGGATTAAGTGGGTTTGAAGTTATACATATACAGTACATGGTTTAGTCATCCAACCCGCTCTATCCTAACTACAGCGTCACAGGGGTCTGCTGGAGCCAATCCCAGCCAGCCCACACACTAGGGATAATTTAGAATCGCCAATGCACTTAACCTGCATGTCTTTGGACTGAGGGAGGAAACATGCAAACTCCATGCAGGGAGGACCCGAGAAGCAAACCCAGGTCTCCAAACTGCAAGGCAGCAGCGCTACCCACTGCGCCACCGTGCCACCCATGGTTTAATCACGTTAATTCAAATCTAATTTTCTTTGCTTCCTTTAGTTACAGTTTTGATTAGTAAGGCTATGTTCATACTGCAGTTCAACTCAAGTTTTGTTCACTGTTGACACAGATCTGATCTTTTTGGAGATAAGCAAACAGCAAAAAAAGATTGAATCAGAACTCTTCAGATTATATTTAGACCACCTTCATAATTCAGTTCAGATATATGTGACATGAATGTGACCACGGTTTGAATGATTTGATATGAATTGTCTGGAAACATACCCTGTCCAGCTAATTTTACATCAGTGTTTATGCAACCTTCTTCATATCTCCGTGTGACTTAATAAACATTTAGGGGGCTGTCGTCCACAAATAAACTGCAATTGCCATGTGTTTTTGACTGAAATAGTAGCTAAAATGCATGCTTTTTTTTCCCAAGAGATTCTTGTGGCCAAGTATTGATATAAGTAATCGATTATTCCCCTCAACACTCTGAAATTGTCAAACCATTGTTTAGCATCTAAACCCTCCATATCTTGAACCCACCTGTCTCTACTTTTTTGTGTCTAATTGCTTCTGTGTACAGGAATGGCAGTTAAGGTCTGTGCCAATAATGACAGCATTTTACATTTTCTGTTTCTCTTCCTTACCACCGTGAGCTGACAGATACACAGACGCCCTGCACCGAAAATAACACGAATTAGTGCAGCAGACAGCATCTTGTTGGTATTCATTTTAGTCTGTCCTACAAATTTGTTTTTTACTTTTCTTTTAAAATTGCTTTTAAAATGAATTTGAAAAGTCAAACAGAAATCAGATACGTGCCAAAAATCGGAAATGAAGTCACTTTTAACTGTAGCATGAACATTGGCAAAGTCTGTCTTTTTTTTTTTCTCTCATGAATACAACAGCAGTTATTGGTTCATAGCTGTACTTTTTTTTCTTCTTCATTAAATACTTTGCAAGTCAATGATGACTCTGTTCTGTTGCCACCTGCAAATTGCTCTTCATAAATGAGACAGAGTGTTCTGGAAGTTAGGCCTGGGAGAGGCAATTAAGCTGGTTTGACAAGAGCCAAACAAAGTTCTTTGTCACATTCTCCTTTCAGCTAAAATCGTTTAAAAAGTATCTTTGACGCAGGTGATGAAAATAACCTTCAATGTATTAAGCAATAATAAAAAAAAAACTGCTTCCCATGCATTACATTTGTTTTAATGTTGTTTATAGTTGTGTCCGATTTAACGTGTTCCTGAATTAACTGATTATTTGTTGTAGAAATTCAACATCAGTCTCTATTTAAGAACCATTTAGACTCACCAATATTGTAGTGTTTTGCTGCAAGTAAATCAAGCAATTAATGTATGCATCTGATAATTAACTCATTAATCACTTGTTTATCAGAAATAGAAATAAGTGTCATGCATTAAAGAGTGCCATTTTCATGGTTGCTATTGAGAAAAAAGTGAAGTCCTCATCCCAAATGTCATTGTTGGAACCAAAGAGGCGACATCCCGTTTTCTCAATGGCCCGTCACACAGCTTTAAGGACACTATTTAATTAACATTTGACTTTCCTGACATCTTGCACCTTGCTTAGAATGTTTTATTGGGTTGATCATTTAAACAATAACGAACAACTAGTGAAATTTGCCCAGGACTTGCCTTCTGATAGCAGACTAGCTGTATTGTCCCTAACCATTTAGAGCTCATGCTGCTACCTCAGATCACTTCATTACATCCCAGCAACTGTGGTGGATGTGACATCATGTTCAGAAAATTTCTACAGTTTGGCTTAACAGTCAATTTTAGATCTGAGTAGCACCCGATATTGTTAAGATGTGTGTAATTTACTGCCACTGCCCCCAAAATCTGCTATTTCGTAGGCCCGCATTTTTCCATCTCATCTCATTCTCACATCTGCTTAATCCAATTCCGGGTTGTGGGGATCCAGGGCCTATCCCAGCCCCACTGGACCCAAACCAGAAAACCACCCTAGATAGGGTGCCAGTCCGTCACAGGCCCACTCCTTTACACATCCACACTCTCATAGGGCCTGGTCACGTCTTGGGGGTTTTTGAGGAAAACCCACACAGATTCGGGAAAAAACATGCAAACTCTAAATGGGCAACGTCTGGGTGCAGGATTATTACACAGGAAGCTGGATCAGTGACATGGCAGCACTACCCATTACACTACATTACCACCCTCAATTCATTCAGTTTATTCATAAAAAATGTGTTACATATGGGAGATTTTCAAATCCACTTAATACAACTGGGGGGTTGCAGGGAGCTAAAGGTGCAGCCTTGGACAAAGAGAAAAAACAACCCTGGATAGAGTGCCAGTCCATCACAGTAATAATGCCAACGTTCACTTACATAGGAGCAATTTAGTAACATAAAACATAAACACATTGCCAAAGATAAAGGCACCATCCACGTCAAAGCTTACATTATACTTGTCAATATCTGTAGATGTATATGTGCAAGTCCATATTTCATCCGTTTCATGTTGACTGTCTGGTAAATCTTGTAATAGTACTAACTGTGAAATGTGCTACATAAAGTAAAAATGATTTGTATTTATACAATATCTTGTGACTCTGTTTTTTATCATATCTCACTTGTGGGGCTGCATGTTTTTCTAATTTCATAAGCAATGGCTTTCTTGGGCACAGGCAGCTGTGGTCATTTTAAGGACCCTTCAGTCCATGCTACAGGTTGTTCTGGCAGCAACAACCCTGAGGACTCTGAGCCATTCACCATCAAAGACCACTGATGTGAAGCTTAGCAGTTGCACCCGGATTTCCTACCCTGAAGATGCAGACTGAGTCACACTGGTGGCACACAGTTGTCTGAGTGTCAGTATTGGATTTGAATTCCTGAATCATCCCCCTGTGTCAAAGAAACAGCATGCAATGCTCACATGATGAATCCAGAATCTAAAATTAAGTTTTGGAATTGTCAAGAGAGAGCTTCAACGGTCGCCGTCATCTGAAATTGGGAGTTTAGTCCTGAAATGTTTTCTCTGCGATCCAAAATTCTGTAATTTCTGATTTGTGACTAATCAGCATTCCCCTTTCATGGATGCGCACATTTTGTTAAAATTGTTATATCAGTTGGGTCAGCCAAGAAAGAGGTGACTTGTTCAAACGGTGCTACCTTATACTGCCAGGTCAGGTTACAGTGGTGTTCCAAAATCTGGATGGATACGGATAATGCTTTTTTTAAATAACATTCTGTTGTTTCTGTGGCTGCACAGATTACGTTTCTTTTGCCACACATGATGGCTTATTTCCAGGAATCGCCCCAGTAGTTCAGTGCCCGCACTAATTTCTATGCGACAATAGCCTTTTTTATTCAGTGTGAAGGCAAAAAAGCAGTTCACTTTTTAATAAGTGTAGCCAGTTATCGTATGTGAATGACATCTTTGAGTTCATTACTCAAAGTTTTGCAGACTTGGTTTAGGTATTGCCATTAAGCGCAATAAAAAAGGTTTCCTAAGTTTTGTAAAATTTGTTAACTATTGCTAGAAGAATCTTGCAAATAATTGCACATTTGTAATGGGATGCACGGTGGCAGAGTGTTTAGCACTGTTGCATCATTGATCTAACATCCTTGGTTCGAATTCCTTGCCTAGTCACTCACTGCATGGGGACTGAATGTTCTCCTTGTGTTTATGAGGCTCACCTCCATCCTCCCAGAGACATGTTCACTGAACCCCTGTGAGGGTGGGTATGTGAATGAGTGGGCCATGCGATAGGGTGATACTTGTCCAGAGCTAGTTCCTGCCTTGTACCTAACGCTGATGAGACAGGCTCAAAACACACCCTCAACTTGGATTAACCAGGTCTGAAAATGTGAAGTTTCATTTTTTTCTCCAAAAATGCGTTACATCTGCGCTCCTCCATAAAGCTATTTGAATACCAGTGAGTTCTGCGCCTAAAGTGAAATTTGTACCTCTGTCATCTGCTTGGCCGCATTGTCTTTATCCACGTTGAACTATGTGTTGAGTACACGCAACAATCAATAAACCCAGATTCTGTCCTTTTTTTTCCATTTTTGTTTCATTTGATCTTTACTTCATCTTTGGAATTCCTTTATTTGCTTTGTTTTCGTCACTCACTTCAGAATTTCCTACCTAACTGTCAAGGATTTACACATCAGTTTAAATGTTTTAATGGCTCTTTGAATTTCTCCCTGTTCATCTGCCTCAAACAGACAGCAAGAATTGACAGGGGTGCCCACCCATCTCTGTGTTCTGCCCAGTTTCTCTCAGACCCCCTCTGTATAAGAAGGAGAAAATAACATGGAGGAATAAGTTGTCCTCATGAAGAATCCTCACTTTTCAAAGTGATAAGCCATAAGTATCCAAACAGTTCTGATTACCCATTTTCTCAGTGAGGTGCTCATGATTCTTAACCCATAGGCTCCTTCTGGATTTGGCCACACTTAATACTGAAAAAGCTCTGTAAAGAGTCATACAGGAGATTGTATACTGTTCTTTACATTGTTAAATATATGTATAGCTGTAGGGAGAAGCTATAACTTTTAAGGAGTACCGGTAGATGTCAATTTTTATGTTTTCAAATAGTACCAGGACAATGACACGTTGGCACTACAATATGACCCTTGGCTATGTGAGGCCACATGGGCTCCTGACACTCTAATCTATCAAAGCAGACTTTATGATCTCACGTGTCCTTTTAGATGCTTTCTTTACATGTTACATGTAGTCCTCCTAACATGTGTTAGTGCTTCTGGGATGATTAGTGATTTGTTATTTGAGGATTGCCAAAATATTTAATAGCAAATTAGAGGCTGCCACAGGACAATATTAGAGAGGAATGATGCCTTTTATCGATTAATTATTATCATGCCTTTGCGCTCTTTGCTTTGTTGTCAACAAGCCCTTCATCTGTTTTGCTATCATGCAATTGGTTATCCTTCCCATGTCTCTGTCGATTAATTGGCAGCTCGAAATTAGTCTGATAGGAGTTAAAGTTGCTGTGTGCCCGAGTGTGGTCTATGCACTGTCCTAAAAGAATGGCTATTTGACCACATGTATTGTGCAATTTATGTGATGCTGACATCCCATCCAGGCTTGGCTCTTACTTTGCACCCAGTGCTCCACATGATACCATAAAAAAGACAGTATCTGCACAAAATTGATTTTCAAAAATTGCTTTAGCTATAATTAATTCAGTTCTCTTATTGGTCATTTCTGTGCTATTCACCTTATTTAAACATTAATTCTAATTATTCTGCCATCCAATTTCAAATCCACTTACCCAATACTGATTCACAGGGTCCTGAAGCCTAACCTGATGGCAGTTGGATCATGGGGCAAACTTAATAATAACATTATCAGGTAACCTTTTATTCAAATGGTGTAATTTTGACTGCCCCATAACAATAAGAAATATGTGTGAGGCCCAACTCTTGCACCCTTCTGTCTACTTTTATATTTTAGTTTGCAGAAGAATAATATCACAGCATTGCTTAAACAACTTAATGTTTACTTTAGCCGAGGGCTGTGTGACTGAGTTCATTCTGACCTTTTCTGACATTGTCACGCAGGGGGATATCTCTCTGTGCCATCCTGTTCTTCATCAGCATAGCTACAAAAATCTTATTACACCATAGGTAAGACAATAGCCTTTGCCTTTGAAGTCATCTTCAATCTCATTCTTGACCTTGTGTTTCTTTGACTGTTACCAGCGAAAACTGTCTGATGGAAATTCTTAGAAAATCAAAAGAAACAATTGAAAAAGGATCATGGTCTATGAAAAGCAGGTCTGAAAAATGGTGGAGAACATGGTTACCTAGACTTGTCTGTCAGTTCTGAAAGATACCTGAGCTGATGCAAAGTTCAATCGTGTCAACATTTTTGAAATGTTTATTTTAAAGCATTTCATAATCGGCAATCGGCAATTTTCATGATACAGTAATCCCTCCTCCATCGCGGGGGTTGCGTTCCAGAGCCACCCGCGAAATAAGAAAATCCGCGAAGTAGAAACCATATGTTTATATGGTTATTTTTATATTGTCATGCTTGGCTCACAGATTTGCGCAGAAACACAGGAGGTTGTAGAGAGACAGAAACGTTATTCAAACACTGCAAACAAACATTTGTCTCTTTTTCAAAAGTTTAAACTGTGCTCCATGACAAGACAGAGATGACAGTTCAGTCTCACAATTAAAAGAATGCGAAGCACTGTGCAGCATGTCGTTTCAGGAAGCAGCTGCACAAAAGATAGCAACGTGAAGATAATCTTTCAGCATTTTTAGACGAGCGTCCGTATCGTCTAGGTGTGCGAACAGCCCCCCTGCTCAATCCCCATACGTCAGGATCAGAGAAAGTCTGCGCAAGAGAGAGATAGAGAAAAGTAAGCAATCTAGCTTCTCAGCCATCTGCCAATAGCGTCCCTTGTATGAAATCAACTGGGCAAACCAACTGAGGAAGCATGTACCAGAAATTAAAAGACCCATTGTCCGCAGAAATCCACGAACCAGCAAAAAATCCGCGATATATATTTAAATATGCTTACATATAAAATCCGCGATGGAGTGAAGCCGCGAAGCGCGATATAGTGAGGGATCACTGTATACAGTATATATCTATATCTCTCTTAGTATATCTATACAGATGTATATGGTAGCCACTAGGGGGCACACCAGCTTCCCAAACCCAACACAGACAGGCACTAGGCACAAGTCCAACAACACACACGGCTTTATTTTGACGTGGGAAACGCTTTCCCTTCACCTCCCACCAATGCACAGTACAATAAAGCACCAAGCACTGTAACAGAAGCAAACAGCACTTTGCCTTTTTTTCTTTCTATTCCTCTTTCTGTCTCCTTCCACCTCCACTCCTCCTCCAGCAAGCCGCCTCTTCCTCCCCCTCCTCCTCCTCCTCCCGGCTCTGGCTCCCCAAATGAAGGCAGGCGGCTCCTTTTATGCTGCAACTGGGAGTACTCCACGTGGCTCGTTATAGCAAGGCCCGGAAACACTTCCAGGTGTGGTGGAAGCCCAACAAAGTAGGGCTCTACAGCTCCCCCTGGCGGCCCCCACAGAATCCAATGGGGCTGTGCCAAACTCCAACTCCCATGGTGCCCTGTGGGAATTCGAGGCACCACTGCAACCCTGGGGTTAGGTTGCACTCCAGGGAAGGTAGTGCCCTGTACTTATCTGTAGAAGGCGTCTCAGCCAGGTAAGGGCCCAGGCCTTCTGTCACACTATATATAAATATACGTTATATACCTGTGTGTATGTAAGTTCCTCGCAGCTCCGTCCACATAGCAGTGAAACAGGACAAACTTCAATAAACAAAAAGGTATCACTAGCTAAGCGGAGACAAGTTATACTCCAAAACACAGAGGTAGACCAACTGCCCACTCTTGATGTCACGCTTCCTCCTCTCCTCGGACCTCAGCCTCCGTCTCGGATTAGCGAGAATATATCGCTCCTGCAAGCGAACTATGAATCTTAGCACGATGAGAGAAGTCGCAAAATCAACCAGAATGTTCAAGCAAATCAAAGAAAAAAAATATATATACTGTATATACACACACATTATATCAATAGTTTATTACTGATTATGAAATGGAGGTTTTAAAAACTGATCAGAGGTGGCACAGTGATTCACATCCTAGATTAAAAACCAGGCCCATTCACAGGAGTTTGCACCTCCTCCCTGTGCCCATGTTGGTTCACCTCTGTGTACTTTGGTTTCCCCTCAACATCCAATTCTGTCGCTGTGTTCAGTTGGGTCCTGCAGTGGACTGGCACCCCATCCAGGGCAGGTTCCTTTCTTGTGCACGGTGCTGCCAAGAGAGGCTGCTACCCTGAATTGGACTGGGTGATTTAACAATTGTTAATAGTTCTCACATAGTATAATGTCAATTACATTTTGGGTACTGAGATAGACCACAACTCTCTAGACTTTGAAAGGACTAACAGAAATTCATCTCCTCAACAAAGCATTTGATAGGTTTTGAATTTGTGTGTTTGTTTTTCTTTTTCTTTGTATTTGTGGTTCACTTTTGCTTACTTTAAAATTGAATTGCGATTATTAATGTAGAATGTGCTGAGTTATTCATAAACTGCTTTACAATTAAAACTACTGTGGCAATATGTATTGACAGGAGGGTGACATAGTGAAATTTTTTTAATTTCTAATGTATTTTTTTTTTCCTGCAGAAGACAGTGTGGGGGCATCGTGGCCAATGGAAAGCACCAACAAGGCACTGAAGATGGAGCCTCTGCTGTGTGAAACACCCAGCCTCCTTCCCACTCTCACTTTAAATCTTGCTGAAGAGGCAATGCCTAGTAAAATGCAGGCCTCCACTTTTAGTGTGCCTATCCTTATCACCCCACCTGTCCAGGTAGGATCTTTATAATGACATCCCAAACTAGACTAATGGCACCAGTCACCAGTTTAAATAAGAATAACTCATTAGATCATTGAATTAGTGAAAAATAGCAGACACTTCCTGAAAATAACATTGTCACTTTGCGGCTTAGAGGACCTCAATTTGTCTGCGAGCCAGTTGCGGTTTCTATTAGATTGACTTGCAAAGGATCTTGGCAGGATGATCACTATCAAAACGTTTTATACAAATCCTAGTTCAGTAAGCACAATGATTGATATTATCTTTATATATAACTAGTCATTTAGCCCGTTACAGTAACGGGCGCTAGAACAGTAGTGCATAAACATTAGTAGGAACAGTCTATATTAAATGGCAAGGGACTTTGACCTCATTCTTTTTGTTGGTCGTATTTTTCTTTCTTGCAGCCTTTCTTTTGTTGATGTTTACTTGCTGAGCTGACCGTTCTTTGTGGGCTGCCGCCGTGTATTGTGTGTCTTTAATTTTCTGTGACAGTAATACTATCTTGTACGTCCGCTGGCTTGTACGTCCGTAATATACCTTTAATTTTCTCTGGCGGTAATACAGGTGTGCGCGTCGGTAATATGCCTTTAATCTCCTCTGACAGTAATACTGGCTTGTATGTGGCTTTAATATGCGTCACTGTATTGTGTACCTTTAATTTCCTCTCGCAGTAATACTGGTTTGTATTTCCGTAAAACGCCTCTAACTTTCTCTGACAGTAATATCGCGCATCGCACCGTGCCCCGCGCATGCGCACTTCACCAGAAGACACACACACACGGACACCTGGACGCACACAGGGATTTTATTAAAGAGGATATGCTACCGTGGCTGTTTGTTTATCTGTCCAGGATTTTAAATCAGCTGTAGCTCGCAAACCGTTTGACCGATTGACCTGAAATTTGGTACACATATACTACGTGACATGTGCTATCCGCTTTCGGGTTGATGATTGACCTCCGAGATTATTCCTGTTTTTATTTTTATTTTATTTTATTGTAGAATCAGCTCTCGGAAGCGGCAAGCAGTGCGGTGCATGCATATGGGCGCCATTCTCATTCTCCGTCACTTCCCCTACCTCTTCATATCTTAAATCATTCTTGAGGTAGATTGAAGACTCAAGTGCCAGCTTAAGTGAAAAATTAAGGAAAACGTACTAAGTAATTGCAACACAAACTCTGACTTAATCAGTTTTAACACAAAAAGATGCCAAGAGAAGAAGGAGGCCAGTAGGGTGGAGTAAAGAAGAGCTGCTCGAAGCAGCAAGCGCATCAACCTCTGAGCAAACAAATGCAAAACGTACAGAGAAAGAGGATGAAAACTAGGAATGCTCAAGTCAAGTGTATTCACTGCACGTTATGGTGCAGTACACAGTTACTGGTATATAATAAATTAATAAAATTCCAGACCTTAAAACTTTTTCAAAAACAAAAAGAAAAAAAACTAAAAGACAATAAACAAGCAGCAATAGTGACTTAAAATGAGTTGAAAGGTTTAGAATGACAACTTGTTTCAGAGGTTCACTTGAGATGTAAGTGAATTGCAGTCTTCAGCATCCTGCCTGAAATCACCCTCAGACCATATATATTCCAGAATTCTCTGTATACACTAAATAAACATTTACTAGACAAGCTGGTTAATAGTTTAACTTAAATTTACATTCATTTCAATTTAATTTGGTAGTTAAGTGAGGAGGATTAGTGGGTAGCCTGGAGGCAGGTAGGACATTTCACGGAATTTGGGTATACAGTAAATGAAGTTTAATGTTTCCAAATAAAAAAAAAATTCTTTGTAAACGGATAAAATTTTAGATATTGTATGCAGAATGTTGAATGCGAGTTGGGAGTGAGTAAGTACACTTTTATGCTAGTGATTATGAAATTAATTAAAAATAATTCAGGATATATTAGATGGACTTTATTATTACAGGTCAGAATGAATGCAGATTGTTTCAATCAAAATAAATGGTGCCTTACTAAGAACAAACAAGGCTGCCGTTTCACTAAAAATGCTAGAAATTCCATTGCACACGGAGCAGGGTGCACAAATGGGACCAGCTGCTTAGCAATGTGGTTGAAACCGTTCAGTTTGACATCGTTCTGGAAGTACTTGGTGTAAGTGAGATCTGATTGGCTGTGGTGGGGTGAATGTTCGACTGATGCTTTGGAGCTGCTGCACAGTTAATGGAGTTTGTGTGTTGTTTTTTTTATGGTTGTGGGCCATCAGTAACACTGAAGGTTTTCACTAAGTAATTCAAATTCTTGTTTAATTAACTGGATGTAATGTGCTCTAATTCTGTAGTCAGAAAGGCACTGGGTGTTGGATTTACTTTTGTAAGAGTATTAGTAAGGTTTTTTTTCATAATAATACAGTAATAATAATATTTGCCAATAAACATTGTCATTTTAACTGTTTAGTAATCAGGAGTTCCCTTTTTTGTTTTCTACTTTACCATTTCTCTTTTTTTGATACAGTTTTCTACCTAGGATATCCACTCTTTTTATTTTTTTGGACCAGTTGCCCCAGTTCAGGGTCTCTACAAGCCTCTGCCACCAGTATCAGGCACAAAGCAGAACTAGTCCTGCTGAGGAAGAGGCACCAGTCCATTACTGGGCACATTTCTGGGCACAAGAATATTCACTCATATTGGCTCCATTTGCCACATCAATAGCAGTTAACAAAGGACAAATGGCAAAAGAAGATTGTTGTTGTTTTGCTCATTAGCAAGCAATAGTTTGAATAACCATAACATCCATCCATCCATCCATTTTCCAACCCGCTGAAACCGAACACAGGGTCACAGGGGTCTGCTGGAGCCAATCCCAGCCAACACAGGGCACAAGGCAGGAACCAATCCTGGGCAGGGTGCCAACCCACCACAGGACACAAACAAACACACCCACACACCAAGCATACACTAGGGCCAATTTAGAATCGCCAATCCACCTAACCTGCATGTCTTTGGACTGTGGGAGGAAACCGGAGCGCCCGGAGGAAACCCACGCAGACACGGGGAGAACATGCAAACTCCACGCAGGGAGGACCCGGGAAGTGAACCCGGGTCTCCTAACTGCGAGGCAGCAGCGCTACCACTGCGCCACTGTGCCGCCATAACCATAACATTACAAATTAAATACATTTATAAAACACTTCAGTAGGATTCAACCATCCCTGATGGAAACTTTTGGATTGACACAGTAATGGTGCAAATGGGCAATAAGTCCATGTTTCATTGAAACAAGAATTTTTAACATTAGGAGTTGACTGGAATAAAAACCTGCAGCCATAGCAGGCCTTATAAATGATCTTGAGAACCAATTTAACTCTTTTAACATAAAACCTGATGTTATTGACTCAACGATCCTTGAGAGAAGTACATCAGCAAAAACGTAGCTTGTTGCAGATCACAGCTGGATAGGATTTATTTTTATCCCTGCTAAGTATGATGTTCTAACTTTTAATGTCCAATTAACATTTTCCCAGGTTTCCCAATACATAAATTAAAGATATGTATCTGAATAACAGAAAATAGGCCTAAAACTTGCTTAGAGCTTTTAATTTCACCATGACTTTACTGTCTTTTGCTGTGAGTTGAATATAATAAATAAAGACAATATGGTTTTTCTCTTTTTTCTTTGCATTTTCAGATAAAAGATGACAGTGATAACACAATTCCAGAGATAAAACTAGAGCCCCATGAAGTCGACCAGTTCTTGAATATTTCACCCAAAGGTAAGCTTTTAACTTACAGGACCAAGACAATGCTGAATATAAAGGAATGGATGTTATGCTCAAACTGTATAATGGAAGAGTGAGACCACTCAAAAAAGACATGTCAGGACATAAAGCTGTGCAGAGAAGAGCAATCAAGTACATCCCAGGAGGAAAGGGAAGTGCCTGCCCTGATAGGCTAAGGACATTTTTTTTGTCTCAAGCACAAAGGTTGCTTAATGACTTAATCCAGAGCTTTAGAATTCTCAAAGATATCAATAAAATTGATCCAACAATATTATTTCAATTAATAAAGGCACTGATGTGCAATGGCTAAAGCACGGGTCCCCAATTCCAGTCCTGGAGGGCCGCAGTGGCTGCAGGTTTTCATTCTAACGCTTTTCTTAATTAGTGGCCTGTTTTTGCTGCTAATTAACTTCTTTTGAATTAACTTTAATTGACTTGTTTTTTAAGATTTGTTCTCCTGAATTTCTTCATCGCACCTCTGAATTACTCCATTTCTTTCCTTAAATGGCACCTAAACAGAAATGAAATTTGAAGTGAGTGAGCCAACAGAAGACCAACTAAGTCAGGGCCTGAAACTCCAACCAATTTCACTCCAACCAGTTGCTTAATTAGGCGCTGATTCTCATTGTTAATTAAACCCGTTCTTCAATTCCATGGCTTTTTGCTGCTCTTGTTGTGCAATTGCAGACATTTCTGAAATCGTTTATTTTCTCTTTTCTAACAGCACTGTTAAAATAAAATTGAAGATAGTATCTCTCATAGGTTGCATAGGTGGTATGACATAAGCAACATAGACAAGTGAATCCAACAAAAGAGGTTTATGTTCTAGTATAAAATACAAAAATCATCAAAAGAATTACAGAACAGAATACGTGTTGTTAACAGTTATCAGACTATTGCAACCTCAGTTCTATCCCTTAACACACACGTGGGAGCCTGACCCCATCACTGGTAAGTAGCAGGAAAACTGTACTATTTCTAGTGCATTCAAGAGTCTAACCCCTGCCTAAGAAGGCTGTTATTTTAATTGACTGACTCACTAAGCCAAGTGACCTGCATTTTCAAAGTGTACTCTGGATAATGTATAGTTTTACCAAAAATTCACTTTGTGTAACATTCTTCTTTTTATACTCCCAGGGCTGGAACCTCTGCAGTTGCCTCCTACACCTCCCAGTTCTCATGGAAGTGATTCAGAAGGAAGCCAGAGCCCAACTCGATCCTGTCCCACCCCCAGCCCAACAACCCAGGTCCAGTCGGTCCTCAAGGTGGCTTCCCGGACTCCTTCATCACTTGCAAATTCTCCTCTTCTCACAGCAGCTCACGTAAGTATTTGCATGTGAAGGGCATGGATGCTGCAAGCAGAGCTTTTCTATGTGTAGTTTGCAAACCCATCTA
Organism: Erpetoichthys calabaricus; assembly: GCF_900747795.2. Classification (NCBI taxonomy): domain Eukaryota; kingdom Metazoa; phylum Chordata; class Cladistia; order Polypteriformes; family Polypteridae; genus Erpetoichthys; species Erpetoichthys calabaricus. The sequence continues at coordinate 95,832,052 of NC_041394.2, forward strand.
GGACCGAAGGTTAGGCATTGGTATGGCACAATCTATCTATCTATCTATCTATCTATCTATCTATCTATCTATCTATCTATCTATCTATCTATCAATCACGCACAGCCACACACAGTATGTCCATTGGGGTAATTTAGAAAGAACAGTTGGTATTTCGGCTTTGTTGTCAGATAAGGAAAGAGCATACAGAGTTCACAAAGACAACCTGAATCAGATCCGTTAGGCCACAACACTTTCCAGTCTGCCTGCTACCACCAAGCTGCTTAACCTGTTCTGACCGACAATATGGAACAAAGCAGGTAGTCATACTGTTCACCGATATTGAGACACATTAAATTGTTAGTTAACCCGAGTTAAGGAAAGTGGAGGTATCTGCTACACTGGCCACTGCCCCCATATCCTGAAACCAATGACACTCGTCTCTCTGTCTCTCTTTTTTTTGTTTTATACCGAGTATGGCCACAAAACTGCTCATCAAAGCAGTTAACAGTCTTCCAGCCAACGTAAGACATTGTAAACAAAGAAGAAAAGACCATTTGGGTATTAAATTCTTAAAAACATAAAATACCATTACGTTTTCCAAAGTGCTTATTGTAATTCAGTGTCACACAGGGCTATAGCCTGTCTTGGCACTGGGAGCAAGGAGGAAGCACCCTTGGATATGGTGCCAGTCCATTACAGGGTGCATTCACACTTGTGCAGAACTAATTTGGAATCATCAGTCAGTCTCACCAGCATGACTTTGTGGATGTGAGAAGAAAACCTGTGGATCTGGAGGAAGACCATGTATAGTGTGCAAGGATAATGGTCGGGCATGGGATTCAAACTAACAGCAGTGGATCTGTGAGAGAGTATCACTATAATCTACTACACAGGATCCCCTGAGTCATATACAATATAATAAAAATTCTGAAAAGGATTTAAAGATTAATGTCATCAAGTTAGTTTGTGTCATCTTTAAATGAACGAGCTAATCCTTTTTTTATTATCTTTATTGTACTGTATGACTTTGTCTTCTTATGTAGGTTTTAATGAAGAGATTGATGGCCTAGAACAGGGGTCCTCAATCACCGTCCTGGAGGCCCGCAGTGGCTACGGGTTTTCACTCCAGCTAGTGTCCTATTTAGAACTCAGTCCTTGCTGATAATGAAAGTTGGTGTTTAACTCTATGCCTTGTTAGTACCTTTATTCATCAAAGGCAAACTGTAGTTACTTTGTAGATAAGAGGTCCTCAATTACAGTCCTAGAGGTCTGCTATTGGCTACAGACTTTCACTTTAACCAATTTCTTAATTAGAACCCTTTTATTTACTACTAAAGCAATACATTTTTTGGGATTAAATTTAGTTCTCTTGCCTGTTACCATTCAAAACCCTTAATTGCCTATTTTAGATTTTAGCAGCTGCATTTAAGTTTTAATTGTTGCCTGTTTTCTTAATCAGAAATTAGTTAATAATGAGATACAGATAACCAGTAAACCAGCAGCTCACGTGCTTACCATGAAGTATCTGTGATAAAAAATGTTTAGAAGTGAATGAGAGGGAAATTGGAAGGACCATTTAAGTTTAAATCTATTCTGGTCCACCAAACACTTGGATAATGTTCTCACAGAAGGAAACTCTACAGTGCTATTAAAATTGCTTTTGGATGAATGCAAGCATTAACAAGCCAAACAGTTCAATACCAAGTTTCATTAACAGCATGGACTGCTTTCTATTTATGAAATTAGTTGGAATAAAAACCTGCAGCCACTGTGGCCCTCCAGGACCGTGACTGAGGACCCCTGGCCTAGAACATTGATGAATGGATGTATAGGCAGAATGTTGTGCTATTACTGAATGCCAGAAACAGACATAAATTGCTGTCTTGTTTTAATAGGAGTCTGGTTTCAGCATTGTTTAGTGTTTCTGATTCACAGATGTAGAGCCTTGGCTTCAAATCTTAGCCTGCTCACAGTTTTATGTATTTGTGGAGTTGGCCTGTTATCCACAAATTGGCAAAGTGAGCCCTGAGATGGACTAGTGACTTGTCCAGTGATGGTTACTGTTACTCCTAATACTGGCTCCCAGTGACCCAGAACTGGAATTAAACAGGTTCAAAAGTGGATTGGCAGTTTGCATGCACAAAGCCAATATATACATGAGGAAAACACAAGAAAAATTAAGCGTAGTAAGCGGTGTCACACGTGAAACCTTAAAAGAATTATATTGTTGAAATAGATGAGTAAATTTGCATGTAACTAAAATAATATATGAAACTGTTTTCAGTATCAAGTACCCCTATGGCCCCTGGTGACTGTCAGCTGTTAGCCAAAAATAACTTGTGAGCCTTGCTGAATGTAACTTGCTTTACAGTTTCACATCTAAAATCCCTTAAATGCTGCACAGATGCTTTATTATGGTTTCAGTAACACCCAAGAATATATTTTATGCCCATGCGCTGTAATATCAAATTCCACCCGCCCATTTAGTGTAGCCACTCAGTCCGATTTTAGGCTTACAAGTTGGTGAAAACTATCTTTTCAATATTGGGCCCAAGACTGGATAACTAACCCTGGAAATGGTGAGCATATATCGCATGGCACACGTCCATACTTGGTCTGTATCTATCAATTCAGTGTGGGGACAGCAATCAGGCTAACTTGTACATCTTTGGGATATAAAAAAATCTAACTTGATTATCCTGTGTAATTTAAAGATAAATATTTCTTAGTAGGCCTCCTTGGAAGAGGTCAGACTTCTTGATTGTTTAGACATTTTCGCAAATCACAAAATGTAAAAGTTATGAAAGAAGACATTTGATTTGCATGCATTAGGTGGCACAGCAAATGGCACCACCACTTTACTTCTGTTAGATCACACATTACTTTCCAAGCTGGGCTGTGTTCTGTTGAATTTACAGGTTCTCATTACATCTTTATGAGTTTCCACTTGAAACAGATTGTTTCCCTGTGGTGTGTGTGTGCGTGTGCGTGCGTGCGTGCATGCGTGTGTGTGCGTGCGTGTGTGTGTGTGTGTATGTGTGTAACTATCCAAGTCCTGTTGTTCCATCCTTGAGCTCAGTTGTATAGGAAAAGGCTTTAGCTCCTTTCATAGGCAACCATTATAAATAATTTCAGAAAATTAATGGACTGCTATAGTGTATACAGTATACTGCATCTGTGTGCTGCTTTTATTATTATGAAACAGGAAATTCAAGACAGGCTGAAGGTTCTGTTCTTTAGTGACTTTAGTGACATGTTCCGTTCTTTCTTGCAGAAATTACAAGGAACTGGACCATTAATGCTCACAGAGGAAGAGAAGCGAACACTGATTGCAGAAGGTTACCCAGTACCTAACAAGCTACCTTTGACAAAAGCTGAGGAGAAAGCCTTAAAGAAAATTCGACGAAAAATCAAGAACAAGGTAACAAGTTCAGTGGGACATTAGAGAGAAGTAGCAGCTTTATACAAGCCCTGTTATTTAGAGGTTGCAACTTCTTAACTGGCACCAGGTCTTGCCTATTGGCTGTGGCACTAGGCTGTAAAGCTCGAGTTTGCTGGTTTAGTCTCCAACATTCATTCACTTACCAGGAATGTAAGCCATTTCCAAAACTAGGCACAGCAAGGTGTTGTTGTATACCTGCAAAACACCTTGGAATGGTGTTGATGGTAAAATATGCAAGAAAAAGACCTGCTCAATTCAGTTCATGGTCCAGGGGGAGAGCTGGAGCATACGGTGGCAGCTTCCAAGTTTGGATAGAGACAATGCATTGTAGGGCCCACTTTTACACATGCTTGCATTCTCAGTCAATATAGAGCCGCCAGTTAGCCTAACCTGCACGTGTTTGGAAGGGTGGCAGGAAAGCTGAAAAAACCCACACAGGACACTGGATTTGAAACCAGGAAGCAGAATCTAGGGGGTGGCCCTTGGGCTGACATGTTTGCTATATCATCACATTCCAAAAATGTATTTTTTCAAACATATTCTTTACAGCGCTGCTGCCTCACAGTAAGGAGACCTGGGTTTGCTTCCCGGGTCCTCTCTCCATGGAGTTTGCATGTTCTCCCCGTGTCTGCGTGGGTTTCCTCCGGGTGCTCCAGTTTCTTCCCACAATCCAAAGACATGCAGGTTAGGTGTACTGGCGATCCTAAGTTGTCGCTAGTGTGTGTGTGTGCCCTGCGGTGGGCTGGCGCCCTGCCCGGGGTTTGTTCCTGCCTTACACCCTGTGTTGGCTGGGATTGGCTCCAGCAGACCCCCGTGACCCTGTAGTTAGGATATATCGGGTTGGATGATGGATGGATGGATATTCTTTACAAAGACATATTTGTATTCTTTGTTCCTTTTGGCATTTAAGATGCTCTTATTTGTAATTTATTTTTGCACTGCATTGATATATGAGGCCGGACATTGGTGCAATGTGGTTAGCCCACGCAAGTAAGAATTTCAGTGTACTCTGTAAATATGGCAACCTATAATGATCTGAATCAACATGCTATGAGCAGACCTTTATAAAAGCAACTTAAAATGTACGTCTTTAATGTGCACAATGCACCTAATTTTTCCAGTTGAGTCAAAAGAGGTACTAAACATCATACAGCTATTAAAAGACAAAAAGATTTGTTCATGGGAGGCTGTGTGTTAAATTAATCAAAAACACATCTTGACGCTAACCCTTTGACATCATCAGACTGACTCACTCATTGTAATCTTTACTCTTTAAAATAAAAAAAGTCTTTGAATGATTCATTGGAGTGATGCTAAATTATTTTAAGTCAGTTACTTGTGTAACCGCAAGTCTTTCTTCTCTTTAAGCATTTCCATGAGGGCCATTTTGGGTGATTTTTTTCCAGTCTTTCAGTGACATACCCTGGCCTCTTACAGTAGGTTTTAATCAGAGGAGTGGTCAGGCTCCCAGCCCTCCCTACAGGCAGTTTGATTCAAATTAGTGTGGGTGTCACAAAAGAACACGATAATCCCTTTGGCATTACAAATGAAAATGTCAGCTAGTTCTACGACAAGTTTGACAAACTCTTTCAATAGCCGGTAATGATGCCCAGAATCAAAATCAAATGAGACTAAATATAGTTGTGTGAACTTTTTGATCCCAAAAGAGCATTCGCATATTCTACTTGCAGCAGATTCACACAGTGAAAAGAAAAGTAAAATTTCTTACAAGGACCTGTTGCAGACTCAACTTGTTTTTAACACCTTAACGGCATTTCTCGGACTATTCAGGTTTCCTTTCACATGTCTAAGGCCTGCATATTATGTGTACTGGTCATCCTAATATGGCCTGGTGTATGTCACTGTGCCTGATCCTGGCTGGACTCTTGCTTTGTGCCTTATGCTGTTAGTGGAGGCCTACTGCTAAGAAAGCAAGGTGAGAAAATGGGTCAATTCCCTTCTTTAACTCTTAAAATATTTTTGTTCCCAGATCTCTGCCCAGGAAAGCCGACGAAAAAAGAAAGAATATATGGATACATTGGAAAAAAAGTAAGATGATTCATATTTTATCCTCATGCAAACATTTAAGGAAGGGAGAATGCTGTAATAAAAAGCCCTCACTTTTTATGTGATATAATTTATTAGGGTTATCAAATAAAACAAACCACAACAAGAAAGGCAAGCACAAGCGCACATACATTCATACATTCTATGGAATTTCTTTGTGACTTCCCTTTCCATAACACATCTTGAAGGCAAGTACTGGGCTTCAAAACTGGTCTTAGTGTGTTTGCTATGATGAATGTTACCTTTTCAAGGTTACTCCTTACCTTGCACCAGATGAAATGCTGTAAAATGAATGAATGAATAAGTTGTTAAATGACCCATACTCTGTACACGTGACGATAAAGCCCCTTTAAACCTGTTAAATGTCTGCTCTAACGTGCCTGAACAGTGATGCCAATGTATTAGCGTGTGAGCTCCCTCTACTGGACAGCATAAGCAGTGTTCTTCTGCGGATTTCTATCCGGTTTATTCATATTATAGATTGAGTGGGATCCAGTCGAGATTTTTAAGCCATAAGTAATTTTGACTTCCACAGAGGAACAAACAAACAAGCAAGCAAGAACTGAGATCTGCTTCAGTGTCATTTATATATCCGAACAGGACTGTAAGCTATAGTGGCTTACAGGTACAGTATTCATTGAACCCAATTCCTTCTGTATAATTGAATGCATACTGTATTTCAGCTCCATAGCTACAATCTTAAAAATTATTCTGATCTTAAATAGCTTAATCTAACAGAATACCTTCCACCCACCCCTTTACTAAAGAGTCAAAAGAAGCTAGAGCTCATTTACACATATGAAATATATTACTCCATTTTAGGGCACACTCCTGGACATGTCCCTTGCAGTTTAAGTGTTTTGAGGTGGCGGTACCACTTGCTGCATCATTGTGCTGCTTTACCAGTATGGCAGCTGTGAAAAATGTGCAACAAATTGTACCACTGTGTTCTGTGAGTCACAGTGAATAGATCTGCTAAAAAGGATACAAATATATCCTTAACAGTATTAAAAATTGAATACTTATTTTACAGAGAAGTGGAGATGATTCATCTCTGGTGACCATCTTGGCATGTCTTAAGAAGCTGGCATGTAATCCTGCTCCGGAGAGAATAAAAAACGGCTAGAGATTTTGATAAAGCTTTGCAATACGAAAAGATTTATAAAGTTTCTTCCAATTTGAATAGTACCATAACCGGATTTCTGATGACCTCACAAAAGTGTTTTGAATATAGTAGTAGATATAGAAATATGTGGGTATGAAAGTGCAGTGGTTAGCACTGCTGCCTTATGGATCCAGTGACTTGTGTTCAAATGCCTCACACAGTCGTAGTCAACCTGTGCTTGTTTTACTCTTAGTATTCCTGTTTTCCTTTCCAAAAATGTATGTGTTAGGTTTATTGCCAAGTCTGGTTTGGCCAAGGGTGGGGTTATGTGTTTTGAGTGGGCTCAGCATTTGAGTGGGGTTGCTTCCTGCTGTGTGCCCAGTGCTGCTGTGCAGGCTGTGGCCCCAGTGAGCCTGAAATGGTTCAGGTAGTTCTGAGAATTTTAAGTTATGTCTTGCTTACATATGCCTCCTCAGGCGTCCCAAAATGCAATAGTTAACGCACATGAATGCAGGTTTAATCCTTGACACTGCTTCATGGTTTAACCCGCAACAAGTCATTTAAGTTTTTTTATTCTATGCAATTATATTGTACTAGTAAAGTGCCATAGGTAGGTACATACTATGAAAGACACCATACAGGCCATCCATCTATCCGTTTTAAGGAAACTATTATTAGATTCAGGGTCATTAGATTCTGGAGCAGAGTGCAGGAGAAGCAGTCCAATGTAGTGTTCCACTCAATCATTCACACTCAATAACTCAGAATGAAAACTTACCATTAGGTGCAAATAACTGGGATGTGGCAGCAAAGCAATGTTCCCAGAAAAAAATTCACCCGGTGTTGGCGATAATTTTCAACATTACATTCTTAAACCTATTTAACCTAATTCAGGGTTGTGGGGTTCACTATATCTATATCTATATCTATATATATATATATATATATATATATATATATATAATCCAACATCTGTCTGTCTGTCTACTTTTCATGAGAGAACTACTTAATGGATTTAGACCAGGTTTTTTTCTGTAATTTGCTAGAACATTCCGGTTGATATTGCGACCCCGCTCATTGTGCTAAGATTCATAGTTCGCTTGCAGGAGTGATATATTAATGGTAATCCAAGACAGAGGCTGCGGGCCGAGGGAAGGGAGAAGCGTGACGTCAGGAGTAGGGGGCCTTCCTCACTGTCCCGTTTCACTACTACTCGGGTGGAGCCGTGGTAGATGGCTAGTAATGCATATAATGATGATGTCATGTGGCAATTTAACAGATTATAAAAACAGAGCTTGGTGTGACCATCGGAGACTGCAACATTTATTTGCACTCCTGTTGAGTAGCTTTCTTAGCTGTTTCACTTTGACTTTTGTATTTCCAATAGGGTAGAGACATGTTCTAATGAAAACACTGAACTAAGGAGGAAAGTGGAGACTCTGGAGAGCACAAACCGGTAAGCACACCGCTCAAAGCTCATCTGAAAAAATATCTAAAATTTAAAAAAAAATGTTTAAAGGAACACATTGAAGGCAACTTTACAGACAAGTTGGTCATATCTATAAAGTAGTGATTTTAATGAACATCTTGAAAGTATAACATTTTAAGTTCTTGTCATTGTACTCTTGACTTCAGTGTCCAAAATGGGGAGAAGCATAGTATCGCAGACAGAATGTCCTGACTTGATTGTTTCTCTTTTTCAGATCTCTGCTGCAGCAGCTCCAGTGCTTACAGGCTGTAGTGGCCGGGAAAGTCCCTCGATCCTGTCGTATTGCCAGCACCCAGACCAGCACTTGTCTTATGGTGAGAAAAAATACATACTATATACATGAACATACTATAGGAACATATATTTGTATGCATTTTTCTATGTCTGTATGCAGGTTTATCATCTGATAAATGAGTACATAAAAAACATCATTTTACTTGATCTGCTTAGTCCAACACAGATTCTTAATTTCATACATAGTGGGAGAAACAACCAGGTTGGTGAACAAGTGAAGCTGAGGCTGAACTTGACACACCATTTTAAAACAGTTCACCAAAGAGTCCTTTTAATCTGAACTTCACAAAATGCGCAAAGCTTCCTTGAATTGCCCAATTCTTTCCAATTCATTTTAGAACCTGCTTAATCTACTGTAGTTTAGGGTCTCAAGGCTGGCGCCAGTTCTCACAGCATCAGGTATATGGCAGGAACCAAGCTTGGATAGGGCGCCATTCATACAGGCAACTACACTCAGTCACACTGGGCTTATTTAGAGGTATCTGTTAAATTTAATCTGCCTGCCTTTGGAGGAAAAATCCCAGTAGACAGAGAAAAATCCATGCAAGTATGAGGAGAAGGTGCAACATCCACACTGACAATGGCTGGGTCAGAATTCAAACTCTAGCACTCTGGGAGGTAACAGCGCTAACCTCTGTGGCAATGTGCCACTCCACACCAAATACAGAAAAAAAAAATATGAATGCATTAAAAAAGAAATAACTATTAAGCAAGGATTGGGTACTTAAGAACACTGTCATAATGAAAGGTTCCCCATTTTTGAAATCCTCGACAGTATTTCTTTCTACATTCTCCAGAGTTTGGCAGCAAGTATCAGCGTTTTCACTTTTACAAACCAGTTTGATTTCATGCCTGAACTGCAGATGCCTCACATTATCTCTGTTCATTATTAATTTGAAATAATTAATAACTATTCAAGAGTGTAATAATTAGTTAACAATGTTACTGCCGGGCGGCACGGTGGCGCAGTGGGTAGCGCTGCTGCCTCGCAGTTGGGAGATCTGGGGACCCAGGTTCGCTTCCCGGGTCCGCCCTGCGTGGAGTTTGCATGTTCTCCCCGTGTCTGCGTGGGTTTCCTCCGGGCGCTCCGGTTTCCTCCCACAGTCCAAAGACATGCAGATTAGGTGGATTGGCGATTCTACATTGGCCCTAGTGTGTGCTTGGTGTGTGGGTGTGTTTGTGTGTTTCCTGCGGTGGGTTGGCACCCTGCCCAGGATTGGTTCCCTGCCTTGTGCCCTGTGTTGACTGGGATTGGCTCCAGCAGACCCCCGTGACCCTGTGTTCGGATTCAGCGGGTTGGAAAATGGATGGATGGATGTTACTGCCATCATTTTCAACCATCTTTCTGTTTTATACACCCACTTGAATGTCTCAAGGAGTAGGAACTTATTCTAGTAACAAGAGGCATAATTCCAAAGAGATTTGCATTTTAGATTAATTGGGGATTTTTAAAATCGACTGGGTAGGTATTTATACATAAATGTGCCGTATGGCATCCATCTATGGTTAGTCCCTGCTTTGCTCCCAGGTCTCTTCAGATAGAAGCTTCCAACATGAGACCCAGGAATGGAAAATCAGAATAATGAATGAAAACTGAAGAGGGCACCAGTCCATAATACAACATGTTTATGTACACATTAAACAATCTCACACTAGTTCAGTTTAGATACATTAATTAGCCTAATACTGTACATGAAGGAAAACTCCCCAATACAAGAAAAATGTGCAGACTACAAGGATAAAGCATCACAGATAAGAAATGAACTTTAGTCCTTCTGCTGTGGGTATGCAGCAGTGTGCCAACATTTTCAGATGATCCACCCACATACTAGACCCTGTTTTTCTGTTCAGAGGTCACATGTAGGCCTTATCTGACTGTTAGCTGCGGAACCTCAGGCCCAAGATGGTAACTGAATGTGGATGGATGCTGTAAAGGCAATTTTACTGTATTCACACTTACTAAACTACCGTACCTTTATAATCACCAATTAAATTAAATTGACTGATGTTTTGAATATGCGAAGAAAGGCAAGTTTGCAGAAAAACCTTTGAAGAGCATTGGAAAAAATGTAATCTTCACAGAAGATACTGAACCCACACTCCTGGAACTGTGACTCAGCACCGTGCTGCCCATATTCAAATCAGGCAGTCAAAAATCTTAACTGGATGCAAAATGACAGTTATTCTGGCAGCATGCAAATTTTATTCCTGTATATTATTTCCAGTCCAACAGCATTTTAGCCTGATTATCATTATACAGCTGTAATGAAATGTATTTTCATGTTAAGTTAAAGTGTACCGTGTCTTGTATATTATGTGATGTAATAAAAAAATCTTTAAGAAACTTTCTAATGTAAAGAATAAATTAATTCAAGTTAGGATTTGTCTCCGGTCAATAGAAAAGATGTTTGAAAACTGAAAGAGAAATCATGCACATTATTTTTTAATTTTATTGCAAGAAGAATAAAATGTGATTCTGTTATTCCATAAAGCATTTATTTTTTGCCTTAGTAGGGATATAATGGCAAAACCTGAAAAGGTTACACTTAATACCCTGCTTTCTTTTAGTAGCTTCTTTACTGTATTTTAACATCTTTGGTGAACACCATCACATTTAGATCATATTACATTGTCATTGCTTCCCCCATAACACCTTCAGCTTTTCCAGCCAATACTGTTATTATAATGTACTGTATACATTCCTTACTGCAATTCTCATTTTTGGGCCCCTGCTGTGCATGAAGTCAGCCTGTATATTTTTAAAAGAATAAACTTTTACTGAAATTAGGAGGCACATCTCATTTACTGTATCTACAGATTAGAACTGCTATGTAGTCCACAGTTGATGACTATGCAGTGTGTAGCTTCTTCCAAATATTATTTCCATTAAATCCATGCGTATGTGCTTCTGTGTCCCAGGTGGTCGTGCTATGCTTTGCAGTGTTCCTTGGAGGGTTCTCGCAGAGTTTTGGGCCCTACTCTTCCATCACAATGGCAGACCTTCCCAGCCAGACACCAGCACAGGAGTCTTATACAGCTACAGGTAAAGATTGTGGACAATGGATAATCTTTATTAATGCTTCTCTAATCTTAATAAGGTTGTCTTAAATCTTCTTACAGAACGCATATTATCAGCATGCATGCATATCCATCCATTCTGTCATTTTCTGAAGTATATTGCGGTGGGGGGGATAGCCTTTTCCTGCAGTAAGGCACATACGTTTACACTTAATAATCACTCATACTTGATGGATACAGAGTTGCAAAATTGTCTACCATGCACTTCTTTGAAATGTTGGTATGATGCATGTAATTGGAGAAAACTTGCATGAGCAAGAAAAAATGTGAAAACTCTACACAGACAGTGAGTGGTCTGGGAATCAAAGATAGGATCCTGCTGTTCAAACTACTGCATGTGCATTTCACCTTAACTTCAGTTTTCAGCATTAATTTAACACTGACTCCATTGGGATCAGTTCTCGATCTTTCGTAGAGATTATAATAAAGTTTAGTGCATTTTCTGTTCTGGTCACAGTAAGCCTCCAATGTGTTAAGTAAAAATAGTTTTCATGTAACGTTCTGATGAGTTTGGAAATTTATTTCAAAATATCTATTGATGTTGTTTCCTTTGGTACTGCAGTACACTTGCCGCATCCTATTAAGCAACACAATATCATTTTATAAAGTTACAGAGCAACCCAATTTCCAAAACATTTAGTTTCAGAATTAAATAACTTGGGTATAGAAGGTGATTCTAAACATTTCAAGGTACATCTCTTTTCCTCCATTTTCTGAAATGCAGTGAGGTCAAGAAGCTTATTAGGCTTTAAAGAGCACAGCGGATTTGACGAGCCACACCCTTCCATACTGTCCACGGAATATTCAGAAGCATGGGACAGACAGAAAGACCTGGAATCACAGCAATTTGTGCCATCTCAAAAGAGCGATGTATATACAGAAGACAGACAGACAGAGTATCTAAACTACAACAATACGCAGACCGAGAAATCAATACTCATAGACTTGCATTCACACAGGTGAGTATGTTTTATGGCATGTACTTCATGAGTCCAAGTATGATGTTTTTGGAAAATTGTTTATTTAGTTGTTGGCAGCCCAATGGATATTTTCACCAGTGTCTTTGAAATCTTGGAGTCAGACTTCTTCATTTTCAGGGATAATATGTAGAGCGTCCATTTTGCTTTCTGTTTCCCATTTTTTTTAAATCTCAAAGCCAAATCTTCACCATTTTGACTAAAATGTGTTCACTTCACAGTGACTGCAAATGATTCAAGTGGGCAGTGATCTGACTTGTTACTGGTATGCACAGTAGTTTTCTCCACCACCATGGCATCATTATTCTCTTTGTTTTGATATTAGGAAGGTCTTAGAATAAATTACTAAAGAAAAGTAATACTGTGGACAAAGAAAAGGCAGATTAACTGTAAATGTAAATTAGTCACCAATAATGAATTGAACAAGGTGTCTACCTTCTTTTAATCTTCATATTTTGATGCATGCATATATAAAATGATTGTGTGCTCCTCCATTACCTTTTTATGTGATAAAGTGAACCTAAATAGAGCAACAGATTGTTTTTTTACAGTGCATTAGCTTTGTTGAACTCTGGCCTTCCAAATCTTAGCTTTAGAAGTAATAATGTACATAAAACTAGAAACAGTGGCCATATGTTGCAATGATGTAACTGACTTTTAACAATTATAGGCTCTAAATAACATTAAATATGATAAAAGCACTGCAGTTTGAGACCCAATACTGACATTGCCCATGGCTATACTGTGTGCGTGTGTGTGTGTGTGCGCGCGTGTGTGTGTGTGTGTGTGTGTGTGTGTACTGTATATATTATAAAAGGAAATCCTGGGACAAGACTTTCTCTGAGATAATTTCAACTCCTGCGAGAGATCATTTCTGGTCCCACAAGACAAGACTTTTGCCCAAGAGATTTTGACAAGTCCTACCCTCCTCTCAAACATTTATAATCATGCCCAAAGTCCAATCACTTCTCATTCATGTGAATGCTATTGTCATATACAGTTCCTGCACTCTCCGCTCCAAGCGAGGTCAGAAATAAAAGACAAAGAGTGGAAGAAAAAGTAGAATGTCATGAAGAGGTTCAGAAACATTGGTGCAATACACAGGTGTGGTGTAGCGGGTCCACAGCTCACATTAAATAGGCCACTTTTTAAATAAATAATCGCCATACTCACGGCTTAGCGAGTGGCCGTGGTATGTATGGCAAGAGTGGTTCCCAGGTGATGCGTGATGCGGATGGTCCTCACTAAAGTGCACAGGTGAGGAGTCATCTGCATCCGTAATTGGTGCCGGGAGCTGCTAATTGCCACATCTGATCCGCGTCCCCGTAATAAATAGAAGCGCGAGGCAGCTAGGGGAAGAAAAAAAGAAAGAAACAGAGGTTAAGGAAGAAGGAAGCAGGAAAGAGAACGCCAGTGAGAGAGAGAAAGCGAGCGCAGACTCGCACTGTTTGCAGGCAGCTGGGAGAGGCGAGCCCGAGTGGGGTGTTTGGCTGGCACCTGAGGGCCGACGGTAGTGGTCACTCCTGCTGAGCTCTTGTTGGAAGCAGGAGTGACCAGGAGAAGGTTGGCTCGCCTCAGCGAAGGCAGCGGGAGTCGGAGATTTGAAGTTGAATCCCCAGCGTTAGCATCCTGGCCGTTGGGGGAAGCCAAGTCTCGGTCTGTTAGTGGCCCAACGAAGCCAGGGATCAGGAGGCCACCAGACCAGTCGAGCAGAAGAAGGTCAGCTGCATGTATGGTGACTCCCCTGGTGCATAGCCTGGATGGGAGAAGCAGGGGAGTCACCAGTAGAAAGGCACTGGGTTGATTTTAAAAAAACAGCTTCCAGCCAACAATTCACAGCTTTTTATGGATTAGTTATTTAAGGAACTATGATGCACGCACTTTATTTTGGACACTTTGTTTTTGTTTGTTGTTTTAATAAAAGCACTTTGCACTCACTGTCTAGCTCATCGGTGACAATACCGACGGTGTCGGGTTCAAAGGCTCCCAGAAGCCAGATGGGAGCATGGAGCAAACCCGCATCGTCACAACAGGCAGAGCAGGTTAGAGATTATGAAAGTACTAAAATTCGAAAGTCTCAAAAAACTGATAGTAAAGATTGCATTAGTGCTAACAAATGGAAATTATTACTCTGTGAAATAACGGAACAGCGAAAAGAGATCGAATATATGGACATAGGTGATATGACAGAAGTATGTAGTTATTCTTTGGCTTTAAACTTTAAATTGGAGAATTGTAGATTTTTCTTCCCAATAAAGAGGCGTATCTGCGAGAATTAAAAGATTTGTTGTTTGGTGAAAGTGAAATCCTCATATGCAAGCAGCAGAGATGTGAAGTGGCTGGCACGTAGCGCAGACCAGGAGGTTGGCAAAGCCCCCTAGTGTGTGTGTGGAATATTGCATAAATAAAAAACACATATAGTACTACGTACACATAAAGGTAAATTTAAAATAAATGAGAAAAGGAGGGTAAGCATTTAAAGCTATGGGAAAGAATACAAATACCTGCTGTCCAGAGAACTAAACAATGAAATCAATTAAAAGTAAAAGAATGACGCACTGATTGTGAAATTGCTTAGAATTTACACTTGCAGCCACAAGACTGAAATTGAACACTACCGCTTTAATTAAATTACAGAAGTGCTTTGTTAGCAGCTGTAGTGGGACAATAAGGGCGACATGGACACCTGCTTTTACGTAAATGTCAGGATGGTGTAAATTTAGGTGTTGAGTTCAGGTATTTTTCCAGTTCAGAAGTTCAGGTTGCATGCCTTTTCTGTCCCAGAAATAATGCAGGTTCAAAGGAAAGTCTTGGCACAGGATTGGCCATAATTTTTCCTTTCTGTGCTTTATGATAACTCGAGAATTTTAGGCAGTGTATTAAGGTACCAGAATACTGAGAGGTAAAATAACACAAACACACCCGCCAGCAAGGCTGACTTTTAGAAGCAGTCATGTTTATTGTATTTTGGCGGTTGGAACCTCAACACATGAGAGATTTGAAGTAAAGCCTACATATATAGAGATAACAGGAACAAAGAACTATTTAAACAATTCTTTCTTTTAAAAATAGAAGAAAATAATTTAAATGGGGAATGTAAAATGATTACAGACTGTTCCAAGTCATTTTCATGTATTATTGTCATGAAACATCTCCTGATTGAATATTTCACCATAATATTAGTTGATGAAAACAACACTGTAAGTGGTAAGACAAAAATAATCCAAATGAATACGTGTGCTCTTTCTCCCCCTCTCTCTTTCTGTGTCTTTCTACTGCTTTTTTTGATTTATGTTAACATAATAACTAGAAAATAAACAGATTAACTCAAGTTGGGTAGGCTGCAAACATTTTTCTAATTGCAGAAAGGAAGCGACACGCAAATGCACAATTTTTTTGTAAATGTTTCTAATAAGTGCCTTTGTTTCTTTGATTATCAGATCACATATGGAATTAAGGACAAATGAAAGCAGAAAAGTGATTGAAATTGAGAGGATGGTCAACAAAACATCGTGAACCTGAAGTCCTTTCTTTCACCAGACACCCATCAATCTCTTGGCCCCTGCACAGTGCAGGATAAATCATATTTAGTATTTATATATTCTTATATGTCTTTGTTTTATGTTATGTAGTTTTATTTGTATTTTGTTGCAGCTCGGTTGTAAGCTTTGTTAATACTGTATTTTCTCTTGAATTTTTTTTTTTTTTTATTTTGATATTTTGTTACTTTTACAATGAGTTCCAGAGGGCTGAAAACTTCAATATTCAAACATTCATTTCATGGCTGGGTGAACAAAGAGTATGTGAGTATGTATGTCTGTATGTATATACGCATATATACTGTATGTACACACCCACTGAATACACTGAATATTCTGAAAACTCTCCAGATCCTAATTTTTCTCTGTGAATCTTGGGGTCTTTTTTAGATTGCCCACAGCTGCTTTGGACTCATTTGCATTGTATTTATGAATCTGAACTTGCACTGTAGGTAAAATGGTTTCTTACCATAATTTTGTAGCACTGCAAAATGAAAAATATTGTTGTTTTCCTTGTAAACGTGTTCACAATCAGTACCGATCTTGTAAGACACATTGTTTTGTGAAGTAAAATTTGACATTGTTTGTGAAGTTAACCAAAATGTTAAGCTTTTTTTTCAGAATAAATATTTTCCTTAGTAAAAGCACTACATGACTCACTTTTGTTTATTATCAAAATTTTAACTTCCTGATGAATGAAGATAAAGAAGGGGAAATCAAAGAAGGGGAAATCAAAGTAAAAACAATCTAAACCCTTGCAGTGTTGCAACTACAATACTTAGTTCATACAAGGTTCATCCCAAAATATATTTTATGAGAAATTTGTAAATTCTAGCCATTGGATTACTGAGACACTGACTGAATCGGGGACCTTGAAACCTTTTCACGTGAAAACATGTGCTCTTCACCATTAGTATTATTTCTTGAACATCATAATAAAAAGTAATTTTACAAACAAAAAGAGACTAATGTCTTGTTAATATTTGTAAGATGTCTGGTTTAATTATATGGATCCATGCTTCTACTAAATGCCTAGATAACTTGTTTCACATTCCCTCAAACCTTGGTGTGAGTAGTGCTTTCTATAGTCTGCCTGTAATGCAATTAATTCCATCATTGTCATAGGTCAAGGTCAAATATGTGACTGGTGGTTAAATGCAAGAATTCAGCCAGAACAGTTTTATTCTCGTTTTGGTCAGAGGACCTTCCCTGTTTAAGATTAACAAGTTTCAGTTTCCATAACATGTCATAAACGCATATACCCTTTAGACCAAGAATACAGCAAAAATAATACTGACCTACAAAAATCAAACTCGGAAAAGGAAAATCAAACATAGTAGCAGTTGTTTCCTGTTGTTCTTAATGACAAATCCTTTGCTTGGTGTAATGGTTGTCCAAAATTTCTACTGTACAGTAGCCATAAGTCAGAAACTTCAGGTTTAAGAGTAGATAAGAGCCAGGGTGGGAAAATACATTTAGTGTGTGGGTGGCAAATCAGGTGGAACTGTGCAGGAGTAGGATAAAGCATTTAGAAATTTAGCAGAAGCAGTGTTTATAAAATGATACATACTGCCATCTGCTTTAAGACACATGAATGGAGTGTGTTTAAACTGAATCTGACTAGTTCATTATCAATGAATTTCTGCACATGTCATAGATTGAGCTATGGTGTTTGTTATGAGTAAATGCAAGGATAGTTAGATGTTTACTTAGTACCAGACTACCTTGGGCCAAAGAAAAAAAAGGAATTTGTTGTCTTATCATCTAATTTTAGGCAAGCATGGTGAACTCTTCTTTAAAGATTACCCCTTGCTTAGGTCTTGGGTCAGCTGGACAAGTTACTGTGGGCCAGATGTGGGTTCAGAAATCACCTCAAGAAAAACACTTTCCATTTCAGAGGGACAAATGGGGGCATGGTCTCTGAATGCAGTTCTAAGTAACAGAGGTGAATGGAAGGTGAAGTGTGCTCGTCATGGCAGCAACCATATAATACAATGGTGACAGTAAAGGGTGAGAAAAGAGGTAAAGCTGCAAAGGAATTTAAGATTTTGTCTTTAAAAGCTAAAAGCACTGCATAATGAAGGACTGTCTTAATTATTTACTGTAAATACCCCTTTATATGTGTTCTTCTTTTTTAGGACTATCTGCTGATAGAATTTGTAGGATTCCTATTCCATTTTAAATAGCTTCTTTTAAAAAGTATTATATAAAGTATTAATTTCTCAGAATTTGGTCAGTTGTACTGCAGACAATCTATACCTATGCTGTATACCAATATGTATCTATACCAATCTATATCTATGTTGTCTCCTGGGAAGTTTCCAAAGACAACGTGCCTCAGTTACAGTGGCATCGGTTAATCAAGTGTATCAGAAGTACTATGTAACCGTACCCTTATATACAGTATATGGTATTATTTATATATATATATATATATATATATATATATATATATATATATATATATATATATTATTAGTTCATTAATAAGTGAGTAAAACATAAAATAACTGAGTAAAACATTCTTGCCACAGATCAATTCTTGATTTTCTTAGTGAACTGAATTTGGCTTTTGTTAATGGTCACTGCAAAACACAATTTTACAGGAATCTGTATTAATTTGATTTGAAACAGGTAATTAGTAATAACAAGGGGGCTCTGCTCCCTGCTCGCTTTGCTCGCCTACCCCTGGCGTTGGGTATCCTGAAATACATTAGTCGAGCTCGTTCGTTTTGGAGCCGTGCCCGCTTTCCCCGCGACATTTCAGATGCGCGTTGTAGGCGCCTGCGTTCATTGATTTTATCCAGACGGGCTCGTGTTTGTATATCCGTCAGTCGAGCTTGTTCGTTTTGAACCCGTGCTTGCTTTGCTTCCGCAGTTTCAGACGCGCGTTGTAGGCGCCTGCGTTCATTGATCTTATCCAGGTGGGCTCATGTTTGTATCGTTGAGCTGTATTGTGTTTGAATTTGGTGTAAAGTGTTCAGCGGTTTGTACAATCCCCCAATCCCAAGCAGCACATTATTCCTAACTTCACTCCGCAGTAGTGCCACTCACAATATGGCGGTGACGCCTGCGCCTTCCGTACTATGTCGGGTTTCACTATGCTGTGTAGCCTTTGCCTTTCGTACTTTCCCGCGCCTTCCGTACTATCTTTGTGGACCTGTGGGGCCTCCGTAGCCTCTTCCGTTTGAATCTGGGCTGCAGCGCAGAATCCTCTTTTTTGTGTGGCTGTGTCGTTAGTCGTTAGCTATGGGCACGTTGTTGCTTCATTTCTCATTCACGTCAGTTGAGCTCTTTCATTTTTGGGCCGTGACTCCTTCGTTCGCGGTGGATACGACTTCGCTTGCGGTTTATGAGACGCGCGCTGTACGCGCCTGCGCAGTACGTCTCATGGTCCCATGCCATCCGGTTTACCATTCTCGGTTAGTAATATGGATGGGAATGTTGAGTATAAGTATAGCTTCACCCTGTAGTATATCATGTGCAAATGGTGGCTTCAAGCAGATTTGAATGCAATGCTTTGATCTGTTAGCTTGTAACCTTACAAAATTTTGGAGGGTTTAGCTCAAAAGCAGTAAACACAGAATCAAGGTTTCCTTTAACTTATTACATACAGCACTGACATTTACAGGCTGTACATTAGTGTGGCACATCCAATGAATTGAATGTCGTAAGCTTTGTACTGAAAAGATCAGGTGAAAAGAAATAATATGAACCATGTGTGATGTCTGCCTGCTCTATGTTCTGCCCTTAGGGGACCCCTTTACTGAGCTGTGCAAGCATCTAAACGTACCAAAGCATGACATCGCTCTGTTATGCCCAGGGCTTGATTTAGGCCGGTACATTGTATCAGCGCTTCTCTGCTTCTGCTTTGCAAACTGGAAGGGGACACCCTTGTTCTCCGAAACACTGCATGTGTTTTACCATCAACGGTCCTCCATCACCCACCCCGTTGTTCAAAGCACAGTATATATAATGTAATATATGACAATCCGGGGCTCAATCATACCCCCATCCAATTTGTATGGAATTTATACCACATCATGAGGAATAAGAAGAAGCTGACAGATTATGGAGTACTTTGTGTATCCAGGAACACAACTTACTAAGAACGTCCTCTTTGAGCTTCACTGTACTTTCATAGTTCCAGATCAGCCTTCATTTGCACAAAGCCACTGCCCTGTTTCTCTGTGTGATTCTTTTTCAGTTCTCAGCAATAAAAAGGACACCATGCATAAAATTGCCCACTCACTACAGCATTTTTATCAACAAATGTTGACAAATACAAAAACACTGGTTTCTTTTTTTTTTTTTTTTTAAAAAAAACACATCACCAAATTTCAATCATATCAGTCAAAACATTTTTGAGATTTTGCGGTATTTAGTGTTCCTATTGTAGGAGGGATTTGACCCCTAAATATTGATATATCAAAATGTCCTTTCTTAGCAGATACCTACTGGCCTAGATGTAACATCTTGACGCATTTCAACTTTTTAACTAAAGGGGAAATAATGTTTTCATTGATGAGTGCGTGAGACTGTGAGTGAGTCAACTTATCTGCATTAGATAGATAGATAGATAGATAGATAGATAGATAGATAGATAGATAGATAGATAGATAGATAGATAGATAGTGTGAGATATGGCCGGTCATTCATCCCGGCCAATGCCCCCAGGCCGCTAGATGGAGCCCTCCTTGCAGCATGGAGGTGCCCCAAATGCCAGCAGAGAATTATGGACAACAAAGTTTTTATGCACAGCCCTGCTGGCTACCATGGGGACCGCCAGGAGTCACTGCAGGGAGACACAAGGACATCTATTTTCCGTACACCCCAGAAGTACGTCCCAGTCACATGGACAGAAGGAATGACGTGCTTCCGGGATGAAAAAGAAGCGTTTTTGATCTGACCTGGAAGTGCTAAGAAGTCACATGGACTGAGGGTTCAGAAGCACTTCCGGGTCATGGACTATAAAGGATTGTGGGAAATCCCAGACAGAGGAGCTGAGCTGGGTGGAAGGGTGGCAATGCGTCTGGGAGAGTGGAGGATTGTTTGATTATTGATTATTGTAGTGTATTGTTTATGAGTATTGTGGAGAGTAGGGTGCTTTGTGCACATTATCATATTTGGACTTTTACCTGGTGTCTGGCGTGGTGTCCGAGGGTTCAAGGGAGCGAGAGCGCCCCCTATCTGTCACAATAGATAGATAAGTTATGGCTGTGAATGTTCCAAGATCATTTTTTTGTAAAATACATATATACTAGACAAAGAGCCTGTTTCGACAACGTAAGATGAAACGGGCACGAGTTTGTGTCAGCAGTGTATGAAGAACAAATGATAAGTAACGAAGAAGTTGTTTTGTAATGATTGTAGTCCGCTTTACTCATTACTGTACAGGCTTGTACTGTTAGTTGATGAATTTTCCAGGCCTATAGTATAATATTGAATGATGAATGTTCCAGTACAATAGATAGATACTTTATTAATCCCATGGGGAAATTCACATACTCCAGCAGCAGCATAATGATACAAAAAACAATATTAAATTAAAGAGTAATAAAAATGCAGGTAAAAACAAACAATAACTTTGTATAATTTTAACGTTTACACCCCCACCCGGGTGGAATTGAAGAGTCGCATAGTTTGGGGGAGGAACGATCTTCTCAGTCTGTCAGTGGAGCAGGACAGTGACAGCAGTCTGTCGCTGAAGCTGCTCTTCTGTCTGGAGATGACACTGTTTAGTGGATGCAGTGGATTCTCCATAATTAATAGGAGCCTGCTGAGCGCCCGTCGCTCTACCACTGATTTCAAGCTGTCCAGCTCCTTGCCAACAATAGAGCCTGCCTTCCTCACCAGTGTGTCCGGGCGTGAGGCGTCCTTCGTCTTAATGCTGCCTCCCCAGCACACCACCGCGTAGAAGAGGGCGCTCGCCACAACCGTCTGATAGAACATCTGCAGCATCTTATTTCAGATGTTGAAGGACGCCATCCTTCTAAGGAAGTATAACCGGCTCTGTCCTTTCTTACACAGAGCATCAGTATTGGCAGTCCAGTCTAATTTATCATCCAGCTGCACTCCCAGGTATTTATAGGTCTGCACCATCTGCACACAGTCACCTCTGATGATCACGGGGTCCATGAGGGATCTGGGCCTCCTAAAATCCACCACCAGCTCCTTGGTTTTGCTGGTGTTCAGTTGTAGGTGGTTTGAGTCGCACCATTTAACAAAGTCCTTGAATAGGTTCCCATACTCCTCCTCCTGCCCACTCCTGATGCAGCCCACGATAGCAGTGTCGTCAGCGAACTTTTGCATGCGGCAGGACTCCGAGTTGTATTGGAAGTCCGATGTATATAGGCTGAACAGGACCGGAGAAAGTACAGTCCCCTGTGGCGCTCCTGTGTTGCTGACCACAATGTCAGACATGCAGTTCCCAAGACGCACATACTGAGGTCTGTCTTTAAGATAGTCCACAATCCATGCCACCAGGTATGAATCTACTCCCATCTGTGCCAGCTTGTCCCTAAGGAGCAGAGGTTGGATTGTGTTGAAGGCGCTACAGAAGTCTAGAAACATAATTCTTACAGCACCACTGCCTCTGTCCAAGTGGGAGAGGGATCGGTGTAGCATGTAGATGATGGCATCCTCCGCTCCCACCTTCTCCTGATATGCAAACTGCAGAGGGTCGAGGGCATGTTGAACCTGTGGCCTCAGGTGGTGAAGCAGCAGCCGCTCCATGGTCTTCATCACATGTGACGTCAGAGCGACAGGGTGGAAGTCGTTCAGCTCACTAGGACGTGATACCTTTGGGACTGGGGTGATGCAAGATGTTTTCCAAAGCCTCAGAACTCTCCCCTGTTCCAGGCTCAGGTTGAAGATGCGGTGTAGAGGACCCCCCAGCTCCGATGCACAGACCTTCAGCAGTGATACTCCATCTGGACCCGCTGCTTTGCTGGCACGAAGTCTCTTCAGCTCTCTGCTCACTTGCGCTGTTGTAATTGTGGGTGGGGATGTCTCTCCTATGCTGGTATCAGCAGAAGAATGTGTGGAGGGTGCAGTACTCTGAGGTGAGAGTGAGAGTGGGTTAGGGTGGTCAAACCTGTTAAAGAAGTTGTTCATTTGGTTTGCTCTCTTCACGTCTCTCTCGATGGTGGCACCCCGCTTCAAGCTGCAGCCAATGATGATCTTCATCCCATCCCACACTTCCTTCATGCTGTTATTCTGCAACTTCTGCTCCAGCTTTCTCCTGTACTGCTCCTTCGCCGCCCTGAGCTGGACTCAGAGTTCCTTCTGCATGCGCTTGAGCTCATGCTGATCACCGTCTTTAAAAGCCCTTTTCTTCAGGTTCAAAAGGCCCTTGATGTCACTTGTAATCCATGGCTTGTTGTTAGCATAGCAGCGTACTGTTCTTACTGGAACTACAATGTCCATACAGAAGTTGATGTAGTCAGTAGTGCAGTCAACAACCTCCTCAATGTTCTCACTATGTGACCCCTGCAGGATATCCCAGTCTGTAGTTCCAAAGCATTCTCTAAGAGCCTGCTCTGCCTCAGGGGACCACTTCCTGAATGAGCGTGTGGTTGTAGGTAGGACCCTCACTCTTGGTTTGTAGTGAGGCTGAAGCAGAACCAGGTTATGATCTACTTTCCCAAGCACAGGCAGCGGGATGGCGCTGTATACGTCTTTAACGTTTGCATACAGTAAGTCAATAGTCTTATTTCCCCGGGTGTTACAGTCCACATACTGGGAGAAGGCAGGTAATGTTTTGTCCAGCGTCACATGATTAAAGTCTCCAGCGATTAGCACAAGCGCCTCAGGGTGCTGCATTTGTAACTTAGCAACAGCAGAATGGATGATGTCACTCGCTGTCTCCACGTCCGCCCGAGTCCGCCCGAGGAGGGATGTAAACAATAACAACAATGACGTGTCCAAACTCTCTGGGCAAGTAATAGGGACGCAAACTTACGGCCAACAGTTCGATGTCCCTGCAGCAAGTGGAGATTTTGGCGTGTACATGTCCAGAGTTACACCACCGTGTATTAACATAGAGAGCGAGACCTCCTCCTTTGTGCTTCCCCATGTACTTGCATCTCTGTCCGCTGTAACTGTGCTAAACTCTGGTAGCTCCACGTTAGCATCTGGGATGGTGTTAGTTAGCCACGTTTTGCAAAAGCACAACAAACTGCATTCTCTGTAGGTTCTGACATTTTTCACCAGCGCAGCCAGTTCGTCGATCTTATTTGATAGTGAGTTCACATTTCCCAGAATAACAGAAGGCACCGAAGGCTTAAAACGACACTTTCTCGCAAGCTGCTTCATTTTCAGCTTAGTGCCGGCTCTGCTGCCACGATACCGCCTTCTTACCTCGTCGGGTAAATAGGGAACAACACCGGCACTGGCATTTGTTCTCAGCGCTCGAAGCTGAGTACTTGAATAGACAAGTCTCGGCGTGTAAAAATCCATGCCCACGTTGTAAAAGTAAGTGTGTCCAGGAAACGAATCCACATAAAATAAAGTGATAGGCGTGATCAATAAAAAAGAGAAAAATAAAAGTAGAAAAATAAAAATAGAAAAATAAAGTCATACACAGAGCTGCTGAAAAGGCTGCCACTCTCGGCTGCGCCTGAGTCATGTATTATGTAATATGGAATAGTAATAATTATAAGCACCACAAACCTGATATAGGTGTATTGAATGAATGCGTAATTGAATCAGAATGCATAATTAGACCTCGAGCTGTAGTCAAAATCGCCTTTCAGGCCTCTAGAGCTTTAATCGAAGTCGCCTTTCTCTTTGAATTTTTGCGGCCGTAAATCCGCCGCCTGCCACGATGTTGGGGTTGGATGTCAGTCTCGTAAGGTTTTTCAGGCAGCTGCGCAGAAGGCGACTGCGCATTCGGCTTCGGACGGACGTGAGTGCGTGAGTGAGGAGGCAGGCGAATTATGTATTAAGATATACAACAAATCTTTTAATTCTCGCAAATACACCTCTTCATTGTGAAGAAACACTACTTTTCCCTGATGGCAACACAAATTAGACGATCTACAAGTCTCCGATATAAACTTTAAAGCCAAACAATAACGACATACTTCTGTGATATCACCTATGTCCATACATTCGATCTCTTTTTGCTGTTCCATTATTTCACAGAGTAATAATTTCAATTTGTTATCACTAATGCGATCTTTACTATCAGTTTTTTAAGACTTTCGAATGTTAGTACTTTCATAATCGCTGACCTGCTCTGCATGTGTATCGCACCAATGTTTTTGAATCTCTTTACAATGTTCTACTTTGTCTTCTACTCTTTGTCTCTTATTTTCAACCCTGCTTGGAGCTGAGAGCACAGGAACTGAGTCTGACAATAGCACAAATGAGAAGTGAGTGGACCGTGGGCAACATTGTAAATGTTTGAGAGGAGGGCGGAACTTGTCAAAATCTCTTGGCAAAAAGTCTTGTCTTGTGGGAATTGAAATGATCTCTCGCGGGAGTTGAAATTATCTCCCAGAAAGTCTCGTCCCAGGATTTCCTTTTATAATACTAGGGGGCTCCACCCCCTGCTCGCTTCGCTCGCCAACTCCTGTGTTTGGTTAATCCATCCATCCATCATCCAACCTGCTATATCCTAATACAGGGTCACTGGAGTCTACTAGAGCCAATCCTAGCCAACACAGGGCGCAAGGCAGGAAACAAACCCCGGGCAGGGCGCTAGCCAATCGCAGGGCTCGCACACACACCAAGCACACACTAGGGACAATTTAGAATCGTCGATCCATCCAACCTGCATGTTTTTGGACTGTGGGAAGAAGCACCCGGAGGAAAGCCACGCAGACACGGGGAGAGCATGCACACTCCACGCAGGGAGGACCAGGGAAGCGAACCCAGGTCTCCTAACTGTGAGGCAGCAGCACTACCCACTGCACCACCGTGCCGCTGTTTGGTTAATTGGATATACAATTATAAAAGCTTTTTTTTCTTTGGAATTGTTTCAGTTTCATTAGTTGCACTTTTTACTTTAACGGTTTATTAAAAACAATATATGGAATTACCTTTTCTTCAAGATCACATTGAATTTTGAATCCGTTTTTGGAAATACATTGTGACAACGCAACGTATAATCGCCCGTGTGTGAATATTGTTTCTGTTTCTCTAATAAATAATCCGACGTTTTCTAATGGTTGTCCCTTTGATTTGTTAATTGTTGTAACAAAAGCTATTCTCACGGTAAGCTGTAAACATTTTAAAACAAATGGCATATCATGATCTCCTTTGGTGTTTAATGTTATTCGCGGAATATATACATTACAGTAATCCCTCACTTATCGCGGGAAATAGGTTCCAAGGCCGACCGCGATAACTGAATTTCTGCGAAGTAGGGACACCATATTTATTTAATTATTTAACATGTATTTGGACGTTTTTAAACCCTCCCTGTATTGTTTACAACCCACCCTTTACTCTATTAATAACAGGGACAACTGCTAAGCAATATGAAATCGGTAGATAAGTTTACACTTACTGTATAGCGAAGTACACGTAGCTATATATGACGTGATGATGGTGATGAATATGCTGCGCAGTAAAAATGATGACGATGAAGGTGATGATCCCCTGAATGCAGTAGCAAGAGCACATTAATGCTGAATGAGATGAGACTTCTTGGTTAATGCAGCACTCCGTCGCTGAGCCAATCAGCAGCACACAGGAACTTAACTGCGTGCTCTGATTGGGTAGCTTCTCAGCCATCCACCAATAGCATCTCTTGTATGAAATCAACTGGGCAAACCAACTGAGGAAGCAAGTACCAGAAGTAAAAAGACCCATTGTCCACAGAAACACGCGAACCAGCAAAAAATCTGCGTTATATATTTAGATATGCTTACATATAAAATCCGCGAAGTCGTGAATCCGCGAAAAGTGAACCGCGAAGTAGCGAGGGATTACTGTACCTTACTTGTCGCCTCTTAAAATTTGCATTGCTTCTCCGTCATCATAAATATACACCTGACCGAATTGTGTATTCTTTGAAATTAAACTTGTAGTTGCTTTAACTGTTGTGGGACGACCTTGTTTTGTCCTGGTGTTTTTCAACTACACCTGGCTCTGATGATTAATCATCTTTTGTTTGCGCTAATGAGATCTTTACTATCTTTTTTTTTTTGATACTGTAGCGACTGATGTAATAAAGTGTCACAAAAGTTTTACTTGAACAATCGCCGACTTCGTAACCCCAAACACAACTGTCTAGCACCCTCTCCGACCCCTCCTCCCCCGGGTCTTGCCTCCCCCTTACCGCATCAATCAGTACCCCGCTTTCAGTCTTCCGTGCTGTACTCCGCCCCCCTCAATCGGACCTAACAGTCACTTAAAACAAAAAAGGCTTCAACCTGCTGGCGAGCTGCCTGTTCTTCTTGTTGCATGTCGTTGTTTTAAGAGCCGGGAGCACATTGTGCGTGTCTATCAAAAGCAATCCAACAACTGCTTAGTTAGATGTCTGTGGACTTGTTTTAAATGATGGCTCACTGACTTATCTCGCGTGACGTTGTAAAAACAATAATTGTCCTTTATTTCTGGCCCGGGCGTGGTTAAATCTCTTTCTTGCAGGATGTATAATGCTGCTCCCGTTTATGAAGTTCTAATCTTTTAATTCTGAGCCCTATTGGACGTGCTTTGTTTTCAATTCCACTTGTTCTGGGCTGATTATCACTTTCCTTATTTTCTAAATTTGCACCTAGATTATTGTTTTTCTTTTTAGCATTTTTTTCTTTCCATCGCATTTGGGTCTCTTTTCTCCGCGCTTTTCTTTCGTCTTTGTTTAGTTGTCGACGTTTCATTTCTACCCTTTTCATTTCATTTCTACCATATTGACCATATACACTTTACAGTATATGCACTGAGAGCCATGGAGCTGTGTGTGCTGCGTGACTGCCTCTACACTACTGATTTTTTTTTCTGCCCATGGTCTTATCTTGTAAGTAGGGCGTGTCTTGCACCGTGGCAAGTGTCTTTGGTCTTGTGGATCTTTAAAATTGTCTTCTGAGAGGATCACATATCGTAGCCTTGCATTTTCTTTCCATTCCAGGATTTTCTTTTATATATAGAGAGATATGTATTGTCTCACACGTGCACATGGGAGGCAGCTAAA
The DNA here is from genome assembly GCF_900747795.2 of Erpetoichthys calabaricus. Lineage (NCBI taxonomy): Eukaryota > Metazoa > Chordata > Cladistia > Polypteriformes > Polypteridae > Erpetoichthys > Erpetoichthys calabaricus. Next base: position 95,860,167 of record NC_041394.2, read on the forward strand.
GGGCTTGAGTAAGGGTAGTTCCGAAACATACCGGGATGTGGCAGAGTGCACTGACTCTTTTTCTCCCTTGCCTGCAGACCATTCACGGGAGATTCCACCTGGCCCTCTTGACGTCATTTCCGGGACCAAGGTTATGGAGGAAGACCTTGCCGGCTCCGGCCCCTGTGATGTCACATCCGGGATCGAACCTATGGCTGAAGACCTTCATGAGCCCAACCCCTTTGATCTCACTTCCTATCTTCCCCTTTAAAAACCTCCACCTTTTCCCTATTCCCCCAGTTCTGTTTTGGACTCGGTTTTGTGCACAGCAGTGCTATCATTTAAACGTCAATTTGCAGCCAGGGAGCCAATTATACGGGTGGCTGCCTCAAACCTTGCTATGGCTCTTTGTGGAGTTTGTGACAATATATATATATATTGCACACATTGCTAAATTTGAATCATCATGCTTCCACATTGCACACCCATAAGCAGTCTAATTTAGCAAAAGTTAAGTTCAAACGGGAAATTAGTCTAATTTAAAGATTGGTGACACTGCATATCTTCAGCTACGATGGTCCTTCAATACTGAGAATGACCACGGGTTTATACATGTGGAAGACAGAACTCTGTAAAAGAAATCAGACTCGGTGAACCCAGTGAGCATGTTCACGGCTGCATTGTGTGTACTATTTTGAAACCCAAGCAAGTCACGGGATGCTGCTAGCATGAAAATCACTGCATTAGCTATTGGGTTTATTTTCAGTGTATCATTTCCGGATTTCATGCTCGTGTCTTGGTTGTACATATTCACTACAAGAATCCAGATTTATAATAATAATAATAATAATAATTTTATTAATAGAGTGCCTTTCCAATGCTCAAGGCGCTTATTAAGAAAAAAGTAAAATTACAACAGCTCTGGGTCACACAGAAGTAGTGGATGACTATGAACCTTTCAATTTCAACTTCACAAATGTGACAAAACTTGTTTCACTTTCTTTACTCAAGCTTAAATAGTTACGCGACCCCCGAGCGCATATTGTAATCTTTCTAGTTAGCCAATAAAAGGTGTCATTTTGCTTGGCTTTTCTCTTTACTCAAGCTTTAAAATCAAAAGAGAGCATGCGTTAACTAAATTTGACAAGTAATGTCCCCAAGCCGCTAGATGGCACTAACAATAAAACCAAAAAAGGCGGAATGACATTTGCCTTGTTGGTGCCTTCCCGCTTGCCGTACTACAATCTGTGAGCTGTACAACGACAGTGGCGTTAGTTTGAAAAAAGAAAAAAAAAAAAAAAGAACGAAAAGCAGTTCATGAGTTAGGTCAGTAAGTAAAACATGTTTCCTAGTGCTGGTGCTACTAAATCACACACTTTCATTACGAACGATCTCCGTAGACATTTCACTAATATATTTTATATTCCTATTAAATGTCCATAGTACTAGGGTGTTGTACCGTGTTAGCCATTATGAATGTAGAGAAAAGCCAAGCAAAATGACACCTTTTATTGGCTAACTAGAAAGATTACAATATGCAAGCTTTCGAGGCAACTCAGGCCCCTTCTTCAGGCAAGATGTAATCATCATGGTCATTACATCTTGCCTGAAGAAGGGGCCTGAGTTGCCTCGAAAGCTTGCATATTGTAATCTTTCTAGTTAGCCAATAAAAGGTGTCATTTTGCTGGGCTTTTCTCTATATTAAATGTCCAGAAACGTACGCAGTTTTCTTGTTTGACTCAACACTTAAGTTCCTGCCACAACTTACTCAATGTTTGACAGCTTGTATGTATTATGTTCATTTAAATGGTAGTGTTGCTTGGTTCTCACTTTCGTATCCCTGATAAATCTCTGTTTGGAAAAAGACTTGCACTCGTCGCCGTTTTAGTCTTCTTCTTTCCGTGATGCCCACCTGGAAATCCTGCTGGCATTTCGATTTCGTTTAGTCGATTGTAAAGAGGCGTATTGCTAAAAAAAAATCTGTGGTATAGTACTATAGACAGACTAGGATTGTTTTGTTTTTTTCTTCCGTCCCCAAGGTCTGTACGTGTACCTGTATAGTTTTGTGATAAACTCTTGGGCACTTGAGAAAAAATGCCGTACAGCGGGAATGCTTTCAGAAGTGATGCAATTAATTTTTTTTTATTAATCTATAAACTTCGTAGAATGTGCAGTCAGTCGAGAAAAAAAAAACATAAATGAAATCACTATTTTGTTGACAACCCTGTGCCTTAAAATAGAAGTAATTCTCTTGGATCCACTGGCATGCACTTTCTAAAGATCCTAATGTGGCATGTTCCACTGCAGACGGTCTGTGAGACTCTCTTGTTATTGCAAGAAATCCCAGACTGGCTCAGTGATGTCGAGATCAGGGGCCTATGCGGGCCATACCATCTGTTGCAGTCTTCTCTTTTCACTGGAGGTAGTTTTTTTTTTTTTTTTTTATTGTATTGGCTGTGATTTGACGGCCACTGTCATGCTGCTGAATGAAGTTTTGACCAATCAGATGCCTTCCTAACGGTATTGTATACTGTAGTGAGTATCTGGTGTACATGTCAGCACTGAAGGTGCCATCAATTTTGATCAAATCACAAATTTCGTTTGTGGAAGTATAGCCCCAATCATATCAGGAACCTCCATCATGCTCCATTGACGCCTGCAGATGTTCATCCATGAATCATTTGGTGGGCAAAATACCTTCACATTTTGACTCATCAGTCCAGACCACCTGCTGCTATTTTCCTTAACTCCAGTCCTTTTGTTCTTTTTGTGTAGGTTAGTCATTTGGCTTTATTTCTTCATCTTAGAATGGCTTTTTGTCACAAATCTTCCATGAAGACCACTTCCGATACTAATTCAGACTGTTGACAGGTGTACCAGGGTCTCAGTGAATTTTGCCATTTCTGCACTGATAGTGTCGCTGGACCACTCCAAAAGTGAAGTAAGCTTTACGTATTTCTCATTTGCTGCAGTTTCTGTAGTTGACCACTGCATTTCTGGTCTTCAACCTTGTCATTTGGTTTGTGCTTCTGCAGAAGAGCTTAGGCAGCACATCTGGAAATACCTGTCTATTGTGCAGTTTTATCTTAAGAGAGACCGTGATGATGCAATGTACTTTTTGTCTAGCTACTATACTTACTTTTGATGTAGGATGTGCAGGTTAAACCAGCTCATCTACTGTAACCTCATCCTTTCAGCATGGTTGTCCTTTGCTCAGATTTATTCCCTCGACATAGCTTTTTCTGTTAGTAAGTTTGGGTCATTCTAAACATTAGGTCATTGATCATTATGACATGTTTGTTATATTTGCTTAATTAAGCACTGGCCTATATTACCACATCTTTTGTTTTTAACTGAAAAGCGGTCTTACTTTGTTAGTTTCATTCTTTAAGGACAATCAGATATCTGACAGTATTGCTTTGCTTTTTGCAAAAGGAATGTTTGGAACTCTAAAATACGATCTTTTACACTAATACAGAAAATATAAAACAACCATTTAAGACAAGTGTTTTTTTTTTAACTAAAGAGACTACAACTTCTGCAAAGTGTTGTGTATGTACATATATAGAATATACACAAACACCTTACCAAAAATAATAGAAAAACAGTACAGGAATAAAACAATAACATGAAACATGAGTTTTTAAGGGTCAGTTTGATGATCTATCAAGAAGAACACTGTAAAGCCTTTCGTGAAAGACAGGCTTTGTATGGGCCAACAATGTCCTGCTGTGAAATGGCACACCAGCCATATCCAGGAAATGTCATCTGTTCCTTACCCACTTTACTCCTGAGCTTGACAGAATATTCTGGGGTACCATCTAGAGTATTTTGAAGACCTGCTGCTTACTGTTACAACCTACTGTTGCAGTATTATTGTGGTTGGATATGCCAGATGATACTGTTCATTGTCTGTATCTTTAAGCTGTGATGCAGAGGTGCTTCTGTTACAAAGCATGTGGATATTATCTGATACTAACAAGCTACTAATATAGTCCCGTTGTAGTCTCATTGACATGCACTGCTTTTGTAATAATTTTCTCGTTGTGTGACTTCTGATCTATACAGCATAACTAGAGCACTGCTTCCAGATTCAACTGTGACATACTGTATTACCTGAAGAGGTTTGAAGGGCTGATGTCTATTTTCTCATTCTTTTTTTTTATAAAATTGGATACAGTATGATGTACATGGCACTTTCATTTTGATTAGTGGGTTTCTTTTTTTTCTGCTTTCTATGCTCTAATTTTAGGTTGTTTTCATTAGTTTTGGCCATTAGAACACCGATCTAAAACTTGCCTTAATAAAAGGTAAATGCCATGCAGCCTGTCCAAACACATGGGAAGATACAGCAGTTGATGAGACGGGACTTGTTTCTTTTGACAAAGAAATGTTCTCAGACCATGAAGTTCATCTCTTGCATCGTCAAGATGGTTTTATTGCAGGTTTAAAGAATGCCATCATTTTTCTCTCTCCCATTCCTCAGGTTATGTATTTTAATGTAGTCCTACTTACGTTGATCAGATATGCAAGTAAGAATTTTCCTGAACCCTATATGGATCGTAACTCTGTTGCAATGTACAAATTTAATTAATGTTAATGTGTTTGCTGTCATACATTGGCCTTTGTATTATAGAAGTCTTTGTAGTTTCATTTTCCATGGTTATTTTATAAGTTCTGTTAACAAATTCAAACTGTAGTATCCAATCTGAAGATAGTTCCTTGCCCTCACAAAAAATGGAAAAGAGACCCAGTCTGTTGTCAAAATACCTGTGCACTCACTCTGTTCAACCGTTCTTCTGATCTAGCCAACTATTTTAGCCAGATAAGATAATAATAATTATTACTACTGTTCTTAATTAATATTCATAATTAATAATATGTTGTCTTGTCATTTTTCTAGATGGAACATGCTGAGGGAACTAGCAAGGAGCAACTTTTCAGTTGTGATCTTTGTGGGCTGACCTCTCCATTTAGCTATTATGGACAAAAACCACCAAACACTAGATCCATTGTGTGGGTAATATTATTTGAAACAATTTTTCATTATCATCGTCTTCATCGCCACCACTGGTTTAATGAACATTTTTCAGGTTTACCCATGTCAGCCAGTTGCTCCGCATGTCATCTACCTTAACTCTGGGTGGTCCTGAGCATCTTTTGGGGAGAAGCCAATTCCTTTATGTCATCTGACACCACCTACAGTTATGTCTTCTGTGGCATCCCTCTGGGTTTTATCTCTTGACCCCTTACTTCACCCAGCCATCCAATGCCTCTCACTATACCTACCTAAACCACCTTAGTCTGTTTCACTTCACAACATCTACTGCCTCTATACCAAGTCTTTCTCTTAACTTAGAATTCAACTTCCTGACATTCGTCCTTTCCAGCTTTCTGTTGCTTTAAGTTTTCTCTCACCTTTGTTTCTGTAGAGCATACTTCTCTTGTGATCTGGGGATAAAACAAGATCGCTGTCTAGGAAGGGCACTACAGCTTAAAATGTTCTGCACCAATACCACATTGATAATGAAATATAAAGAATTAAAGCTAAAGGCTTTACTACTTTTGTAAATTCGTATTTCAAACTCATCCACAATATAGCAATATTAGATACATTTTTAAAGTACATGGAGTGGATCTGTATTTTACTGAGAAAGTACATTTGAATTGATTTTAATAATGAAACATTCAGTATACATGTATAATTTTCCTTTTAAGCTGAAATTTTAGACATTTGTTTGTCTAATATTGTGGTAGTAGAGTGGACATGTGAAAGTCTGTGCTATTTATGATTTCTGTCTTGACAGCCTCCTAGAAGAATGCTATGTCATGAAGGACCCCTTCAGCCCAGAGAAAGATAAATTTATGATCATCGGCTCACGCTGCAGCTTATGCAACAAAAATGTTTGTGTTGGAATGGTGAGTTCTTGTACAATTTTTATAACTGGTGTTTTTGAAAAATTGTTTTAAATTTAGTAGATATTTTTCATCATTTGTATAATTAAGTGCTGCTTTTAACATATTTTGTTTTGCTGCCACGTGAAACACCAAGGTGTATAGTGAAATCCAAATTAGTCTTTTTAGTTTACATTCAAATGAAAAAATAAAGGAAAGATATTATTTTTGGGTATTTCTGGATTTGCTTGACTTAATATTTCAGATTGATTTAACTTTTTGTGTTCACCATAGTGTAGGTATTGGCGAACCATGCACATGCGGTCAAACAGAATGCCAAGTTATGCTCAAAGAAGTAAATTTTTGAAAGGACCTGGAAAAGTATAAAATTGAGTATTAAAAATAAGTAACTGGCTGACAAGGTTTCCTGAACAGCAGAATCAGAAATGGCTAAATTCACACTACCGTACATAGATGGTTGTTGTAAAGAACCAACAAAATGTTAAAATGATAACCGAGTTGTAGGGACCTCTAAATCAGCTTCCTCAAATGTATATTTTCCTGAGCAGAGAAGAGAAGCTATGGTTTACAAAGGGTTATTATTATCACCAAGAACTTAAGATAAATTAAACGTGTCTACCTTTTTATAGTGTAAGAGAAGATGAAAGACACTTATATAAGAAACAAATTTGAGGAAAATCAGTGCCACTTGAGAAAACAAGAATGATAGGGGCACATAATGCTTATACATATTAAGCAGGTAGACTGGAGGAGGTAAAATGTAAGTAACCATGATAAACTGAAAGAATATTCTCACTAGTTATCCTCAAGTTATAAATAAAACTCCTCACCAATTATATGGTAATATGACACAACAACATTTATTTATATAGCACCTTTTCATACAAATAATGTAGCTCAAAGTGCTTTACAGGATGAAGAAAGAAAAAAAATAAAAGTAAAATTAGGAAATACCAATTAAGATAAAATAAAAGTAAGGTGTAATGGCCAGGGAGGACACAAAAAAATGCCCACTAGGCATTCTACCAAACATAAATGATCTCAATCAGTTCTCATGGTTTTCAGGCTCCATGTGGAAGAATTAGAATCATTTGTGTTTCATTCATGTTGTTTATTGTTTATGTTAATGATACAGTGGTTGGCAATGATGCCAAATACTACAACAACTATCACTGCTACTGTCTGTATATTCTCTCCTTGTCTTTGTGTATTTTCAGTAGTAATTCTATTTTTCTGCAACATCCTAAAAATGTGCAGGCCACGAGGTAACATTGGTGTAGCAATGGATTGTGCAAAACACAAGCGCCTAAGAGCTTGTGGGGCCCACTTGGGGCCATAAGGATTTTTTAAAATTTTTTAATAACTTAACTAAAACAGCAGTTTACATCTCGATGCAGTGGCTTCAACGTTCAATGTCTTGTTACCATTAACTCTGACTTCGATGGCTGACGATGAATTGTATTGCTCCTGCTGATCTTCTCGTTAAATGCTATAGCACCGACATTTCACCTCCGTTTTGCGCTTAATTGTTGTTATTTCATGCATGTTTTCAATCTATTCTGTCAACCAGGTTGACTGTTTTCGAACTAGCTGAACTGTTGCTGATAGATCACTGTGCACCGTTGTCTACTTTCAGTGATGATTGCACGGCTTACGTGTTACTGTTGACTATACCAGTGACTGTTGCTGCGAGTGAATGATCGTTCTCCAAGTTAAAACCCATCCAAAATGACCTCAGAAGCACCACGTCGCAAGACAAACTTAGTGGCTTGGCAGTACTCTCAATCCAAAATGAGCGTGCCAGACAACTTGACATGTCAAAAATTGTTGAGACTTTTGCACAACAGAAGGCATGCAAACGAGTATTTTAAGGTACTAGTGATATTAGAAGTAATATGATTTGTGACTTTTCAGTCAGTTCCACTTTTGTAAGCTTTAACAGTTTAACAAATATGTAATCTGTTTTATTGTGAACCTTAGTACATATGGCTTACTGTGCTTTAGTGTCACTACCATGAGGATTTCTGAGCGTGACCACTTCGTGATGTCCATTTTCTCAGGACTTGTGTAGTAATATCCTATCAGCTGGTGTTGTCATTTTAATTCATTACAAATTGAATTGCTTCATTTTATAGCACAGAACAGTTTCTGCTTTGTAGCTTATGTTATCTTTTATTCATCTTCTGTCACAAAGTTGTCTTGGAAAAGTAAGCGGGTCCACATTTTACATAGATGTATGTACTAGTATTACTATCCACACCTCCCACATTCCATTTCCACAATTTATTTTGTTTTTACTAACATACAGTGGCTGTAATAAAGCATTTAAAAAGTTATTACAAATTTCATTTAGAGAGCTGGTTTGTTTGTCACCAGTGTGTGATAGTGATGCAGTGCCCAGCTAGCCCCTAAGATCTAGTTGAGAATAAATTACCAAGAGTTATGCTAGACAAGAGGAGCCCACCTCAGGGTGCGGCACAGGGACCTTCAGCAAGCTGGCTACGACACTGGTAGGTAATGTCAGGTTTCACTGGCATCCTGTGTGGGATTGTTTCTTGCCTTGTTTTTGATACTACCTAAATAGGCTTTGCCTTGCAGTGCCCCTGTATTAGACTATGTAGCATAAGAAATGGATTGAAAAGTAGTGGGGCAATTGGATATTAGATTTTACTTATTAATTAGATGTTTGTTTCTGATTTTCCTGTTTGGATATAAGGTAAAAAGTCTACAGAAATCTATTTTCTGTATAATATTTAAATATGTCACTACATTAAGAAGCAAGACAATTACCTAAACAACAATTCAATTATATCCAAGCAGTTCATGACTGGGGGAGTGTAAACATCTTAAGACACATTTCATGCTTTGTGTCAATGTGTTTTAAAGTAAATACTATGGCTTATACTGTCTGCACTTTTATTTTCTCTATTGCTAATGCAAACTTGGAAAAGGGAAGTAGAATACAAGGACTGGTATTATTTTCAAATATTGCAGCTTATTAGCATGGCAACAACCAGAACTAACAAATGAAATTGTCTATTCTTTGTCATATTCATTTATTTTTTTCTTTACTGAAATTACATAAATACACACAAAAACAGAAATTATCAGCTTAGTGTCACAATAAATGTGGTGGACTTAATAAGCCTAGTCTGCCAATAATATGCTTTAAGGATCTTTTACTTTTCGTCTTTTATTCCAAACTCAGACACCACTGAGATTTTGATTTACGATGATAGCACATTTTGATAAGATGAACATTAATGAAATATGAGGCTTTTGAAAAAAAAGTGTTATGTAATTAGTATAAAACCAACATAAAGTAAATGTACTTGAATAATTTTTCATTTTAAAAATTAGTCTTTACCGATTTTAATGCTTTATTTACTTTTCAAAAGTCCAAGTCAGTGTGGTAGCACATTTTTATACTGGCACTGTAATTAAGGCATTTTCTTTATTTTTCTTTCCCCAGTTGTTTTTGCACATTAATGCTCCTGTTTGAAGCACCTGAACTCCAGAGTTAATTAAGAAATTTACCAATTCTTTTTCTCAGAATTGACATTATTATGTCATACAGATTTTCAGTTTTATTTTTTTATGAGAAATATTCTATTTAACATAGTGGCTGATTTTGTAACTTCATATTTTAATCATTGTTTTTTTTCTGAAAGAATCAAAATTTGTAAGCATGGTCAAAGCTCAATTGTTTTACTCTTTCTTCTCTGCCTCTTCTATGTCCTGCACAGGAATGTAGCCTGTTTTACACTAAGAGGTTTTGTCTTCCATGTGTCAACATTCATTTCAAAGAGTTTCCAGATCAAGTCCAAATGGAAATTGCAAAAAGGAAGCAAGGTTACAAGAATCAGTGATCAAGCATGACTTATTCCAGCATGTTGCAGGACCAACTGATACTTTTTGTCAGTGTACAAAAGTGTTCTATCAAATTTGTTCTCAATGAGAATAACAGTCACAGGTACAAGACTGTAAATGAATACCCTGTATGAATGTATAAAGCTTATGTTATACAGCATTAGTGTAGTTGTAGACCATATTGTTTCACATAGCTATTTAAAATATGTCATAAATATGACTACCTTAAATATGTATACTTCTTTTCAAATTTAAAAAGAAAAACAATATAGAAACCATGAAGATTGTTTTCCTAGAGGTGAAACATTATGTAACTAAATTCTTTTTAAACACTGATGACAGCACACTATGTTCATAAAAATGATATTTAAACCCAAATGTACTTACCAGTATTTTCTTTCAAAGTTAAGATTGGCAAATTGAAAAAAAATCAAATGTTCAATGCTGCTGTCTCTTTGTTCCAAGGTCAAGATGTCAATTTCTTACCTAGTCAGTGTTAATATGGAGCTTGCCTGTTCTCTTCATGGTTGAATGCGTTTACTCCAGGTGCACCAGTTTCTTTACACATCCCAATGACATGCATGTTAGATTTCATGACAACTCTAAATTGGCCCAGTAAAAGAGTGTGCTGTACATGTAGATATTACTGTACCTTCTAGCGAATTAGAAGCCAAAAGCTGTTTGATTTGTGCTTTGTCCTTGGTACATCCTGAATATGCTGCACTTCTTTAGAAATCTGTAATATAAAAGAAGATGGACTGGACAGACGATGACATTTATTACCTCTTGAAAGCATGTCCCAGAAGTTCACACATTTTTGCAATTTGTGTCTAGAATGTATTTTTAATTATTTGTTGGACATTGTCTTTTGCGTTTTATTTCATTGATTAATGTATGCTACTACAAATGGAGGTCATTATATGCAGAGAATATAGGAAACAAAGTCAAGTGGACCTAAACAATGGAAGTAAGCACAAACCTCCTTCAATTCTTAGGTTAGCTAAAGAAAAAAAACTAGGCTGTAGTTTCACCTCAGTGGCATTAAATTTATGGAACATACAGTCATATGAAAAAGTTTGGGAACCCCTCTCTGCCTGCATAGTAATTGACTCTACTTTCAACAAAAAAGATAACAGTGGTATGTCTTTTATTTCCTAGGAACATCTGAGTACTGGGGTGTTTTCCGAACAAAGATTTTTAGTGAAGCAGTATTTTGTTTTATGAAATTAAATCAAATGTGAAAAACTGTCTGTGCAAAAATGTGGGTCCCCTTGTAATTTTGCTGATTTGAATACCTGTAACTGCTCAATACTGATTACTTGCAACACCAAATTAGTTGGATTAGCTCGTTAAGCCTTGAACTTCAAGGACAGGTGTGTCCAATCATGAGAAAAGGTATTTAAGGTGGTCAATTGCAAGTTGTCCTTCCCTTTGACTCTCCTCTGAAGAGTGACAGCATGGGATCCTCAAAGCAACTCTCAAAAGAACTGAAAACAAAGATGGTTCGGTATCATGGTTTAGGGGAAGGCTACAAAAAGCTATCTCAGAGGTTTAAACTGTCAGTTTCAACTGTAAGGAATGTAATCAGGAAATGGAAGACCACAGGCACAGTTGCTGTTAAACCCAGCAGGTCTGGCAGGCCAAGAAAAACACAGGAGCAGCATATGCGCAGGATTGTGAGAATGGTTACAGACAACCCACAGATCACCTCCAAACACCTGCAAGAATGTCTTGCTGCAGATGGTGTATCTGTACATCGTTCTACAATTCAGCACAATTTGTACAAAGAACAACTGTATGGCAGGGCAATGAGAAAGAAGCCCTTTCTGCACTCACACCACAAACAGAGTCGCTTGTTGTATGCAAATGCTCATTTAGACAAGCCAGATTCATTTTGGAACAAAGTGCTTTGGACTGAGGAGACAAAAATTTAGTTATTTGGTCATAACAAAAAGCACTTTGCATGGCGGAAGAAGAACACCGCATTCCAAGAAAAACACCTGCTACCTGCTGTTAAATTTGGTGGAGGTTCCATCATGCTGTGGGGCTGTGTGGCTAGTTTAGGGACTGGGGCCCTTGTTAAAGTTGAGGGTCGGATGAATTCAACCCAATATCAACAAATTCTTCAGGATAATGTTCAAGCATCAGTCACAAAGTTGAAGTTACGCAGGGGTTGGATATTCCGACAAGACAATGACCCAAAACACAGTTCGAAATCTACAAAGGCATTCATGCAGAGGGAGAAGTACAATGTTCTGGAATGGTCATCACAGTCCCATGCCTTGAATATCATCGAAAATCAATGGGATGATTTAGAGCAGGCTGTCAATGCTCGGCAGCCATCAAATTTAACTGAACTGGAGAGATTTTGTATGGAAGAATGGTCAAAAATACCTCCATCCAGAATCCAGACACTCATCAAAGGCTATAGGAGATGTCTAGAGGCTGTTATATTTGCAAAAGGAGGCTCAACTAAATATTGATGTAATATCTCTGTTGGGGTGCCCAAATTTCTGCACCTGTCTAATTTTGTTATGATGCATATTGCATATTTTCTGTTAATCCAATAAACTTAATGTCACTGCTAAAATATTACTGTTTCCATAAGGCATGTCATATATTAAAAGGAAGTTGCTACTTTGAAAGCTCAGCCAATGATAAACAAAAATCCAAAGAATTAAGAGGGGTTCCCAAACTTTTTCATATGACTGGACATTATCTGTATTACAGGACTAACACAGATATACTACAAACAATGTTAGAAATGAGAACGATGCCAGAATTGGAAGCCATTTCGCCCAGTGCTGCCTATTGCGTTCAGGACAAAGTCTCCAAGAGCACCATTAGTCACTTGCCAGTCATAATAAAACCATGGACACAGGGAAAATATTTCTTAAAAGACGCTACATTAAATCTACACTGTGTGGCATAGTAAACCGTGTATATAGTTCTGGGTCTTAAACCTCTCTAATAGTTTACAGTGTTTTTTTAATGCACTATGACTTTATGTACTATGTTGTTGCTGTAGGAAGTAAATTTTCCCACAGTCACCAGTAATTTATTGTCTGTGTATCTTTTTCCATTTATTAAAGCAATGGGGCTGTGGCTTACTTCGAAAGGGAATTAGCAGTTGCAGGCTGTTTCCTTCAGATTCCTGGGAACCTACATTTCAGAAGACCTTTCCTGGTGTGAGAACACCACAGCAATATTGGTGGCTTTTTATTGTTGAACCATCAGGAACATCACAGTATGATATGCCGAATGCACAACAAGAGACTAGAAGGCTCTCCAGAGTGTTATAAACACAGCAAGAAAAAATCACAGGTTGTTATCTGCCCTCTCTAGAAGATATCACCTACTCCTGCTATCTCACCAGAGCCAAAAACATCATTAAGGATCCTTCACACCTTGGTCACCACCTGTTTGAATTGTTTCCCTCTTGTCGACATTATAGATCTTTGAAAGAACGGACTGATAGATTCAGAAATAGTTTCATTCCAATGGCCATAAATACACTGAACAAAAATAAGCAAATTAAGGCAGTTTAAATATTTTTTTAGTCATTGCTAAGAAATAGACTCATACATATTGCTGCTGCTATCATACAGCTACTCCCCAGTGCAGTGGTATTATTTTACTGTACTACTGATTCCATTGTTATTTTATCTCATTTCTTTTTAACTGTATTTTTACATATAACTAGGGGGCTTCGCTTCGCTCGCCAACCCCTCCCACTTTGCATCTCTGATGCTCACGTTGTGAAGAGGGGCTGAACTCACCCCAAGGAGATGCGGTCGCTCCTCTGAAACTCCTTCTTAAACGGTGATACAATGGGAAACAAATAGTTGGGTTATTTTTTTTTTTTAACCCCCTCTTTGGTCAATCAGCTACCGTTGCTGTGCTGCGTGATCTGTATTTCGTGTGGCGCTTCAGACATTTAAAAGCCTGTACAGCAGCTGTCCTTTTGTCTCACTGCCTTGTCTCTCTTCACCCCAGACATCCTCTGCTCCTGTGGGGGGTCCCACTCCCGAGGCGTGCCCCTATGAAGAAGAAGATATTCTATTCTTTTAATTGAGAGATGGAATTGTCCCTCTCCGACTACACACGGAGCTCGATTCACTCCTGAAAGAGACTTATGTTTGTTTGAAGTGTTTGAATAGCGTTTCTGTCTCTAAAATCTCCTGTGTATCTGTGCAACTCTGTGACCCAAGCGTGACAGCATATGTTGATTTCACTTTCACCAAACAACAAATCTTTTAATTCTCACGGATATGCCTCTTCATTGGGAAAAAACACTACTTTTCCCTGATGGCAACATGAATTAGGATTTAAAGTTTAAATCCGAACAATATATTCGATCTCTTTTCACTGTTCCATTATTTCACCGAGTAATAATTTCCATTTGTTTGCACTAATGCGATCTTTACTATCATTTTTTTGAGACTTTCGAATTTTAGTACTTTCCTTATCTCTGACCTGCTCTGCATGTATATCACGCCAATGTTTTTGAATTCTTTACAACATTCTACTTTGTCTACTCTTTCTCTTTTATTTCCAGCCCCAGGCGTGGTTAAATCTCTTGGCACAAAGTCTCATCTCGCGGGACGTGAATGTGTCTCTCTGAGAAAGTCACGTCTCATCTCTCCTCCCAAGATTTTTTTATTATAATAGATATTACGATTCAATTCAATTACCTATACTGTATGTATATCTGGGCACTACTGCTTTACTTCCCTTTACCAGTGAAACCTTTGTTAGAAAAGAACCTTTTCTCCACATGCATGGGTTCAATAACAGTATACTGTACTTTCATATATTATTAAAACTTTAAATGAAAAGGTAGGCGATGATGTGGTATTTTAATTTTTGTAACAATCCAAATTTCCAATGTTAGACTATGGACATCTGATGTTTAATGTGATCTTGCACACTGAGTGCAGGTTCATATCATTCACTCATCGATCATCGTGTCATCACATTCATGTCTGTGAAAGTGGCCCAACTTGCCAGCTCTGCAAAAAATGCAAGAAAGTAATATTGGCTACTATATCACTGACTGCTGTGCAATAAAAGTCAAAAAGCATGACTTACTGTAGTTGACAGGAAGCCTGCAAAATTGCAACATCTGTCAAAATAATGAAGTAAATATGCATAAAAGTATTATTAGTTGATTTGCACATGTCTACAATAAACTTATCTACAAAGAATAACACAAACAGTACTCGTCTTCATTTGCTATGGTGAAAATCTGATGAAACTCTAATATCCTGAATGCAAATGCACAACAATGTTTTCAGGCTATAAATAACATTAAGCTTGTACTTAAAAAAAGAAACTGATGATAACTTATGGCATGCACAGTATGTTGTTGAGAATCTATTATATGCTGTGTATAAAACTAGCTACATGTCTGCAATTGACTCACTGTCTGACTAACAAGAAATTACTCACTATTTGCAGGCAACGTAACGACAAATGGTTTTCACTAATGATCAATTTGATAGCCCTGTAGCCCCAAAATTAAAACCTCACCAAAAAGTCAACTTAATCGTGAAAGAACTGACAGAAAACCACAGTGAGGGTTCACATTTAATAGAAAGAGTGATCTTAGTGCCAGCCGCAGCGTATACTGTTGAAGTACGGTAGCACCTCCAACCATTTGAGTCGTGCCTGCATCCTTTTTTAACCTTCATATTTACGTTTTGTAAATACAATATATGTAGTAAAATACTATGTAAAGATCCATCCATTATCCAACCCGCTATATCCTAACTACAGGGTCACGGGGGTTTTCTGGAGCTAATCCCAGTCAGCACAGGGTGCAAGGCAGGAAACAAACCCCAGGCACGGTGCCAGCCCACCGCAGCTATGTAAAGATACAGTATTTAAAATCGTTTATTTGTATAATCTCTTACCATAGAAATTCTTCACTTCAATCTTCAGTTCTGTTTCTTAAGTAATGAGATGTGCATTTGTTTTATATTATTTTAATGCCTGCAAGCACATCTTTTGATTTCCCATGAATATCCCATTGATCCTTTCTGTATTTGGTCATTTAAAATAATTACATTATTAAGATACCTGTCTCTGTCTACCCTGAATTGTTTCTTAGCTGACCTGTTCCACTTGCTCCTGCAGTCACTCCAGTTCATTAGTACTCCATTAGAATTCTATACATTTCTCTCTTTCTCTACTCTCATAGTAACTGTATTATCCGCTCCACTAGTAAAAAATAATATCTTACAGAGTGCAAGCTCTCATTATGCTAGTAGTGTCTATGTTAACCTTAGTTTTATAATTAAAAATATATTGTTTATATGTATAAACAAAAGAATTTACAAACACCTGATAAAAAACTATTAGACTATCCCAAAATCTTATCATTTGACAGAAAGAGCACAGCATCTCACAAAATAAAAATGAATAGGGTATCCCAATCTAAAGTCATTAACTAAAATAAAATAAATAAAACTTAAATCCCTGTCCCAAACAAAAATAATCGACAATATGGTGTTATATAGTGAAAATATATATATATTTTTCAAAGCGAGAGAAAACAGAAAAAATCGTGGTTCGTGATATTCAAAAGCTCACATTCCACAATCAGGTTATTCTCCACCAGTTTAGCACACGGATGACGCTGACATCTTATACGCGTTATGTTTTTGCATTAAAGTTTGTAAAAAAAACAAGCAGAATCGCCCAACATCTGTGATGAACGACGCTCACGAGTGTTGCTGCCATGAACGTTTAAGTATCTGTCATGTCGTTTATTAGGTCCAAACGCAGTGTTTGCCATGTTCTATCGCAGATGCTATACGTGTCATGAACTGGATAGTTTGTGCCGAATTAAAATAAAGACCAAGTAATAAAAGGGCAACGTTACTGCGACCCATAGAATGTTAAAACGTAGGTCTAACAGGCAGCGCATGCGCAACTGGGGATAGGCGTGACTGTTGCTATGGATGTGATTTAGTTTGCAAACGAGCCCAGATGTTTCTTCGAAAGTGGCAGTAGAATGTGTTGTTCTTCAGGACATTTAGCGCTCGAGTCCGCTTAAAAAGTTACAATTTTAAATATGGTTCCACATCGTTCTATTCCCATTCACTGGAAACATTGTAGCAAAGCAAGAAACAACGAAGAGGATTTGTATGTGCGTGGGTAATGGCGTTTTCTTGGAAAGCATAATCTGATAAGGTAGGAGAAATCGTCAAAAAATACAAAGTAGACACCTCAGTAGGTCACCGACAGAAAGTTTGTAGTCAAACTTGACAGAGAATCGATTTTCTGGGGCCCTTACGTCCAGTTTGTTAACTAAGGTAGATGACTTGTCCGCCTGCGCCTCCACCTGGCATGGAATCTACTAATCTCCAGTCGCTCTTAATCTGTATAGCGCGTTTCGGGTTTGGAAGAATTTGCATCGCTGAAAATAAACTCACCTCCATCCATTTTTAGACCCGAGAAAGGTGTCGAGAAAACAAACCAATCTTGTATCATAAGAATAAATTCGACTTTTGAAATCGGTCTTTTTCTTTTTGTGTTTAGTAAATATGGAAAAATTATGCACCTACACAGCTATACAGACAAATACGTTTTGAGAATATAAAGGTAAAATGTCCTTCTAAAACCCACCAAAAACAAATTTAATGCTAGCGGTTAGCTGAAACCTCTGAACAATTTTCTAATAATGTGCGTTAGTCTAGTGCATTATTGGCTAACATGAAAGATTCTATAAAAAACATTCGGCAAATATAAACACATAATATGCGTCATTTTAACACTGGTGGTTTTACTGTGTATTTTAAAGAATTTGATGAAATGTGTCATATGCTTCATTTGCATTAATTTTCTGACTGATTTTTCAGGACCAAGAAAATGCTGGACATACAAACATATAATCCTTCACACTGAAACAGTGCCTAACTGCATGTCCCTTCAAAACCCCTGTGAATGCAGAGGAAAGCAGCTGGGAACTGACCTGGGCACAAGGAATGGTCTTTCAACATCTGGATTAAATCAATTCAGCCAGCTTCAGGTACTACTTGTACTGCTGCTTTCAAAATATTAAGCTAAAATAACATTCAGCATCAGCTTTATTTGTTTTATTTGTCAGTGCACCCACTGATTGTTTTTGTAACCTGGCATTTTCTAATACAAGACTTTGAAGAGCCAGTATCAGAAACAAGGCAGGAAACTATATACCAAGATAAGATGCCAGTCAAAGACTAGGAACACACACCCACAATCCCTTATTCTGGACCATCTTATGGTTGCCAGTGCAAATAACCAAAGTGCTTTTGGAATGAAAATGTGAGAAAACTTGAGTACGCATGGGAGGAACATGCTAAATCTACACATACTGTGCCAGGGTTTGAATGCACGACTTGGAGAGGGAGACTATGCCACTTGTCCATCCATCCATCCATTATCCAACCCGCTATATCCTAACTACAGGGTCACAGGGGTCTGCAGGAGCCAATCCCAGCCAACACGGGGCACAAGGCAGGAATCAAACCCCAGGCAGGGTGCCAGCCCACCGCAGGCCATGCACACACACCCACACCCCATACCTGTGCAAACACTTAGAAGCAGAGTGACACACATGCTTTTGACTTGACTTAAAACCACCAAGCTTTCTGGTGCAGCGTTCTTTAAGCTTACATGAGACTAAAAGTTAAATGTTTATTAATATAATTGTAATCATGTACTCATTTTTTAAGTATTGTAGTCAAAGCAGAAGATGGAAATGGCTGTTTGGCCTAAGCCAAAACTAACAGGCTTCTCACCAAGACCAGGTCCAAGGAGAACAGACCACCCAACACCACTGAGCCCAGACATAAAACTGAAAGTTCGGCAAAGACTTCATTCTCCTGGAATCCTCAATCCTCTTAGCAAATCCAACAGCCACTATCAGCTGTGGCTAGAGTGTAGAGGGGAGCAGGATCATCCCCATCAGAATCAAACCTGGATAGCTGAGGCACCTCCTTCTTGCCGTTCCACGGTCACCGATGCCATTGCTTCCTTGTACCCTCTGTCTTTACCCAAGCCTTCAAGAATGGGCAGTAACACTTACGTGCATTTTCTTTCACAAAAATGCCCACCACTCTCCAACTTGCCTGTTCAAACCTGTGTCAGCCCTGGTAGGAGAGCATTTGCAGTCAGTGGCTCCACTTCAGAAAGAAAAGAGTGGCAGCAGCTTAGAGTCAGAAGTGAGGCTCGAGCACCTCCACTGGATGATGAGGGCAACATACTCCCTCCAGAGAATTTTAAAAGGTAAGAAAATGACAAAACAAAAATAAAACAGCAAATTTTTCATATAAAGCTGGCTACTAAAATGCAATGGAAGAATAAACTTGTGCTTTAGTAGCAAGGTTATTATAATTTTAGCTTTTTATAATAATTTCTATTTATATATTTTTTCTAATCATACTTCAAAATTCAGTTTAGTTCTAAATTAACTTTATAATGTATTTTCAGTTTTAATTTAGTTTTTTATTTATAAAATTCTATTTTATGTTTATCAGCTTCAGTTATAATTTTATTAATTATGGCATGGTTAAACTGTTATTATGGTGTTGATGTTTCTATTACAATCGTACAGAAATGTGGACTTAATGGGTTTGGATATAATATTTGTTTAAAATGTTAGTTGACCTACCTACATTTATGTCCTGTCACAAAGAAGCAAAAATCAAACAAGATACTGAAAATTAACAATTATATGAGTTATATTTTTTGAGAGTTTGTGCTGAATAAACTGCACGTTTCCATACAAATTATCTGCCCAACCTTAGCTAGAATAAAGCAAACAACAAATGGCTGAAGTAGTCTAATACTACAGAAACGTAAAGGAGAGATACTTAATTCTCCATTGCACAATTCACTTTTTTACTATCCCACCATAACTTTTACTCATGCAGCGCATTTCATATTAAATTAGCTGTTGAGAGAAATAGCATTAGCCGTGTAGACATGTGAGTTTCAATAAATATTCTAACTTGGGATTCTTTGCATTATTTGTGTTCAACTGAGTATGATCCTTAAGATGCTGCCCCTGCCAAACATAATGTCAACATTTGCTGTCTTGCATTACAGTATATGGACTTAGACTTGCAAATGCGTTCTGATTACTGGTGCTTTTCATTCTTTCTTTTCCTTTGCCCAGAAATAGGTCTGACTCTGTAGGTGAATTTTAATGTTTGTGGGGTTTTTACTCTTAATGTTTACAGCACAAAATGTATCCTGATCCAAGACAATGCACTTACTATTGATGCTTTCAGTGTTGTAGTCAAAAAATCACTACTGGGCTTTGCCACTTACTTCCACCATGTTGCTCTCTGATGCCATCTCAGTCACTTACAGTTTAAATAAAGAACTTCGCACCTGCCGGCCTGAAAAGTTACCAAAATCAGAAAAATAAATTTTACTGTTTTCTGACAGATATAAGCATGAAAACTATTTGGGGTGTGGACTTAGGGGGCCCTTGGGGTTGAAGCAGTGTTCAAATCCGACCTAGCTGTATTGAGGAAAACACAGAAAAACTATTATTTAGTGTCAAGGCTTAAGGATAGCCAAGACTTAAATAGTCAATGCAGAAGATATGCAATCAGTCTTTGAGATGAGAGTAAGAGCAGTTAAATAAGTGTATGGACAGTCATAAAATAACAGAAACAGCACCTGAGATTCTGAGCAATATATACTGCATATCCATCCAGCCAACCATTTTCTAAACTTGCTTATCTAAAGCAGGGCAGCAGGGAAACTGCAGCCTATCCCAGCAAGCATTGGGCACAAGTCAGGAAGAATCCATGCGTTTATCGTTTAAAGGTGTTCACAGACGGTTCTTCAACCTGTAAAGCTCTTTTTATATTGGTGGACAAATTAATGCTGGAAATGCCTGAATTATTAGCCTTAATTCATATGTACACCCTGCAACACTGACCTATTTACCATTCATTCATTCTTATCACAAACAGTAGTGGCCGAGGCTGGCTACTTCGGCTTCAATACCTTATCAGGGCCATCCTGTCTGCAAGCCTACACCCTTCAACACCGAAACTATCACTGTAAGGCCTACACTTCAAACACATGAGCAAAAGCAGACGCTGGCTACCTCAACTTTAATATCTTATCAGGGGCCACAGTGTTGCCTATATCCTTTCACTCCTTCATTGTTACTCCTAAAGGGCTGAACATTTACTCTAACAGAGGCCAGGAGCTTCTCCTGCCAGGTTACCTTTTTCCTTTGGTTTCCTGAATGCTACCTTTGAAAGAGCTGAACAAATTACAATTACTTTCATGATACAGGGCAGGTGATATCAATAAACAAAGCAAGTTTCAATATGATAATGTTGAAATTTTAATTTAATCACTACTTATATTTATTTGCAGAGAAAACAGTCATCAACTATTAGAAATGAGAAGGAAAAGAACACATACAACTTAAGCAATTCAAATCAATGTCCATATAAGCAAGCGTCGCATCAGTATAGCCAGGAGAGAAATGTCAGTGTAAATTAAAGTATCTATACTTCTTAATCCAACTAAGGCATTCTTTGAAAAAATCTGCCATCATAGTGCAACCTTTCTCCTCTCCTCTGTTGGGGTATATTTTCTTGTTGTAGGTGACACTGTACTTTTGTCCTCTGCCAGCATGCTGTGTCGATGTGTCTTCAGGACAGCCTATACCCCCTCTTTTTTTCTCATAGCAAAGACTGTGTTTCACATCTCTCATATCAAAAGTCATATGTCATCTGTCTCACTCAAAAGCTGTGTGGTGTCTGCATCAAACCAATAAAGGGGCCTTCTCTTATACTGTGGCTTTATGGCTATTTTTAGTAAGTGATACCAGTCTAAAATTAAATGAGATTTAATTTGATCCACATTTGGATGCTTGCTGCTGGGTACCACCATCTTATATAGGCAATGTATAATGAAAAGCGCATCATGCATCAGCGCATAAACAATATGGTTGCTGGCATGCTAAGATAGATGCAGAATGACAGAGAAATGATAGTAATAACTTAGAATGCCTCCAAAGGAGACCATATTAAGATTCAATACATGTATACTCATTTTTTGATATTTTTTGCTAGACATGCAAATTTAATTTTTGTTATTTTTTTTATAGTTCTAACAGACACCATAGTAGTGTCTTACTATATGAAAGTGACAACGTTTGGACGACAGATGTCAGTTCACCATTTATATTATATAAAATCACACCAGTGATGCTTTACATTGGCATGAGTGTATATGTGTATTGACAAACACCTAAGCATCAACAGAATAAAAATACGACACCAAGACAAATATCAAGACAGTGAAAACAAATTTAAAAACACACAAAAGCACCCCAAAATCCCGATAGAAATGAAATACATATTCACCACTATCTACAACTGAGCATTTTTATTGCAAATTGTTTACAGGTCAAAAGGAGACTCAGCCTGTGGTAAGACTAATGGAGACCTTTACCCTTATTAGAACATCTCATACAGACTTGTGCTTATTTCCAGACTCAACTCAAAACTCAGGCTGCAACATCAGGATAGGCCAGAAAGCACTCCAGATCAACAAGTATGGGCCACATGGCCCAGACTAGAAATACTCCTGGACTAGTCTTTGCCTTCTCCTCTACAGTTCGGAAACCACTGACTCATCAATCAGTCTCTTGCTAAAATTTCAGAATTTTTTTTTCTCTTCCTCCTTTGACATTTTCCTTAAGCGCTTTTTACAGGGTTGTCTAATTTGTAACTCGGCTGTAAATATTTAGTTCATTCCAATCAGGAAAGTGTTCTTCCTTATTAAAGCCAGCCAGTCCACCATTCATAAACCTGTACAACAAGTGTCACGTCTTCAAGATGGCCTCTTCATTTTTGGGAAGCTTCTTTTCTGGCCAAAGCTCATTCAGCTGGCATCTGTGGCTTTAATAAAATGACCTTCTTTCTACTGTCTAGTTGTGAGGCATCAATGCACTCAGTACTGAGGATCATTGTTCCTTTGTTGCATCGCAAACCTGAAAACTGAAGTTCTAGAAGAAAGTCCACACAAATATGGAGAGAAATGTATAAACTACACAGAGAAAGTGACTGGGCTTGGAGTCCTAATCCCCTGAGCCATCAGGTATCTTAATTACATTACTCTGTTCATCCATTCTCAAAGCCACATTTTTTATCACCCAGCTATACTGGAATGGTCTGCTGACGGCAACAACCAAAGAGATCATTAGAACAGTTTTGACATCTGTCGGACAGCAACTCAACAGACTTTTCAAATAATGTCTAAATTTACCTGTCTTGTATGCAGACATTTCCCAGAAGTAGGACTGTTCATTGCATACCCAGGATTTGTAAAGTGAAAAGTGAGGCTCACCGCAGCCATTGAATAATGAAGCAGGTGTATTGTCAGCTCTCATCTGCCAGCTTTGAGTGCAAGTATTCAGATCTGCACTACAGCATGCAGTAGCTATGAAGAAAGAAACCTATCCTGGCAAATATAAAATACTATAAAATGTTAAATAATAAATGTGTGTTTCCTCATGTCACCCATTTGTCAATGCAGAGCTTCTCTGTCTCAAATAGCCATAGATGGAGTATGTTGTGGAGCTATTCTGTGTTTTGAGTAAAGGCTGATCTGTAGCAGAAGTACAACATCTTGATCAATAACACTTATAAGATTGTATTAGTTGTGTCTACATAGAAATAGGCGATTGGTTTGTTTTTTATTTTTATGTATCCAAAAACGGCAGTGAAGCTCAACTAAGAAGCCAAGATATGGTGAGAACTGTCAGTACATGAAATGTCATATTGGGGTTGATGTAACATCTAGGCAAAGTTAATTTTCATCTTGTTCCCAATGCTGTGATGAGTGATGGCCCCTTATACTTTTACTTGTACTGACATGTTTGATAACAGATGGTTGGATGGACTCGGGCACCTAAAGATTTTATATCCTTTACTTTTTATTACAAAAATAAAAACACCTTTGTCCTTATAGTCTATTTTTGCTGTCTTCAGGCACTACACAAACAGAAAAATGAAGGATTTTCACAGCCCCGGGATAGAGACCAGGATGACCCCGGCCCTGGGTTCACCTCCTTCTACTGGATCTGGGTTCCCGACTCGAATGAGTGTAATGTGTCTTGCAAGAAACAGTCCTGTCTATGAGCAGCTGATTAACAGTCACTGGTATACACTGATACAGCAGCGCTCTCCTTACTTGCATGAAGGATAAAAGTGAACACAATCTGTCATCTGTCTAATGATGATCTTTTGACTGTTCCAAATAAGTTAAATCTAAATCCGTGACAACATTTGGCCTTGAAGAGGTATCATAATACTGGAAAATTGATTCCTTCTGTGGTAAGTATGCTAGCACAATGATCGGTGCTAGTCTGCCACCTCTTTCTCTGGGCATCTGAGTTGTCATGTCTTCACTTGTCACTATGCCTTCCATAGTACCTGCATCTCTAACAATAAACTAATAATAATTCATTACATTTATATAGCAGTTCTCTAAATTCTCAAAAGTGCTACCACACAGGGAGGACCCAAACCCATGATCTCCTTACTGCGAGGCAGTAGCACTACCACCGTGCCTCTGGGTACTCAAATATCCACCTGTATCTCAAAGCCATTAATCTTAAGTTGCTTAAAAATTGGCCCTGGATGAATTACTGTGTATGTATTGTGTGAATATGTGCTGTGATGGTTCACAGCATAATTTCTGGGACCACCAGAATCCTGCATTGAAAAAACATTTTCAGAAACTGAACAAATGGATGACTTCTGTATTAAATGCTCAGCAAATTTGTTCCATGTTTAAATGACAACATTTTGATGTCTGAACAGCTATTACTTGTTGACAGAGCAGAGGAAAGCAAATGTTTGAAGAAGGTCCTGCATCTCCTGACTAGGAACTGTGACAGCAGCTTGGTCCAACTTTAATAATGTTTGTTTCTAAGCACTCTGAACTTACAGAAGGGTCTAATATTTGTACTAGTTACTTCACTTAGATAACCAAGTTTTTATTGAAATTTGTTACTTAATGTTGACATATTGAATCAATATTATTAATTATTAACATAGTAATTGACATTTTTAGTTTATTTGCTTCCGTGGCTTTTACACAATGTGAAAAAAAATCTCCACGTTATTCTTCAAAACTAAAATATGTTACAACAAAAGTGGCTTGGTCACTAGTTGTTTTTACATTTCCTCCCTATTGGTAAGGATTTTCTTTAGCTTGTGTAGTTTTTTTCACTCAACATAAAGGTTTCTTGATAATTGGCAACTCAAACATGGCCAATGTACTTTGGGATAACCTGGCATCCTATCCCGAGTTGGTTCTACGTATTAATCTAATTCTGCTGAATGGAAAAGGCTCCAGCTCACAGTGTCTTTAGAACAGAAGAAGCAAGTTAAGAAACTGAATGGATGAAAACATGTCCATTTCTGGAACCCATTTTTCAATTCTGGGGACAAAGACAGTTTCAGGTTATCCAAGAAGCACTGGGCCTAAGTTAGGAATCAACAGTAGAGGGAACAATCATCTATCATAGGTTAAACTCACTTATAAAATCACACTTACTCATTTTGGACATGGAGTCAACCATGCATGCCTTTAGGAAGTGGCTGGAAAATGTGTTACTGTTATGCGTAACAAGCAAACTGCACACAGATAGTGATTAGGCCACAAGTTTAACCCAATTTTACTATGCTACCATAATACCAAAACTGTACTATAATTTAATAAAATAAAGCATATTGAGCATCTTTCATTTAATTATTTTCTGAACGTGTCATGGTGTAATTGCCTTTGTATGATCGCTGTTTCAAGGGCCAAACAAATTGAGGTAAAACTCACTTATAAACATTATTTGTAAGCCTACTTGCAAAAACAAATATAAAATAACTGGACTAGACAGTGCATGTAGAGTAAACGTATTATGATTGCATAAAGCTGATAATAAATCGGAAATTAAATGTTTTCTTTAAAAATTTAAGAAAAAAGTTATAAAAATAAACTATCCTCCACATAGTACAATCTACACTAAAAGAGGTTTCAGATCATTGGTGCGGGCTCAACAAAATGTAATTCTCATTCCTTTTCTCATGATATTATTCTTTGTAGACATGATTAAACATTTATAAATATGGCTTCTATAGATACAGGAGTAACATTCTAACTAAAGTGAAGTGTTCCTTTGGTAGCTTTTTTACACATGGTTTAATAAGATGAGAATATACAAACAATAGTAAGGACTACATCGTTTAAGCAGATTTGCATTTTCTATTAATGAAATGAAGTTTGTATTTCAATACATTTTTGTTTATCAAGCCATTAAAGAGTGTCAATGTAGGACATACTGATCAAAGTTTGTATTTGAATAAGTTTTTATTTATCATGCCATTAAAGACTGTCAATCTATGACATACTGATCAGTGTACTACTACTAATAGTCCTCTTCCTCTCCATCAACCCACAATAATGGTCAACTTTCTAGGATGGTCACCCCAGTTAATGTTTGTGTTTCTCCACACTTAAAAGAATACCCTGGACAATATACTTCCCTCTTCTTGCTAATTAACAAAATTTGAAAACCTTTTTCAATTGAGAGGTGACCATCAGTGTTTCACACTTATTTTGCTAGCTAATCTGAACTGCCTGATATTGTCATCTGCTTTTTAAAATATGTGGGAACTCTGTTTCCACTCTCTAACTTGATATGTTTTTCCAGATTTCAAAGACCTAAAAATGTTTGTCAGAATAAAGGCCCTTTCTCTCTCATTTGTAGTGATTTCCATTCAACTCTGGCTTTCTGCCTTAGTGACCGCTATAGCTGAATTGACCAGCTGCCTACTACTTAGGCTCATTGGAGACCTACAAGCTATGGCTGCTCAGAACACCTTCTGCTTCAACTTTCAGTACATTGTCAAACTTGTTTACTTCTCTGCAAGTAACACAAATGCGCTATTTTTCGGACCATAACTCATTGATCCTGTCTCCACAAGTGAACTCACAATCAGTCCATTTCCACATGAGATGGAGGTGTAGCCTTTCCAGGTAAAAGACTAGAATTCCTCATAATTGATGGTGCTCACTAGGAGTTCTCAGCACACCTTCATTGTTGTTTTTGGAGGCCTATCCATTGGACCCAACACATATACCTGTGGTGATAATTTGACAACAATGCCCCCTCTTCACCCTAGTAACCAGAGTTTATTGTCTTGAGTGTACTAATCTGGTTAAGATCAATGAGGTGCTTACCGTGATCACAAGTATTGAATTACTTCCGTCAAGGCCCACATTAAGTGCTGAAGTCTCCTAATATCTCTACGGAGTCAGCAGGTGGCACCTTGTTGAGCATGACATCTTGATTTCAGAATGTGGTGACATATTACATTTCAGTTAGACACGAAACCGATGATTTCACTGTGCTCTATTTGAACACGTACTTGAAAATATAAGACATATAACTTGTATGGTACAAACCTTCAAGACCAATCATAATTTTCCACAATTGCATAAACCTGACATACTTGTGCATCAGATGTAATTAAAATGTAGAACATCTCATACAGACTTGTGCTTATTTCCAGACTCAACTCAAAACTCAGGCTGCAACATCAGGATAGGCCAGAAAGCACTCCAGATCAACAAGCATGGGCCACATGGCCCAGACTAGAAATACTCCTGGACTAGTCTTTGCCTTCTCCTCTACAGTTAGGAAACCACTGACTCATCAATCAGTCTCTTGCTAAAATTTCAGAATTTTTTTTTCTCTTCCTCCTTTGACATTTTCCTTAAGCGCTTTTTACAGGGTTGTCTAATTTGTAACTCGGCTGTAAATATTTAGTTCATTCCAATCAGGAAAGTGTTCTTCCTTATTAAAGCTAGCCAGTCCACCATTCATAAACCTGTACAACAAGTGTCACGTCTTCAAGATGGCCTCTTCATTTTTGGGAAGCTTCTTTTCTGGCCAAAGCTCATTCAGCTGGCATCTGTGGCTTTAATAAAATGACCTTCTTTCTACTGTCTAGTTGTGAGGCATCAATGCACTCAGTACTGAGGATCATTGTTCCTTTGTTGCATCGCAAACCTGAAAACTGAAGTTCTAGAAGAAAGTCCACACAAATATGGAGAGAAATGTATAAACTACACAGAAAAAGTGACTGGGCTTGGAGTCCTAATCCCCTGAGCCATCAGGTATCTTAATTACATTACTCTGTTCATCCATTCTCAAAGCCACATTTTTGCAGAAAGCGGATGCACATCCTGGCAGCACTGGACAAGAGGTGACATCTCTTATTTGTTCAGTCTGCAAATTAGGGTCCAGAATATGTTGATGCTTTGGGAAACATCCTGTGTCTTTCCAGTTCCAAAGAAGTGGAAAATCTTTACCTAGTGATTACAGACCAGAGGCCCTTACATCCCACATTATGAAGCCCTTCAAGAGGCTACTCCTGGATTATATGAGTCCTTTTGTGAAAGACCACCTGGACCCACTGCAGTTTGCCTAAAAGACAAAGATTGGAGTGGAAGATAAAACAATGTATCTGCTTGTTCCAGTCTGGACAATGCTGGCAACTCTATGAGGATTTTGATTACTCCAGCGCCTTCAGTACCATCCAGTCATTACTGTTTAGGGGTGAACTCAGGGATATGCAGATGGATAAGCCTATGGTATCCTGAATAATGAACTATCTGTTAAGCAGACTGCAGTTTGTGAGGTTCAAGGACTGTGTCTCTAATATGTATGTGAACACCTCTGGAGCAGCACAAAGAACAGTATGGTCTCCATTTTCATTCACCTTGTACACCTCAGACTATACATATAACACCAGGTTAGATCACTTGCAGAAATACTCGGATGATTCTGCACTAATGGGGTGTATTGACAAGGGAGTGGTTTGTGAAACAGAGCATAGGAATCTGGTAGAGAACTTTCCTTTCTGCAGTTTAATATCAGCAAGGAACATCACCAAGGAACTGGTGAATTTTGTCTCAACTCACTATTCAGGGATTGGATGTTGAGGAAGTGCACTGCTACAATTACTTGGGGGTCCACATCAATGACAGGCATGACTGGTCTCACAAAACAGTAGAATTATCTAAGAAAGGGCACAGCAGAGTCTTTATTCTTAGGAAAATGTGTTCCCTTAATGTGGCTAGTGACATCCTTCAAATCTTCTAGAACTCTGTGATGGCCAGTGCTGTTTTCTACAAAAGGGAAGTTATAGGATGCAGTTTTGACACACTGGTGGTAGTATCAAGAGAAGACTGAGTGCCATTATGAACAATGCTGCACCTCCTCTATCTGACACACTACCACTGAGGACTTTGAGCTGGTGAATTATTCAGCAGAAGAGTGAAAAGAAACGCTACTGCTGCGCCTTTATAATAATGTCAATTTGCCTTTATAATTTCTTGCTATGACACTGTCTGCTCTCTTTATCATTTGCTAGCTCAGAAGTTTTTTCTTTCTTTTTAGTAATTCTGGTGTGTATTTCAGGGGGACTGTCAATGTTAAATATTTATTCATTTATTTGCATTCTGCAAAAAGTAAAATTTCCCCCTTGGGACAAATAAAGTGTTCTTTATCTGTCTACCCTGAAAGTGATACCAGCATTGTGCTGTAATGCTATTACTGTTAAATATATTGTTAATGAAATGCTACCTCCCACTATACATGTACTGCAGTACAACATTTTTGGGTCATTTTCCAGACTATGATTTTAAATTAAGTGAAAGAGAAACGATTTGGAGATGCAGTTGATCCTGCTTCTGTAATGAAGATCCTGAGAAGAATGAAAATCTTAATAAGTAAGACCACTGGCTCCAGAGAAGTTTAGATTTAACAAAGATTTTGTTCTTTCTCCCTACAGGAAGTGTTTTCTCCACCAATGAATCAGGTCCACTGCTGTGAAATGCTTTGTGGAAATGACCTTTTGCTTAGGGTGCCACCTCATTGCCACAACAGCAACAGAAAGACGTCATGACAAAAATAGTTGCATACTTAGCTTGTACTGAAGAATTACTTAGCCTCCAGTGCACATCAGTAAATGCTAATAAACCCAAATCAGGATGGGAGGATGAATTCTCCAGAGGTTTGTAAGGTTACGTTCTCTCTGCCTTCACTGTTAGCTGAGATGCTCACAGTGCTCTGGCCATTATCTATTCCAGGTGTTGCTGAAGCATGGTCAAGTTTATGGAGGGACAAAGTTTAAAAGTCTCAGGTTGAGCAAGTTAGCAGTTGTAGTGCTCAGGGGTCTGGAGTCAAGTGTTTGTGAGGTTCCAAATGAAAGGGTGTGTTAACACTCTACTGTAATTCTAAGAAATATTACTACTTCGCTACAGTATTTGAGTCATTGTGCCTCACAAACCTGCTGCAATGAACCTCCCTTCCACCCCAACCACAAATATTCAGAAACAGCTTTTTTTAGCATTTTGCCGACCATTAAATTCCTAATCACAGAAAGATGCAACACAATGACAAGAACAAATATCAAAAATCTACAATAATAAGGAAAAGCAAGAAATACAACAACAATGATAATTAGAAAAAAATGTATATTATTTATGAAATAAAATTATATAAGTAGGCTATTTATATGAATTCAAAGTTCCTGCTTACAGAAGCGTGGCATATGTACAACTTTTCCATTACCAGAGGTAGCAGTTCCATACTCTATGTTATAAATGGCAGATTAACCTGTTTGATTTCTGTTGAAATACTGTTACTGTGTGCTTTATAGAGAAATAGTAATAGCAGTTCATGTTTTGAAGTCTGGACCATGAGCACAAACATAAGGGGCCGTAGCAGTGACTGAGGGATATGCAGTACTTCACACATAAACGACCAAAGACTGGCTTTATTGATCCAATCATTTATCTGTCAGGCAGACCTCCGTTTGTGAGACTCGAGGACTGTGTGTGTCTCTGCTGTGGATGTAAGCAGCACTGGAGCACCACAAGGAACTGTTCTGTCTCCTTCTGTCTTTAATCTGTACACCTCAAACTATAAATACAACATCAGGTCATGTCGCTTGCAGAAACTCTCAGATGATTCTGTACTTATGGGGTGTATCAATTAAGGTAATGAGAGTACAGGAGTCAAGTGGAGAACTTTGTTTCTTGGTGAAAAGAGAATTGTCTGCAACTTAACATCAGCAAAACCAAGAAACTGGTTATTGACATTCACCACACCAAAGAGCCACTATGTCCAGTCATTATTCAGGGAGTGGATGTAGAGATGGTCTACTTCTACAAGTACTTGGGGGGGGG
This sequence comes from Erpetoichthys calabaricus, assembly GCF_900747795.2. Classification (NCBI taxonomy): domain Eukaryota; kingdom Metazoa; phylum Chordata; class Cladistia; order Polypteriformes; family Polypteridae; genus Erpetoichthys; species Erpetoichthys calabaricus. The sequence goes on from NC_041394.2 coordinate 95,891,220, forward strand.
GGGGGGGGGGTCCACATTCATGACGGGTTGGACTGGTCTCATAACACAGGGGAACAATATAAAAAAGACAGAGAAGGTTCTTTTTCCTTAGGAGACTGTGTTCCTTTATTGTGGAATGTGACATCCGTCACATCTTCTATAACTCTGTGATGGGCAAGGAGATTTTCTCCACTGTGGTGTGCTGGGATGGTAACATCACTTAAACAGAGGCCCACCGAATCAACAAGCTAATTAAAGGGCAGTCGCAGTCATGGGATACACTCCCTGGAGGTAGTGGCGAAGGAGTGAAATAAAAAAAAAAAGTAACAATACTGAGGACTTTCAGCCAAAGAATCATTCAGCAAAAGTGAGTCAATAAATGTTACGGGGGCTCCTTTATACCAAGAATAATGTTTCTGTATAATGCCTCGCTGTGACTGTAACTGCCAAGTCAGAAGTTTTCTTTCTTTTTAATTTTCTTCCTTTTTTGTCATTTTGGTGTGTGTTCAGACCATAGTGTGTGTGTATGTAATTATTTATTCATTTAAACAGCTTCTGTAAGTAGCCACATTTTCCCCTGGGGAGAAATACAAGTTCTATCTATATATTTATGTAAAAAATCTGTATTAACAGGAATCAAATTTGAACTTTCACAAGTGGTGCAGTAATAGCATCAACTCCACATAAACTCATATACAACAAACGTTTACTGTATTAAGATTGCAAAATGCATTTATCTAAAAGACAAACTTTATTGAAATAGTGATTGACCCCTGACATTGACACATACACATGCACAGACCTTAGCATTGTTTGTTTTAACAATTGGTTTAAGTTGGTTAATATGTAACGTACCAAGGTTCTTTTCTTACCAGCAGATCATTGAACCCAACATAATCTAGCACGTGAACATATTTTTTGGTATATATGAATGTTCCTGGCTGCACTGTGCAGATACCTGGAGGCACCATGGCTCTTCTAACATTTCTTGTTTTAGCCTTTTTTAGTTTACCACAGTTCCAAAAGGCAGAAGTGGTTACAGATTTTAGTACATGTCAAGATTTCTTTTACAAGAAGACTGCACCAGCTGGTTTTGACCAAAACCTCATTAAAATCTGTCAGAAGTATAATGATCTGTACCGTTATGCTACTCTGTATTCTACTTTCCGCCGTATACCAATTTACAGCGCTTACACATTTGATTTTGCCTGTGGGAATAATACTGAAGGCAGACGTGCAACATGGTTTATTGAGAGGCAGGTATGATGCTTGTTTTGCATGTTTTTAATTAACTGCTAGAGTTTTAAATAAATCTTACTTCCATTCCAGTGGCTGCTTGGAAGATTGCAGTCATGTTCTTTGAGGAAGGTATCTATAGTACTGTTATATACGAGACGCACAAGCACAGAGTCTAAACTCTGAGAGAATACTGTTTAATTCAACAATCAACAAAACCAAATATTTCTAAAACATGTAATTCAACAGAAAACAAAAATATATGACCAAAATATTGAATTTATATGTTTATGATTTACATGTTTGTGATTTAAGATTTCTTTTTGACAAAGTGAGCAGTGAACAATTTTTGGTAAGCCTGACCTGGTTTGATAACAGATGGATAATAGGTAAAAACAAGCAGGTTTTCATTATCTGCACCAAAGTGTCACTGTGAGAGCAATGTTTGTCAATTAACCAATCCTGTATATTTTTTGACGAGTCACACAAAACAACTTGCAAAAATGTGCAGTATCTGTGCAAATACATACTGCAGCCTGGAGCTTTTTTTTTGGACATTGATCTCCAGACTTATTTTTTGGTTTGCCTATCACATGTCTATATTAAGGTAAAGTTATCTGAGAGGAAGAGAAAAATGTAATTCCTAGTCTACAATGATTCCACCCGTCCACAGGTATCACGTTGTTCCATTCATCCCAGGGAATTCCACGAGACAGTTCACAATGTCAATGATGATGTTCAAATACGTGGACATAGTTTATGATATTGTTAAAGCATCGATTTTAACGTACTATTCCAAATTCTGAACAAGACAGCAATGACACCAAGTTGCAAAATCATTATCACATTTAGTAAAGAAGGAAAAATTAGCTTTCTCACCAACAGCTAGCTCTAACAATGTTACACTATGACAAATGGAGTGGATCTTCATCCTTCATGAAATCACTGTGGCCTCAGTAATATTAGATATTGGCATAGTTAATTATATTACTCCAGGGAATATTAGGAAGATTTGGGCCTTGAGATTGTAAGGTAATCACCAGAATACTCTTAAAAATAAAGGCAGAGTGTTTGTCAGAGCGACGCTATAGAGGAACCATTTTTAGTTCCCAAAAGAACCATCCACATGGCAGTTACAGAAAGAACCTTTTATCTAGATCTCTAAAGGATCCATAAATAACCATGACAGATGATTACAGATTTGTTAAATACCGATGCATTCCTAATTTTAAATGGAGTTTTCCTGCATACAATAGCACAGACTAAGTTCAGATTTTCTTGATCTGTAAGTATCCTGCTTGACAGGCTACTATATATTAAACACTAGCTGTGTTACCCAGCTTCACCCAGGAAATTTCATATGACAATGGACCTATTAGAGTGCCGTTAGTTAATCGGGCATATTCAGAAGTACCATGTCTAAGGATCTTCTGTATACAATATATTTTTTACCTAAGGCTAATGTTATTTGCTGGCGATGTGTTGTATTGGTTAAAACTCTGAACTTCAATCCCTGTGTGTGGGGGTTCAAATCCTGCTACTGAATATGTGTCACCATGAGCAAGTCACATCACCTGCTTGTGCTCCAACTGCAAAAACAAATGAAAGTCAATCAAAGATTCACTTGTATCTCGAATGTTGTAAATTGCCTTGAATTTAAGGCATCAATAAAGTAATAATATTAGGTCAATGGAGCTGCTTACTCTTGAACATGCTATAAATGTCCAGAAGGAAAACATTCCTGCATTAGATCAGTTCCTAGTGACATGACTTTTGTTGGTGGTCATTGAAAAACACAGTTTTACAGGAAAATGTACAGTATTCATTTCAAATGAAATGGGTAATCAGTAATAAAATTGTGAAAGTAAGAGTATATATTATTGCCATTATTAGATTTTCATTTGTCTACGTTGTTCACTCAAGTACATTATTTTCTTTTAAGGTTTTCATCAGTGGTATGTAGTCCCCCTTTACAGTCCACAGATACAAATGTAAATGGAAAGCAGTGCTTGAAGTAGATTTACGTAAGTGTGTTAACATGAAGAGCAGGCAGCAACAGCTTTAAGGGTTGCAACACAATTTCTGTGGCATCCCTTTTACAAATCTAAGCACCACAATGTAACACCCACACTGAGTTATTGCTCAATTTAAGCATTACAATCAAAGAATGGTTGGTGGGGTTGGACAGTTAAATCTATTCAGTCAAAATGTTTTTGAGATTTTGGGAATATTTAGTTTTTGTGTTGCAGGGTGTGTTGCCTCTAAATACTGAGGTATCGAAATGTCCTTTGTTAGCAGATACCTGGTGCCCTAGTTGTACCATCCTGCGAAATTTCGGCTTTTTAACTAAACAGAAAACAGTATTTTTGTTGATGAGTGAGTTACTGAGTGAGTTTGCCATAAGGTCTGTCACCTTTACATTATATAAACATATATACTGCTCTAAAAAATTGAAGGAACACTTTTTAATCAGAGTATATCATCAAGTCAATGAAACTTCTGGGATATTGATTGGGTCAGCTAAGTAGCAGAGGGGGTTGTTATTTGATTGGGTCAGTTAAGTAGCAGAGGGTGTTGTTAATCAGTTTCAGCTGCTTTGGTGTTAATGAAATTAAAAACAGGTGCACTAGAGGGGCAACAATGAGACGACCCCCAAAAGAAGGAATGGTTTAACAGGTGGAGGCCACTGACATTTTACCTTCCTTGTCTTTTCTGACTGTTTTTTCACTAGTTTTGCATTTGGCTATGATCAGTGTCACTACTGGTAGCATGAGGCGATACCTGGACCCTACAGAGGTTGCACAGGTAGTCCAACTTCTCCAGGATGGCACATCAATACATGCCATTGCCAGAAGGTTTGCTGTGTCTGCCAATACAGTCTCAATGGCGTGGAGGAGATTCCATGAGACAGGCAGTTACGCTAGGAAAGCCGGACAGGATCGTAGGAGGTCCTTAACCCATCAGCAAGACCTGCATCTGCTCCTTTGGACAAGGAGGAGCAAGATGACCACTGCCAGAGCCCAACAAAATGACCTCCAGCAGGCCACTGGTGTGAATGTCTCTGACCAAACAATCAGAAACAGACTCCATGAGGGTGGCCTGAGCACCCGACATCCTCTAGTGGGGCCTGTGCTCACTGCCCGGCCACATGGAACTCGATTGGCATTTGCCATAGAATACCAGAATTGGCAGGTCCACCACTGGTGCCCTGTGCTTTTCACAGATGGGAACAGGTTCACCCTGAACACATGTGACAGACATGAAAGGGTCCGGAGAAGCCGTGGAGAACGTTATGCTGCCTGTAACATCGTTTGGCATGACCGGTTTGGTGGTGGGTCAGTGATGGTCTGGGGAGGCATATTCACGGAGGGACGTACAGACCTCTACAGGCTAGACAAGAGCACCTTGACTGCCATTAGGTATCGGGATTAAATCCCATTGTCAGACCCTATGCTGGTGCAGTAGGTGGAGGGTTCCTCATCTCAGACTGTCCAGGAGCTCAATGATACCCTAGTCCGGATCTGGGAGGAGATTCCCTAGGACACCATCCGTCATCTCATTAGGAGCATGTCCCGACGTTGTCAGGCATGCATACAACCATGTGGGGACCATACAAACTACTGAGTACGATTTTGAGTTGCTGCAATGAAATTTCGGCAAAATGGACTAGTTTGCCGCATCATTTTTTCACTTTGATTTCCGGGGTGCCTTCGAATTCAGCCCTCCGTAGATTAATAATTTTCATTTCCATCAAATGATGTGGCATCCTTTCATTCCTAAAACATTACCCAGTCCATATCAGTATAGATATTCAGCAGGATTTTTTTTCCCCATTGAGATGTGATATGTTTTCAAAGTGTTCCTTCAATTTTTTGAGCAGTTTATATATATATATATGGAATGTTGCATAGTTTACTGTCAAATAATGCAACGAGTATGCAACACATGTTTCGCCCTCATTTGGGCTCATCAGGCGTACACACTCTACTGCTCCCCTCTTGGGAATCGAACCTCGGACGTCAGCATCAGAGACGAAGCCCCTTTACGCTGCGCCACGATGTGTGGTTCGTTTTATTTGACAGCCTGTAGGTCCGGAGTAATTACATTCATTGCATTCGTAGTCTGACGACCTGAATTGTGTGGGTAATAAAACGAACCACAAGCTGTGGCGCAGCATAAAGGGTCTTCGTCTCTGATGCTGACGTCCAAGGTTCGATTGAGGGGTGCAGTGAGTGTGTACACCTGATAAGCCCAAATGAGGGCGAAACACGTGTCACATACTCTTTGCATTATTTGACAGTAAACTATGCAACATTTCATGATCTGCTTCTCACAACTGAAAGAGGGCACTGTGGCGGATGTTTGCCGAATGGCAGACCAACCACAAGCGTTACCTGGTAGGTAACCACCCACACAATTCAGGCCGTCGAGACTCAGACTACAAATGCAATGAATCTATATTACTAACCGAAGGTTGTATATATGTACAGACGCAGGATGACGGACGCAGGACGAAGGATGCATCGAAGCACACGCGCACTGCAACTCAGCGCCCCAGAGTCAAACCCAGCAGCTTCCCAGACTCAGTAGGTAATGCCCAAACAACACAACACAACCTGTAAACTAAACTTCAGGTCACAATACAACCGCCGCCCGAACGCACACACCACCGCATATAAAACCTTCGTTTAGTAATGTTTACGAAGGTTGTATATATACACGGACGCCGGACGCAACCCGTGCCAAAAGCGCATGCGCACTCGCACAGTGCCCAACAGTCAAACCCAGCGGCTTCCCAAAGTCAGTAAGTGGCGCCCAAACAACACAACGCAACACAACCTGTAAACTAAACTTGACGTAAAGCGTGTATGCCAACAAGTTGCCATGGTGACATATTTAAACATTGACACAGAATAACTAGACGCCTCATGACTAGCAGAATCATACGTCAATGTCGCCGCCATATTGTGAGTGGCACTGCTGTGGAGTGAAGTAATGAATAATGTGCTGCTTGGGATTGTACAAACTGCTGTACGCTCCAAACCAGATTCCGGGGGATTACATTTCATAGGTAAGGCTGAACAATTGTTTTGGTTATATTTGGCCATTAGAAAATCCCGTTTTATAATCCTTACTTTAGCTAAGCCAGGCTAAGCTAGCAAAGCTATGCATTTATGTGCTCAAGTGAGCCTCCAAACAACGTTTTGGCTAAATGTATTTAGTCACTATGTAGATTGTTGTTAGCTGTTAACATGTCTCAAACTTGATGATGTTTTTTCTCAAGGAGCACATTGAGGAAACACAGTTTGAAATTGACAACCATCATTTTATGCTGATGTCTTTAGTTGTGTCTGTCTTCCACAAACTAAGGCTGCACCATATTGCCAGACTGAATACTCTCAAATTACAGGATCTGAGTGAGCGAGAGAAGTGTGAAGGCAGTCCCTGAAATGTTACATATATGGGAGGAATGGTTAATAATAATAATAATTATTATTATTATTTAATAATTGCCATTATTAGTGTGTAAATGGATATTAATAATTGCATTTAAACGATTCACCAAAATCTGTTGTATGTAAACGATACTGTTTTAAACGTTATTGTTTTTTCATCAGAAAACCCGGTTTCCACGTCTAACTGTATTAGTTTAAATGGCACTTTTGCCACTCGCAATAAGGCTCACGTATCGTGTCTACTGGGAAACACAGTGAATGCGGCGTCTATCTATATATGTGTATGTATTTAAACTTGAGGTAGTGGTGACTACTGACAGTGCCAACAGTCAGCTACTCCACAGTGCCTGCGGTCAGGGGTTCAATTATGATTCCTAACAGCAAACGACCTCTAGCTAACAACACACCCATAGAAAAACAAAAACGAGACTGCATGGATAAAAACAATGAACAAAGGCGCCTACAACGAGCTTCTGAAACACCAGAACCAAACGAGTCATGGCTCCAAAAGGAAACAGCTTTACTACAAATATATTTCTTTCATTAAATGAAAACTTTCCCAGGACGCTCCCACCCTCCATGATCTTACATCTCTACAAAGATTGCAGGGAACAGAAAGTAATTGCCATTCTTGGATTTGCGATTCTTTAGAGAATCGGGGGTTTACTGGTATATATATATTGTGGAGACTGGCTCGGACACAGACAGGCAGACACGCTCATGTCACCCAACACACGTTTATTATACATATTTACAAAGTTCTTATGCTCACAAACCCCAAAGTCCTGGCCACACAACAATGCCTTTTCTCTTTTCAGGCCGCCTCCTTGCCTTTTATGCACACCCGGATGTGCTCCAGGTGCTCCCCGGCAATCTTCCACCGGCACTCCCCAGTGTGGCGGAAGTGCCGGCTGCATACCCGGAAGCACTCCGGGTGTCCCCTCTTTTCCGCCACACCCGGAAATGCTGGGGTCCAGGGTCCCCAAGGCATCGGGGCGCCCCCTGGCAGTGGCCACGGGCCCCTACAGGGTAGAGCTTCCAAGCTCTGTACCCGTTGCCCCCAAAGCAACCAGGGCGGTCGCCCACTCGTGGTCTGGAGGAGGCTCAAGCCCTCCTCCGGTCCTCCTGGGCATCCCGGCCGGGCATGAACCCCAACCGGGTGCCACAATATACATACATGCACACACACTTTACCAGTAGATCCTGCATGCTTCAAGCTGGGGCCTTCATGGATCAGATTTGTTTTTCCAGTATATCCCACAAATGCTCATCTGGACAATCTGGTAAATTGGCAGCCAAGCTGAATTCTTTGTCATGTTCTTCAAACTATTCCTGAATAACTTTTGCAGTGTGTGCATGTATGAGAGTTACTGCTCTGCACTTTTTTTTTTACTAGATTTAGGAAGAAACTTATAACATCTAGAACTTATCTTTCACAAGGTTATTACCTTTCAGTTACAGTAACACTGATACCATAATACATTAGTTGGCTTTACCCTAACTGCTAAGTTACAATTATTGTACTCAGAATCAAAGTAGGTGTGCTTATGGTCTGATGTAAGCAATGATTTGCTTATCTGTTAGTCAACTTTTTCTAGACACATGGAAATATATTTTCTTTCTTTGTTTTAGGAACTTGTCTTCTTCTTTGCCTTGGTCACACCTTCTGGTTGCGGGCAGCACCGCAGTTTCTTTTTGAGGTGAAACACTGAGTCAGTCCTCTTGTTTGTAACAAAATCACATCTTCTGCTAACTGGTTATAAATTGGGTCCCATTTTCAGCAAGACAAACACACTGCTTGTGTAATTGATGTTTCTAAGCAAGGTCTGGACTAAGGACCACTTTGTCTAACTCCAGTATAGACTAGGCTTTTAACCTTTTCAGTCCAGTACAATCCCCTTCGGAATTTGGTCAACCTCTGCTACAGCCACAACTTATAGACAATGGGGGCCAGCTATGTATAGCCACATTATGGCTAGGTTTAAAGTAGTGAATTTGATGAGAACAGCTCAACAGCAATGTACAATGGCTGACCTTGCCCTCTGATCCTGGCTTTCTTTGTAACTATGAAACATATTTCTATTTGCATTATATTTATTAAGGCATTCACTGATGTGGGTGGTGCTGTAAGGATTACCTCTCCAGTCTCAAAGCTCTAGAGTGCTGGGTTTAAATCCCGGCACAGACATAGCATGTGTGGAGTTAGCACATTCTTTTTGTGTATCTCTGAATTAATTGAAATTACACTAATTGGAGGGTCTTGTTTGGCTCCATGTGGTTGTGTATGTACGTATGCAGTAAGAGTGTTCCAGGCTTGTGTCCAATGCTGCCAGTATAGCCTCTTGTTATATTCTAAACAATATGCAGTATGTATATACTGCATATTATTTACTGTTTTAGAAATACAATCAGTATTACATCTGTGATTTCTTTTAAATCAAATGAAAATACACATACATGATGAAATGTTTTATAGGCCTTTATAAAATAATTATGAAAATGTAGAAATTATTTTTCCTGATTGGTGTATACGGACTTGTTTGAAAATATGTAGCATGGCTACAATTCATGCTTTATACCACAGTTTCTTTTAATTGGAAATAATTCAAAAGGAGATATACACTCTCATTCCTATAAAATGAAGTGCCTCTATTTATTGTTTCTGAAACAGCTGTATTGATTTTATTACTAAATCTTTCATTGTTGTCTGCATATTTCTAGCTCTCAATCCCAAGTGATCCTCATGATAATATGGATCTCCCAAGAAATGACAGAGAAATGCTTAAACAAAACCAAGCTATCGATCGCTTTTATGAAAACACAAACTATGACCGGGGTCATTTAAATCCAAATAATTTTCAGTGCAATGATGGGAGGATTGCAACTTTCACTCTCACAAATGCAGTGCCAATGGACGCCTGCTTCAATCGAGTTCTGTGGAAAGAGTATGAAGATGAAACTCGGAATGTTCTTGAACGCTTAAGGAATAAAGGTATCGCTTATCTTGTTTCTGGAGTAGTGCCTTCAGTGAATAAGATTCCAATTCAAAAGATAGATGAGACAGAAGAGGAAAGAGATTTCTTCATGGTGACTCTTCCCAGTCACATATGGACTGCTGTATGCTTTGAGGCTTATGATACCACCAAGTCTTTTTCTTTTGGTTACTTGGGTATCAACAAACCTGATGCCATAATTGAGCCAATGGAAATCTTAACACTTGAGGAGCAATTGCAAGCACTCTATGAGAATCCATCTCTAAACATTTTTCAAGATGATTGTGGTGCCTCTACCCAGAATTCTCAGAAAATTCTCAGAAACCTAAAAAAAAAGATCTTTCTGCCACAAAAAGGAAGAAGCATGTACTCTAATTCTGTACCAGAAGTAAGAAGAACATGGGATGCTACTGTTTTGACAAAGCGGAGGAGAGCATCAAGTCAAGAACCAGTTAGACATAAGAGAATAGTAAAAATGGAAATGGACTTATCTTTTGATAATTTGAATGAATGGCAGGAAAACAATGAAATTTTCAAGGAGCAGACAAAATTTGCTTGTGTTTTAATGAGTGGCCATCTCACAGCATCAGTTCATAGTCATCATCATATTCAGCGTCGCTCAGACGACAACCTCATTTGTACCCTTGTTCCTGAGAAATCAAGCTATGCATCAGATGTTACTGCTGATGGGACAAGGTGCCTGGAAGGGAACATATGTAATGTCTCATGTCTAACAGAACATGGCATCATGCCCTGTTGTACAACACCATGTCTATATGACTATGAGAGCAAGTTATTCATATGTTCTTCTGGAAATCAGTGTGTTATTTGTTCTCCTCAATATTCCACCATAACCCAATCTGGAAAATCTTGCAAAAACAGTGAGTGTGCCACCCAAGGTGAGAAGAAATACTGGTGTTACACAGATGGTAAAGTAAAGGAATACTGTAATCCACCTCATGTACCAGGTAATATGATCTAGTCTTACAATTCCACTTTCAGTTCTTCTAAACTGTTTCTTTAGTTTTCAGTTATTTCTTTGTTTTATACTAAACCATAATACCAAAAGTAATACTCATTTACCAAGTATATACAAAATAAAATTATTCAACAGATCTGGGAAGAAAATTAACTTTAAACTTCTCCACCCTTCTCTTACTCCTTCCTTTCCTTTATCTCTCTACATCCTAGAGTGCCAAAATATCAAATGATACAGTACTGTTATAAAAACTAAAAAGGAGAATTTAACTATTCTTTTAGGATTTTTTGTTGCTGATTTCCACCCATTAATGTTATCAAAAAGTCATCATTAATCCTCATTGAAGTTAACTCCAAATCAGCTACAGTACAGTAATCCCTCGCTATATCGCGCTTCGCCTTTCGCGGCTTCACTCCATCGCAGATTTTATATGTAAGCATATTTAAATATATATCGCGGATTTTTTGCTGGTTCGCTGATTTCTGAGGACAATGGGTCTTTTAATTTCTGGTACATGCTTCCTCAGTTGGTTTGCCCAGTTGATTTCATACAAGGGACGCTATTGGCAGATGGCTGAGAAGCTACCCAGCTTACTTTCTCTCTCTCTCTCTTGAGCTGACTATCTGTGATCCTGACGTAGAGGGATTGAGCAGGGGGGCTGTTCGCACACCTAGACGATACGGACGCTCGTCTAAAAATGCTGAAAGATTATCTTCACTTTGCTACCTTCTGTGTGCAGCTTTTAAGTATGCTGCACGGTGCTTCGCATACTTAAAAGCTCGAAGGGCACGTATTGATTTTTGATTGAAAAACAAACTCTGTCTCTCTCTATCTCTGCTCCTGACGGAGGGGGTGTGAGCTGCCGCCTTCAACAGCTTTGTACCGGCGGTGCTTCGCATACTTACAAGCCAAACAGCACTATTGATTTGTTTGCTCCTTTGAAGAGGAAGATATGTTTGCATTCTTTTAATTGTGAGACGGAACTGTCATCTCTGTCTTGTCATGGAGCACAGTTTAAACTTTTGAAAAAGAGACAAATGTTTGTTTGCAGTGTTTGAATAACGTTCCTGTCTCTTTACAACCTCCTGTGTTTCTGCACAAATCTGTGATCCAAGCATGACAATATAAAAATAACCATATAAACATATGGTTTCTACTTCGCAGATTTTCTTATTTCGCGGGTGGCTCTGGAACGCAACCCCCGCGATGGAGGAGGGATTACTGTACATTTAAAAAATTGGGTGCACTGGTGCTTGAGAGCAAATTGCTCTGGGGACCTCCTGAAATAGGCTATCAAAGGTTTTATAGCAAAATCCCCAGTAAAAGTAGGAATCTCCTAAAATGTTTTCTTTATTTACTGTTCATTTAAAGTATCAAGTTAAAACAGACATATAAAAACAAGTTGCCCATTGATCTGATCACATATCCTTACTCAGCTGCCTTTAACACAACGTGATATTGATAATTACAGCTGTAATCACTTCAGGGAACATAAAAGATACTTAAATCAAAGTCGCTACAAACCATTTACTTCACATTTCACCTAACTAACTGGACCAGAAGAACACCGATGTGTCAAGTTTTGCTATTTCATATTAAATCATAGACAATTAGAAGGTTGCAAACAACTTTCAGTGGGAACCAGTGCAGCTGAAGGAAATGGCACTTATCCATTACAAAGTAAGCTAGAAGTTCAGCAGCCCCTTTTACATTGGACATTTTCAGTGATACAATAAGGATCAGAGAGCAGACAGCCACTTAGCCACATTAAAATCCATGTACTTGCTAACAACACAGAAGGACACAGTAACCACATTTCTCAAAAGTGTAAACGCTAATGCATTTTCTAGATGTATACAACCAAGTAGGTTGGACAAGATGCACTGACCGGTGTAAATGTAATCCTGCTAAATTATAGTTTGATACAGTATACATATACAATGCATCTTAATGCAAGGTGAACTTATTTTTAGTTTTGAAAGATTGTGTATAGAATACTACTTTTAGATAAGAATAATACTATAGAAATGACATAGCTTTCAATGAAAGACTGAACTGTTCATTTTTAGATTTAAAAATGTGACTATAAGAGGATATCTATGTATGTTTCACAATAACTTTAAAAACTAAATATATACTGTATATCCATAGAAAAAAAGTAAAACTTTTTTTTCTAAAAATCTGACATATCCTACAGTAAACAAATTTATGTGTTATAAAATACAGATTAAGCAGATTATTATAAACATTTTATAGGTATAAACAGAATGATATATAAATGTATATTTATGTAAAGAAGATGCAGTTCAAGGGATATAAGGCATATAAGAGACAAAAAAAAATCACCTAGAGCTTGAATTTAATACACTGCGTAATTTAATCACATGGTGACTTTATTTATGTTATTATGGCAGAATACCTAGGATGCTGCTTGGCAACTGACCAAGCAAAAATTAAGAAGTGGCAAAGATGATTGGCAAGAGGTCATAAGACTCTTTGACCAAAAGAAGAAGCAGACTATAGTTCCTAATCATGGAAGCTGGGCACATGTTTTTCCTGCCATTAATCTCATGCTTAGTCATTAAAGACAGTGTCACTGATACAGATGAGTGGGAATGTGTTGCCTTTGAAATGCATATCTGAGGAACTCCCTAAATAATCTAGACCTTTAAAGGCTGCTAAGGGCTCAGGGGTACAAAGACACTGGGAGCCATTAAAGGGAGGTCTAGCCTTGGAGGTGTCACACCAACAAGGAGCATAAATAGTCTTGTGGCAAGAATCAAAGAGAGTCTGGAGTCGTAAGGAAATTCGGAAGATAGACTCACTGGTAAAAGGAAAAAGACCAGAATAACATATGTTTATGAGAGAGAGAGAGAGAGAGAGAGAGAGAGAGAGAGGAATGGGGCAAAAGGGTAAGACAATGAGAATTCTTAAACATACCACATGAGAGTGACTACTCCTGAAGGAAGATCATGAAGAAGAGTAGCAATTTTCCTTTGTTTGTTTACTTGAACTTTGTGTTCTCCACTTTTTTGTCTCTCTCTTGAATACATTACTAGACATAATACGCATACTACATTTACTGAATTAGCGAAGTCCAACTGCATGACAAAAATTAAACTTCAGAGGAAAACACTAGAATCACACTAACAAAAATAGAGGAAATGAGAATTTACGTATTGACCTTAGTGTGAATTTCTGCAATTTACATATACAGTAGTAGCTATAGGATGATAATAGGAACACGTTTAATTTTATAAACATTGATTTCAAATCATCTTAAACCCATAACTGTATTGGGCAGACCATTAAAATAATACTTTATTTCAATGTACAATGTCAATCAAGATGTAGTTGTACTCTAGTATAAAATATCTGATGATGGTTCAGTTATCAGAGTTCTCATTACTTTTCATTGTACAATTAACCATTATGTATTATTTTTCCTTTTGCAGATACATGCTAAAGCATACTGAGACAGCTCCCCTGTATATTTATCATTTATATGCAGTACATATACATATACTTGTTTGCCATATTTTATTCCTTTCACTGCAAATCTTTTTCACATTCACAACATTTAGGACTTTTCAACTATGACATTTAAACTCAGCAGTTAAATTGTGCTGTGTATGATTTGGTTACTGAAATGTATTGCCATTGTGAGCAGTAAAATAGGCTACTGTGGCAGCCTTATTATACAGTAGATGTCTATTGTGCCCAATATAAGTGCACTTCATCATGATGATGTGAACAGCCATGAGCCATTACAAACCTTCACTCTTTTAAGTTATTAAACTAAAAAACTACAAAAATTCAATGTTGTTAAACTAAAATTGTAATATTCTTCATATAGCATTGTGGAAATAAATATTTCGATATTTAATGCAAATACCTAACTGGTTACTGGGGTATGGTGATACTGATAATGCTTGAAAGTGGCTGATAATAAAGTTTAAAGGTGGATCTGATTGGGGACATGTTCTGGTTCTGAGTGAGATGCCACTTCAAAAGTAGAAGGAAAGGTCACAAGCAAGGAGCTGAAGACAAGCATCAGGTTTTTGACAGATGATTGTATGGTTAAGAAAATCAAGCATGAAATCAAAATTGATAAACAAAGATCATGAGTACATAATCCATATGGTAGATTGGTGCTCGAATATCCAGAGCAGCCATAATGAAACTGTATTGGTAGACACCAGCATAGCTAAAAAAGAAACAGAAGTTAAAAACCAGGAACATAAAGTAATAAAATATCACAAGGAGATTTTCACAGCATACAGACAACTCCAAAAGACAGAGTGATGCATTAAGGCTGAAAGTTATATTAAATACCCTCACCTCATGTATCATATTTAATGCTAAGTAATATTTGAGGGTAATTCGATAATTATCTGCACTTCTGTGATAATTTAGTTTGAGTTGGCTGTACAGCTTTCCCTGCACACATGTGAAAACATAATGTGTCTGTGGTAACAGTGGTAAAGCTTAGATCTTGATCAGTCAGTTTTTTCTGTTGTTTACTAGGAGTAAACATGCGCACTCCGCTATCCGTTTGCACCAAAGAGGAGCAGTGAGCATTAATCCACATTTTATGGGATGAAGGTGTACCGGGGACCAAAATCCATAGAGAGCATTCTGCACAATGTGGAGACAGTATGAGGAAGTTGGGAGTGGCAGAGAAGTATGTAAGAGTTTTACAGGATATGTACAAGGGAAGTGTGACAGTGGTGAGAACTGCAGTAGGAGTGACGGATGCATTCAATGTGGAGGTGGGATTACATCAGGGATCGTCACTGAGCCTTTTCTTATTTGCAATGGTGATGGACAGGTTGACAGACAAGATTAGACAGGAGTCCCCGTGGACTATGATGTTTGCTGATGACATTGTGATCTGTAGCGATAGTAGGGAGCAGGTCGAGGAGACCCTGGGGAGTTGAAGATATGCTCTAGAGAGGAGAGGAATGAAGGTCAGTAGGAACAAGACAGAATACATGTGTGTAAATGAGAGAGAGGTCAGTGGGATGGTGAGGATGCAGGAAGTAGAGTTGGCGAAGGTGGATGAGTTTAAATACTTGGGATCAACAGTACAGAGGAATGGGGATTGTGGAAGAGAGGTGAAGAAGAGAGTGCAGTTAGGGTGGAATGGGTGGAGAAGAGTGTCAGGAGTAACTTGTGACAGACTGGTATCAGCAAGAGTGAAAGGGAAGGTCTACAGTAGTGGGACCAGCTATGTTATATGGATTGGAGACGGTGGCACTGACCAGAAAGCAGGAGACAGAACTGGAGGTGGCAGAGTTAAAGATGTTAAGATTTGCATTGGGTGTGACGAGGATGGATAGGATTAGAAATGAGTACATTAGTGGGTCAGCTCAGGGAAGGTTGAGAGACAAAGTCAGAGAGGTGAGATTGCATTGGTTTGGACATGTGCAGAGGAGAGATGCTGGGTA
The DNA here is from genome assembly GCF_900747795.2 of Erpetoichthys calabaricus. NCBI lineage: Eukaryota > Metazoa > Chordata > Cladistia > Polypteriformes > Polypteridae > Erpetoichthys > Erpetoichthys calabaricus. The sequence goes on from NC_041394.2 coordinate 95,907,313, forward strand.
TATTGGGAGAAGGATGCTAAGGATAGAGCTGCCAGGGAAGAGGAAAAGAGGAAGGCCTAAAAGAAGGTTTATGGATGTGGTGAGAGAGGACATGCAGGTGGTGGGTGTAACAGAGCAAGATGCAGAGGACAGAAAGATATGGAAAAAGATGATCCGCCGTGGCAACCCCTAACGGGAGCAGCCGAAAGAAGAAGAAGAAGAAGAAAGTGTTTACAAATGGATTAAGAGGTTAGAAAATGGTCAGACAATTGTTAAACATAAAGGAGAGGGACACCCGTCCACATCCACTACCAACAACAATGAACAAGTCTGTACCACAATTCTGATGAACCGACGAGGATTTCGGCCCCTGAATACGGAGGTGCTAACTCCTAGAAAACAACAAGAAAACCTGACTAATCAAGGTCAAACCTTTACCACTGTGACCATAGATAAACAATGTTTCCACATGTACATGGGAAAAGTTTAACCCAAACAAAATTTTCACAAAAGTGCAGGTAGTTGTTGGTTTATTCTTGAAAACAGTGTAAACTGAGAGGCAGAGTTACAGTATATCAAAGAAAGGTGGTCTCAAGTTAAGAATGCAAGAAATGTGTGACAAAAAGAAGTTTCGATACAATGTCAAATGTCTGTTTAAAACTATTCTATCAAAGAATATGCTTTTTTTGCAGTCACTCAATGAAAGTATTAATAGAGGCATGGCCTCGGTTTGTACTGCCTGTACAAACCTTAAGTGTTTGCAGTAGGGATGGTCACTATGATCAGTAATTTCTGTGAAGTATATACTGGATCTTATTGGTTTGTTCGTTGTTATATATTATTTGAGGTAATAATTTACAAGCTATTTGCTTTAAGTTATGAATTCCTTTACTCGTGGCACAGTGTGTCCTACAAACACAATGTATTTTGCATTACATTTTGAAATAGAAGATTCTGCAGCACCTTTTAAAAAGCACAGCTGAATATCTCTGAATGACAAGGAAATGAAAATGCATAGGTCTGGGATGTGGGTAGAAACAGGAGTACTTACAGAAAATTCACATTATTAAAATCAGACCCTGCAACTGTACAAACAAGTAATACCAGGATGGGAATTGAATCCAGAAGTCTAGAACTGGTAAGCAATATTGCTAACCACTGTGCTACCATAAATCAGGTATCCTTGTGTTGCTTCAGTGAGTTAGGCTAGTAATTAATTATTTTGTGGCACCATAACCACTTCAGTCCTTAAGGGCTCACCAATAGCCAGTTACCTTTTGCACATTCATTCACATTATCCAGTTGAAGTGCTGTGTTTTGTCATCTCTTCCAGATGTTGTTATGCAGCAGCTGTCCAATTTGGAATAGCCACATGCCACCTGAACCTGAACAGCTTGTCAACTACTACAGGCTGACCAGTCAAGTAAACTTGACTGAGTCAAAGGCACCACATACAATCTGACAATTAATTGTAAACAGCGATATGTCAGCACACTATTTGCAGTGTGTTTACAGAATACTAGAAACAAGATATTCATCTCCACAATTCCAAAGATTACATTCTATGAAAAAACAGCAGAATGGAATAAAACTGCAAGATTATGGAGGCTTTTTAAAAAAAATACCTTAATTCTTTTAAATGTCACTCTTTCTTTATCTCAACAGCCAATTTAGGCCCTCTGGCATGCCTTGTTAACACAGATAAATGGTTAACCTTCACAGCAGACAATGGAAAGTTGTGGTGTAGCAAGAATTGTAAAGGTGATGCTTGTAAAATTGGGGTGAAGAGTGAATATGATGATGCACTCTGCAAGTACAAAGCATCATTTAGCAAGAGTGGCAACATTCTGCTGCAGGACAGACGGGGTATGTACCTCTGCAGAAGTCCGGAGAATTCTACTCAATACATCCAAGCTGCTAAGCACCAGCCTGATGCCTCCTGTGAATTTGAAGTCTCTGTAATGAATGGAAAGGTGCTCTTCAAAGCTGATAATGGCAAGATGCTAAGCAGAATCTTCCGTGATTCGTCCGACAACATAGAGGCAGAAAAAAATTCCCCAGATGTTTCCTGCGAGTTTACTGTCAGTACTGGAGGTGAGTTATGGGCAACCATGTTATGAAGTTATATAACAATTTGGCAAATTTTTTAAATAAGTTTAAAAAAAAGGTTATTTCTATTCTCGGTTTATTCAGATATATTGGACTTTATTTGTCAGACAACTAAAAGATGCTGCCCTCTAAGTAACTAAAAAATGCCACTGATGTCAATGGTTCAGTACCTGTCTTTAGTAAGAAACAGCTGTGAAAAATGTACTGTATATTAATAAATGAGAATAGTTTGCCAAGTACTTTCAAAGAAGCACACTGTTCAAAGTCTGCCCATACCATTGTTAATAACACCTCTACCCACCTTCTCAGTTTCCAATACAGGCACAAGACTGAAAACAAACCTGGATGGGAAGCCATTCCACAAAAGCAAACAATCACATTAGTTCACTTTAGAGTCACCAGTTCCGCTGATCTGGATATAGAGAGGAGGCAGAGGAGAATTCAGAAGAGCATAGGAAAGCATTCAAGTTCTAAGGAAATAATGAGACCAGCTTTGTTATCTAATATATAAGCTTGGAGCTGTGAGGCAGAAGTGATAAACACTATACTGTATCCTATACAAGTATTTATGTTTCAAATAATAAGAAAACAAGTATTAGCAAATAACACCTGTTTTAACAACCCACCTATCACCATATTTCATGTTTCGGTTTGCCATGATAGTCACATCATGCCACTTTAATTTCAATGGTAATCACTTTGGCAGAATGTACTATCTTTAAGCAGCTTAGCATTGATATTAAAGACAAACTTTGTCATCTTTCCATTTACCTATCCACTATACAGAAGTACGTAGTTTGATCTTTCATATCTTTGTTGAGGAAAACTTGTGTCTATATTAAATGTGTATTTTTTTCTCTCATACAGCGGACAATGTAGGCCCACTGGCATGCTACATTGATACAGAGAAACTGGTAACATTTGTGGCAGATAATGGAAAGTTTTGGTGCAACACCATTTGTAAAGATGACACGTGTAGAATTCAGGTGGATGAAAAATATGACGACACACAGTGCAAGTATAAGGTATCTCAAGCCAGGAATGGTAAGATTCTGCTGCAGGATAGACGGGGTATGTACCTTTGCAGAAGCCCTGAGTATTCCATTGAATACATCCAAGCTGCTAAGCACCAGCCTGATGCCTCCTGTGAATTCCAAGTTTCTGTGATGGATGGAAATGTGCTCTTCAAAGCAGATAATGGAAAGATGCTAAGCAGAATTCCTCGCGGCTCAGAGGACAACATTGAGGCAGAAAAAGCTTCTCCAGATGTTTTCTGCAAATTTACTGTCCACAGTGGAGAGAACATTGGAGGTAGCACTGGACGTGACACGGGAGGTAAGTCATTCACAACTTTAGTAAAAAAAATTAGCTAAACAATTTAGATAATTTAGTGGTGCAGTGGTAGCATTGTTGCCTCACAACAAGGAATCCAGGGTTCATTACCCTAGTCCTTCCTGTGTGGAGAATGCACATTCTCTCCGTGTCCATACAAGTTTCCTCCAGTGCTCTGGTTTCCTTCCACGGTCCAAAGACATTTAGGAAAGTTGGACTGGTGATGTCAAATTGGTCCTTGTGTTTTCCCTGCAATGGCCTTGCGCCCAACGCTTGCTGAGTTAGGATCCAGCTTCCCCAAGACTCTACTCAGGATAAAGTGGGTTTAGAAAATGGACAGGGTTAAATAATTTACTTGAATATAAGTGTAAAAATGTTATTTTTGTTCATCTTGCTCAGAGAAAAATTAAGTTTGAATTGCAAGACATTTTTGTATTAAAAGATGTTGCTCTTAGACTGTCTAGAAACATCCAATTTCTATCAGAGACTGAGCTTCTGGCTTTAGTGAGCGAGTACAGGGACTTGAAAAAATGTGGTATGTTAACTAAGAACAGTTTGTGAAAAATTTTCAAAGTGGCAAAGCGTAGAACAGTCCTACCTATATTTTATATAACAGCCAGCTGTCCTATCATTTTTTTTTAACTTACTGCTTTCATTACAAAGGAAGTTAGGGCCTATACTGATAGCAAGAGTATAAAACAAAAATCAGCCCTAGACAGAATGCCAGTCCATACCAGGGTACTTTCATATCGTGTCAAATTAGAGACATCAGTTATGCATTTCTTTGGGACATCAAAGGAAACTGGGAGGAATTCACAAAACATAGAAGACAATTAAAATCACATGCAGACAACAACCAGTTTGGGGATCTAACACACATTCCTGGAGTCATGAGACAAAAGTGATCAAATATTGTACCACCCCTTCAACGTGAAGGATTCATCCTGAAAATAAAGGAACAAGTGTTATCAAACACTACACCATTTGACAACCCCACAAATAAATTTAATGACTCAATTTCCCATGACACAATTATGTTTAAATAACATATCCATGGTAATCACTTTGGAGAGAATGCACAATCTTTAAGTATAGTCTAACATTTATCTGGCTTTATGGTGACTGATTTTGTCATCTTTCCATTTGCTTGCACATTATGCAAAAATATATTGTCAAGTATGTCATACCTTTATTGTGCAAACCCCTCATGTCATTATTAAATGTACAGTATATGTGTTTCTTTCTCTCCCACAGTGGACAATGTGAGTTCTTTGGCAAATATTATTGGTTCAGAGAAATGGATAACATTTGTGGCTGATAATGGAAAGTTTTGGTGCCATGAGCTTTGTACGGCTGTGTCTTGCAAAATTAAAGTCAATCATAACTATGATGATACACAGTGCAGGTATAAGCTGTCTCAGGCCAGGAATGGGAAGATTCTGCTGCAAGACACAAGAGGCATCTACCTCTGCAGAAGCCCTAAGTATTCAATTAACTACATTCAAGCTATTAAAAACCTGCCTGATTCCTCCTGTGAATTCCAAGTCTCCATGATGGATGGAAAGGTGCTCTTCAAAGCTGACAATGGCAAGATGCTTAGCAGAATCCTACGTGGCTTGGAAGACAACATTGAGGCAGCAAAGGCTTCTCCAGATGTTTTCTGCCAGTTTACTGTCATTATTGAAAGTAAGTCATGAACAATGTCAATATAATATTTGCTTACAAGTTTAAGCAGATTACCTCAAAATATTTTAAATCTGCTATTTTTAATTTCACTCAGAGAAAATTGTAATTTTTTAAATAGAAGACGTTTTTGTATTGAAAGATGTTGCCCTCAGAATGACTAGCAAAATTCTACTTATGTTGGCAGCTCAGTTCCTGATTTTAGTGAGTACAAAGACATGTAAAATATATGCTTTTAACCAAGAACAATGTGTCAAAAATGTTCAAAGTTCAAGTCCAGTCACAGGAAACTACAGTCCATCCTGGCATCATGAGGCAAAATACATAAACCAGCCCCAGGCGGAACTTCATTCAATAATAGGGAGCATTCACATTGGGTCACATAAAAGACACCCTTTAGGTTAACATGAATGTCTTTGGGGTGTCAGGTGAAACTTCAGTGAACTCACAAGAACACAGAGGTTATTCCAGTTCTACACAAAAAGTGGCAATATTAATTGTAATATGCATTATCAAATATTACACTATATAAAAAATTCAGACAATAGTAAATTTCATGTCTCAGTTTGTTTTGATACAATTAAGTTTAATGCCATTTCCATGGTAATCAATTGGGAGAGAATAAACGGTCTTGAAGTGGCTAGCATTCATCTGACTTTATAATGTCTGGTTTTGTTATCTGTTCAGATACTGATGCATTACAAAGAACTACATAGCCAAGTATTTCAGAACTCTACTTTACAAACCCCTCCTATCTACAATATATGAAATGTACAGTACACTGTATGTCTTTATTTCTCTTCCACAGTGAAAAATTTAAGTCCATTGGTGTACAGTATTGTTTCAAATAACTGGATAACATTTGTGGCTGATAATGGAAAGTACTGGTGCAACAAGCTTTGTACACAAGTAGCATGTAGAATTCAAGTGGTTGAAAACTATGATGAACTACACTGCAGGTATAAAGTGTCTCAAGCCAGGAATGGTAAGATTCTGCTGCAGGATAGACGGGGTATGTACCTTTGCAGAAGCCCTGAGTATTCCATTGAATACATCCAAGCTGCTAAGCACCAGCCTGATGCCTCCTGTGAATTCCAAGCTTCTGTGATGGATGGAAATGTGCTCTTCAAAGCAGATAATGGAAAGATGCTAAGCAGAATTCTTCGCGGCTCAGAGGACAACATTGAGGCAGAAAAAGTTTCTCCAGATGTTTTCTGCAAATTTACTGTCCACAGTGGAGATAACATTGGAGGTAGCACTGGACGTGACACGGGAGGTAAGTCATTCACAACTTTAGTAAAAAAAAATTAGCTAAACAATTTAGATAATTTAGTGGTGCAGTGGTAGCATTGTTGCCTCACAACAAGGAATCCAGGGTTCATTACCCTAGTCCTTCCTGTGTGGAGAATGCACATTCTCTCCATGTCCATACAAGTTTCCTCCAGTGCTCTGGTTTCCTTCCACGGTCCAAAGACATTTAGGAAAGTTGGACTGGTGATGTCAAATTGGTCCTTGTGTTTTCCCTGCAATGGCCTTGCGCCCAACGCTTGCTGAGTTAGGATCCAGCTTCCCCAAGACTCTACTCAGGATAAAGTGGGTTTAGAAAATGGACAGGGTTAAATAATTTACTTGAATATAAGTGTAAAAATGTTATTTTTGTTCATCTTGCTCAGAGAAAAATTAAGTTTGAATTGCAAGACATTTTTGTATTAAAAGATGTTGCTCTTAGACTGTCTAGAAACATCCAATTTCTATCAGAGACTGAGCTTCTGGCTTTAGTGAGCGAGTACAGGGACTTGAAAAAATGTGGTATGTTAACTAAGAACAGTTTGTGAAAAATTTTCAAAGTGGCAAAGCGTAGAACAGTCCTACCTATATTTTATATAACAGCCAGCTGTCCTATCATTTTTTTTTAAACTTACTGCTTTCATTACAAAGGAAGTTAGGGCCTATACTGATAGCAAGAGTATAAAACAAAAATCAGCCCTAGACAGAATGCCAGTCCATACCAGGGTACTTTCATATCGTGTCAAATTAGAGACATCAGTTATGCATTTCTTTGGGACATCAAAGGAAACTGGGAGGAATTCACAAAACATAGAAGACAATTAAAATCACATGCAGACAACAACCAGTTTAGGGATCTAGCACACATTCCTGGAGTCATGAGACAAAAGTGATCAAATATTGTACCGCCCCTTCAACGTGAAGGATTCATCCTGAAAATAAAGGAACAAGTGTTATCAAACACTACACCATTTGACAACCCCACAAATAAATTTAATGACTCAATTTCCCATGACACAATTATGTTTAAATAACATATCCATGGTAATCACTTTGGAGAGAATGCACAATCTTTAAGTATAGTCTAACATTCATCTGGCTTTATGATGACTGATTTTGTCATCTTTCCATTTGCTTGCACATTATGCAAAAATATATTGTCAAGTATGTCATACCTTTATTGTGCAAACCCCTCATGTCATTATTAAATGTACAGTATATGTGTTTCTTTCTCTCCCACAGTGGACAATGTGAGTTCTTTGGCAAATATTATTGGTTCAGAGAAATGGATAACATTTGTGGCTGATAATGGAAAGTTTTGGTGCCATGAGCTTTGTACGGCTGTGTCTTGCAAAATTAAAGTCAATTATAACTATGATGATACACAGTGCAGGTATAAGCTGTCTCAGGCCAGGAATGGGAAGATTCTGCTGCAAGACACAAGAGGCATGTACCTCTGCAGAAGCCCTGAGTATTCAATTAACTACATTCAAGCTATTAAAAACCTGCCTGATTCCTCCTGTGAATTCCAAGTCTCCATGATGGATGGAAAGGTGCTCTTCAAAGCTGACAATGGCAAGATGCTTAGCAGAATCCTACGTGGCTTGGAAGACAACATTGAGGCAGAAAAGGCTTCTCCAGATGTTTTCTGCCAGTTTACTGTCATTATTGAAAGTAAGTCATGAACAATGTCCATATAATATTTGCTAACAAGTTTAAGCAGATTACCTCAAAATATTTTAAATCTGCCTTTTTTAATTTCACTCAGAGAAAATTGTAATTTTTTAAATAGAAGACGTTTTTGTATTGACAGATGTTGCCCTCAGAATTACTAACAAAATTCTACTTATGTTGGCAGCTCAGTTCCTGATTATAGTGAGTACAAAGACATGTAAAATGTATGCTTTTAACCAGGAACAATGTGTCAAAAATGTTCAAAGTTCAGGTCCAGTCACAGGAAACTACAGTCTATCCTGGCATAAAGAGGTTAACATGAATGTCTTTGGGGTGTCAGGTGAAACTTCAGGGAACTCACAAGAACACAGAGATTATTCCAGTTCTATACAAAAAGTGGCAATATTAATTATAATATGCATTATCAAATATTACACTATTTTAAAAATTCAGACAATAGTAAATTTCATGTCTCAATTTGTTTTGATACAATTAGGTTTAATGTCATTTCCATGGTAATCAATTGGGAGAGAATAAACAGTCTTAAAGTGGCTACAATTCATCTGACTTTATAATGTCTGGTTTTGTTATCTGTTCAGGTACTGATGCATTACAAAGAACTACATAGTCAAGTATTTCAGAACTCTACTTTACAAACCCCTCCTATCTACAATATATGAAATGTACAGTACACTGTATGTCTTTATTTCTCTTCCACAGTGAAAAATGTAAGTCCATTGGTGTACAGTATTGTTTCAAATAACTGGATAACATTTGTGGCTGATAATGGAAAGTACTGGTGCAACAAGCTTTGTACACAAGTAGCATGTAGAATTCAAGTGGTTGAAAACTATGATGAACTACACTGCAGGTATAAAGTGTCTCAAGCCAGGAATGGTAAGATTCTGCTGCAGGATAGACGGGGTATGTATCTATGCAGAAGTACTGTGAATTCCATTCAATATATCCAAGCTGCTAAGCACCAGCCTGATGCCTCCTGTGAATTCCAAGCTTCTGTGATGGATGGAAACATGCTCTTCAAAGCGGATAATGGAAAGATGCTAAGCAGAATCCTTCGGGGTTTGGAGGACAATATTGAGGCAGAAAAAGATTCTCCAGATATTTTCAGCAAATTTACTGTCAACACTGGTGGTAAGTCATGGACTGCATTAGTATAACATTTGGTTACAAAATTTAGGAAACTAACCTAAAATAAGTATAAAAATGTTATTTATGTTTATTTTGCTCAGAGAAAATTTACTTTTTCACATGTCTGACATTTTTGTATTGAAAGATGTTGCCCTCTGAATGACTAGAAAGGTCTCATTTATGTCAGCAGGTTAGTCCCTGGCTTTAGAAAGTACAAAGTCATGATGTTAACTTGGGTTGGTGTGTTACAAATTTCAAAGCATCAAAATGCAATATTGTCTTCCCTAATTATTGCATTTGTAACAGCGAAATTTATAAATCGCGGGAAGTGACAGTGTCTCTCTGAGAAAATCACATCTCGTCTCCTTCCAACCTTCCAAGATTTTTTTTTATAATAGAGAGATATCTCAAATTGATCTTGATTGCACTTTAAGCTGTCTGAAATTAATTTGTAGATATCGAAATCACCAAATTAACATTGAGATACATCTTTGAATGCATTACAAATATCTAAAAAATAGATTTTTTAAATGCATTTTAAGATATCTCAAATAGATTTCATTGTATCTTGAAGTGAGCTCATTTTAAAATATCTTAAAATATACCGGAATTCATTTTGAGATATTTTGAAATTACTTTCAGATTATCTGGAAAGCTGAACTGCATTTTAAGGTATCTAAAATGCATTTTGAAATGTCTTACAATGTTAATCTGGTTTGTCATAGTTTCTGACTATTTTAAGATATCTTGAAATACATTTTCCAAATGATAAGGAAATTATTGAGTGATAAAGTATTAGTAATCGTAACTGATATACTTAGAATTGCACCATAGATATCAGAAAATTATACTTGTATCTCAAACTATGTCTATTTTTTAAGATATCTTAAAAGTATGAGATATCCTGAAATAAAACTTAATTGCATTTCAGTGATCTTACAAGGACTACAGACTCACTTTAAGATATCTCAAAATGTATCTGAAATATCTTAAATTGCATTTGATCACTGTATCTCAGAATGAGAAATGTACGATTTCAAGATGTCTTGAAATCTATTGGAGATGTCTTACAGTGCATTTAAGATACTGTAACTTGAAATAGATGTACAGTATATTTAGATATATGTAATTCACTTGAAGTTATTTTAAATGCATTTCTTTACATCTTAAAGTATATTTTCAGGTATGCCTAAATACTAATTTGGCTTGCCATGTTTAAAGCAGTCACCCTTTTATCAATTTTCTGAACTCACTGTTCATAGTGCTGACCAGTCACAGAAAGCTATAGCCCTTGCTGTTAGCAAGACGCATAAGACAGAAACCAACCCTATATGGTTTTCCAGTCTATAACAGGACACATTCACATTGGATAACATTTACAGACACCAGTTAAATTAATATGCATGTCTTTAGGACGTCCGGTGAAACTGGGAAGAACTCACAAGAAGACAGGTGAGCATTACAATTATAATGCAATGCAGACAGTGGCCAGACTGAGAGTCTAGCTCAAGTTTCTGAAGCTGTGAAACAAAAACTGATAAACTCTTCAGTTTTAAGGGTTAGGGCAGTGTTTATCTTTCAAGTTATCGAACACTACACCATTTAAACAACCCGCAATGCACTTAATAACAAATTTAAATTTCTCAACTTCCCATGATACAATCATTTTCAAATGCCTTTTTCATGATAATCACCTGGAAGAGAATGCCTGATGCTGAAGTTGCCTAACACTTAATCTGACTTTATAATGATCAACTTCTTTGTGATCAATTTATTAATTAATTTATCTATTGGAAACAAAAACACAGAAAGGCAAATATATTTTACAAAGTTAAACAGTATACCTTAATTAAGGATTTTTAAGCATAATAATCCTGACTATGAGATTCCCCAATCCCCAACCTACCATCCTTTATCCTTCTCCACCATGTAGCACCAAACCATTTAAATAATTTACATAATACTGTGGTGTTCTAAGAACCTTAAAGGGTATTTAAGTTTCTCTTACAAAATTGTTATGAACTTCTGCCACTCAAATAAAGAGGTATTATTGATCCTAGCAGACAATTACTGTAACTCCAAATGAAATAGACTCTAAAAATCAGATACACCAATGTATGAAGATTAGATCATCTGGAATTTCCAAAGGGAGACTACTAGCAATGTTATCCAACACTACACTAAAAAAAATAAATGCTTTTGTAAGGGAGCAAGAGAAAATGCAGAGGTGTCTGTCTAAAAAATAAAAATGTGAGGTATGCAGGGTAGACTACATTTTACTACATTAGACATGGATATGTAGACATCCCTCCAAAGTAAAGAGACTTGGTGCCAATACTCAAACCTAAAACAAGTGCATAAATGTCCCAATTTGTTAATCAAGACACAGATGGTACAGTGGGTCTAAAGAGAGGAGGTCCTCATATAGTCTGTGTAGCCACTATGTATAATGTACAATATATATAATAATATATATATATTATAATATAATAATAATATATATAATAATATGTACAATGGTATTTAGTGTTTCTTAAAAATAGCTTAACACTTCAAAATATGATTTTCCAGCAGTGGTAATTAAGAAATTTTCAATTGTAAGATCTCCAAAGTGGATTTAAGAGGGAAAGGGGAGAGAGCAGCCTCCTGTCTAATGGGACAAAAATATTAAAGATTAGGGGGGGCTTCACTCACATTCCAATCCAACCCCCCACCCCCCGACGCCTGCCAAATCTTTTAATTCTCACAGATATGCATCTTCATTGGGAAGAAACACTACTTTTTTTTCCCTAATGGCAACACGAATTAGACAATCTACAAGTCTCCGACTTCAAGTTTAAATCCGAACAATATATTCGATCTCTTTTCACTGTTCCGTTATTTCACCAAGTAATAATTTACGTTTGTTTGCGCTAATGCGATCTTTACTATCCTTTTTTTAAGACCTTTTCAAATTTTCATACTTCCATTATCTCCAACCTGCTCTGCATGTGTACTGTGCCAATGTTTTTGGATTCTTTTAATTCTCGCGGATACGCCTCTTCATTTTGAAGAAGCACTGCTTTTTTTTCCTTGATTGCAAAACGAATTAGACAATCTACAATTCTACGACTTAAAGTTTAAATCCGAACAATATATTCAATCTCTTTTCAATGTTCCGTTATTTCACAGAGTAATAATTTTCGTTTGTTTACACTAATGCGATTTTTACCATCCTTTTTTTGAGACTTTCATTATCTCTAACCGGGCGGCACGGTGGCACAGTGGGTAGCGCTGCTGCCTCGCAGTTGGGAGACCTGGGGACCCGGGTTCGCTTCCCGGGTCCTCCCTGCGTGGAGTTTGCATGTTCTCCCCGTGTCTGCGTGGGTTTCCTCCGGGCGCTCCGGTTTCCTCCCACAGTCCAAAGACATGCAGGTTAGGTGGATTGGCGATTCTAAATTGGCCCTAGTGTGTGCTTGGTGTGTGGATGTGTTTATGTGTGTCCTGCGGTGGGTTGGCACCCTGCCCAGGATTGGTTCCCTGCCTTGTGCCCTGTGTTGGCTGGGATTGGCTCCAGCAGACCCCCGTGACCCTGTGTTCGGATTCCGCGGGTTGGAAAATGGATGGATGGATTATCTCTAACCTGCTCTGCATGTGTACTGCGCCAACATTTTTTAATTCTTTACAACTTTCTACTTTGTCATCTACTCTTTGCCTTTTATTTTCTGCCCCAGGCATGGTTAAATCTCTTGGCACAAAGACTCGTCTCGCTGGACATGAAAGTGTCTCCCCTTGAAAATCACGTCTTGTCTCCTTCCAAGATTTTTTTTATAATAAAGAGATGTAAAACAGAGGATGAAATTGGAGCAAGCAATTTAACAAGATGCCTAAAAATTTTTATGACAGAGCACAATTTATAATGACCATTTTATCACACTGTACTGTATGTTTAATTGCTGATACATTATACAGAATTACTTATTTTTATACATCTTTTGTCTGAATTAAATATATATGTATCTCTCTCCCACAGTGACTGATGTGGGCCCATTGGCATGCTTCATTAATACAGAGAAATATATAACATTCATGGCTGATAATGGAGGGATCTGGTGCAACAGGCTTTGTAGAGGTGATGTGTGCAGAATTCTGGTGGATAAAGCATTTGATGACAAAAGGTGCATGTATAAGGTGTCTCAGGCCAGCAATGGCAAGATTCTGTTGCAGAACATACGGGGTATGTACCTCTGCATAAGTTCAGAGTATAACATTTCATACATTAAAACTGCAAAGCACTACCCTGATGCCACCTGCGAATTTGAAGTCTTTGTGGAGGATGGAAAGTTGCACTTCAAAGCTAGTAATGGAAGGATGCTAAGCAGAATCTACCGTGGCCAAGACAACATTGAGGCAGAAAAACCTTTTTTTGATCATTTTGGCAAGTTTACTGTTATTCCTCAATGCCAAATGTCAAATGTCTAAATGACTAAACTGCAAACAAAATTATGATTTTGTTTTTCATAATACTTTTGTAAAGACTCAAATAAGTTTGCAAATGCTTATAAAAATGATAAGATTCATATACCGGTTCAACTCATTTGATTATATGATCAAATGTATTTGTTTTTACTTGGAAGCAATGGGGTCAAGACTCACTATATACTGTATATATAATATATGTGATGTTTTAAAAAGTAATTGCAATCATTAGTTTTTCAAAATCAGTTATGGTAATTCAAGATCATTTCTGGTTTCAGCTTGTCTAACAGGAACCTTGGAGAATGAAGTGGATCAAGTAATATGGGGTTGGGTACAACCTTAAGGGCTAATGTATGGCATACATTAAGAAGAAATCAAAAAGGATTTTTTTCTGATAAATGAATTTAATATTACAGAAAGGCTGCAAAATTGGAGTGGCTATAGATATCCATCCATCCATTTTCCAACCCGCTGAATCCAAACACAGGGTCACGGGGGTCTGCTGGAGCCAATCCCAGCCAACACAGGGCACAAGGCAGGAAACAATCCTGGGCAGGGTGCCAACCCACCGCAGGACACACACAAACACACCCACACACCAAGCACACACTAGGGCCAATTTCGAATCGCCAATCCACCTAACCTGCATGTCTTTGGACTGTGGGAGGAAACCGGAGCGCCCGGAGGAAACCCACGCAGACACGGGGAGAACATGCAAACTCCACGCAGGGAGGACCCGGGAAGCGAACCCAGGTCCCCAGATCTCCCAACTGTGAGGCAGCAGCGCTACCCACTGCGCCACCGTGCCGCCCGGCTATAGATATTTCAGGTAAAACTCAAAAGCTTAGTTTCAAACATATCAGGGAAATGTAATTAGTGTAGGAAGTGTATTACCCAGACATATGGTCCTTATCTAAAAACATAACACTCCTGGTTCTCATAAAATCGGAGAGGAAATGTTCAATGTTGAGGAAAGTATGGTGTTAAGAGTATAAGGTGAAAAATACATTGTATCTTTGAATAGCACAAGCGTAGTCCTGGTGTAGTAAAGTAAAAAGAAAAACAACTATGAAGTGAATTGTTTTGCTTTAAATGTGGAAAAAATTAACTTCAGTAAACTGATTTTGAGTGTTTTCACAGCTAGTGAAAGTGAGAAGGTGAATGAAAAACACATGTAAAAATATTCTTGGGTAGAGGAAAATAGAAGCAAGTGGATACTGGGAAAGTTATGATATGACTAGTCATTTAGCCCGTTACAATAACGGGTGCTAGAATAGTAGTGCATAAACATTAGTAGGAACAGTCTATATTAAAAGGCAAAGGACCGTCTATTTTCTGTTACAGTAATACTGGCTTGTATGTGTCTGTAATATGCGTCACTGTATTGTGTGCCTTTAATTTTCTCTCACAGTAATACGTCTCTCCAGCAAGTATTTTAATCTGTGCTGGCGTGCAGCTGATCCATATTACTAACCGAGAATGCTAAACCGGATGATGGACGCAGGCACATCCGGCAATGGGCCGTAGCTGCAAAAAGACGTACTGCGCAGGCGCAAAAAGAGTCCGCGAGGGTCGGCTGAGGAGCCGAGAAAGGCGGATAGAAGAGGGCGAGAGAGGCGGATGAGAGGCCGCGAGAGGCGGACAAGACCACAGAAAAAAGGAGTGAGCACAGGAAAAATTGAGAAATGAGGCGCAAACAGCACCGAAAAAAGGAAACGGCACATAAAAAAGTATTCAAACGCAAGCAAAGCACGAAACACATTGCACACGAAACTAGACCCAAAAAAAAAAAAAAAAAAAAGAGGCTCGCGCACAACAGCAAGGCACCCCCCCCCTACAGGCACCGGACGGGACACACACCAAGAGGGGGATTCAACAAGCCCATGGAACACAAAAAAAAGAACACAAAACCACCCCACAGACCCTACAAGCAAGGGACGGGACACACACAAAGAGGGGGATTCAACAAGACACAGGAACACAAAAAGAAAGAAGACGCTCGCGCGACAACAATCCTCAACCCCCACACCCCCCCCCCCCCCCCCCACACACACACACACATCCATAAGAAGTGACACCCAAAGCCACATATTCTAAAGTGAACATCAACACCTTCACACTAGACAGCATAGGTGTCAGCATTGGTGGATCTCCTTACAATAAAGCACTATTAACCGTTCAACTGCAGAAAAAGAAACATATTAACAGTGACTGCGATCCTTCTTATTACTTATCCATATTTCGCATGCTGAGAAAGAAACAAGTCATGAATACACGGTCACGGGTACAAAACGAAAAGGAAAGGATAACAGGAACAAACACACGAAAATGAAAGAAACAACAAAATAGACGGCTATGCAGCATAGGTGGATCTCATTACAATAAGGCACTATTAACCGTTCAACCGCAGAAAAGGCTCCATATTAACAGTGAGTGCAATTCTCCTTATTACTTATCCATATTTCTAAAAGAAAAAATGTCTCGACTCCAAAAACGCAAAGCTCAACTAAAGCTTCTAACTAACGATGTACCTAAAAGTAAAAACTTTATGAACTGCATTAGATCCTACAATAGTTCATTTGCTTTTGCATATACCGGAGTAAATATCAGGCCACCAAAAGGCAATGGCCCATACTACTTTCGCATATGTGCACAAATACTGCATCGCATTGGAACAGTGCACCCTGAAACAAATCAACAACGCAAATATGCACAAATCTACATCCTAGATCCACATGACGCAAACTATCAATCAAAGTGCTGCATCGCAACAGGCACGGATTCAAAACGAAACACCTCCCGTCTCAGACATACGTTAATGGCAGCGAAGGCTACAACGGGCTTCTCACACAGCACAGGCAAATCGATTACAGCTCCAAAACAACACGTCCCAAATACTACACATGCAACAACGCGCCTCTCAAACGGCACAAGAAAAACATACACCAGTAAAATTCATTCGGATTAATGAATGTCATTTGCAATCATTGTCATTCAGTTCACTTCCCTGAAGAAACAACTGGAAATACAAGTTATACATTTACACGTTGTTGTCAAAAGGGTCAAATTAGACTGCCTTCTTTACATTCATATACTGAATATCTACAGAGGCTTATAACTGACGATGTACCTGAAAGTGAAATCTTTATCAACTACATTAGATCCTACAAATCGGTATCCACTATGAACATTAACGGTGGCACTGCACGTGACATCCGTCTTGAAAAAATGTTGTTTATTGATGAATGTTCAATGGCATGAAGTCACTTACTCAACACCATTCATAAACTTCTACAAACGTTTATGAATAATAATATTCGATTTGAAGGAAAGGTACTTTTATGAGGAGGAGATTTTAGACAGTGATTAGCTATTCTTCCAGATGCCATGCACTCAGCTATTGTTCAGTGCACCTTAAAATACGCAGACAATTGGCATTGCTTTCAAAAGATACAGTTAGTAAAAAAGATACGATGTCCAGAACCAGATCATAACAATTGCTTATTACAACTGAGAGATGGTACACTCACCAATACAGCTGGACTTCAGGCACATATTATTACAATTCCTCAAGCCTTTATCTGCGACAACTTAGTTACAGAGACATTTCGAACAGCAATCTCATTAGACCAAATGCCCCTTTTAACACAACGCACTATATTATGTCCAAAAAATATTAATATGGAAAACATTAATACCCAAGTCATTCCATTACTTCCTGGAGAGACACAACTCTTTCTAAGCTCTGACAAACTTGACTCTGATCACAACAATAACCATCTTAAATGACCTTACAAGTTCTGAGCTGGAATTACCTTTTACACTTAAACGGCGTGTACAAAGAAATTTTCAAATAAACCTTTACACTGTGCCACACACTTTATTGTTTGCTTTCTATTTGCATCATCTACACCGTCACACTATTCTATATCTCATTCATACATCACGCTCTTTGTCATTCCCAACACCAGGGGTTGGCGAGCGAAGCGAGCAGGGGGCGGAGCCCCCTAGTTATTGTATGTATGGCGACTCCCCAGCAACGGATTTTATGTGCGCGAAAATAAATCTACTTTTAAAAGTCATCCTATTGTAATATCATGAAAATTCGTATATTTAGGAAAACACTTTACACTTTACCGGGCCAAGTTTGTTTATCGCAAATCTGACATCCTCAGAGTGAACACTTGCACAACAACAAACACTAATCCCACCTCTTTGGGGAAGCTGGTCTCCGCGTCTCAGTACCCGATTGGATTTTTCGTGTGTTAGGTCTTACCACATTTACCGAAATCCGATTGGATCGGTGCTCGATATTTTATAGGTCTCACCCTCTCTGTCTTGTGTGACGCGTCAGGCGGCCTTTAAAGCTTTGCACTGTGCCCCGCGCATGCGCACTTCACCAGAAGACACACACACACGGACACCTGGACGCACACAGGGATTTTATTAAAGAGGATAACGACATGGCATTAAAAATTTCTGTTGCATAAGAAATTAGAGGGAATTTTTATGAAATTAAAAAAACATTCAAGAGAGAAGATTAACTAGCAAAATGAGATAAAACAAGCAGTAAAATATAAAGAGCATCTGTGGATCACCCTGCAGGCTCATCTGGAGCAGGTAATACCACCTTAGTGTTGAGAGGGGGCACACATACAAGCAAACATTCTCCTTTTTTTCTTCCTTCTATAGCACTGAGAAGACACCCAGTGAGGTCAATTGACTCCACCCCTTCCAGTCTCTCGCCTTTAAAGCCTGCTGCTGAACTAACTGTACCATAAGGGAGAGCTCCCTTAAATTGACAGAAGACATTGCCAGACAACCTTGTTAACTTCTGCACTTTCCTGTCTTTTTATAGTGGCACACTTAGTTTTTTTGGTTATTTTTGTGGCAGAATTAAATGGGGACAGCTGGGTTGTTACCATGACATTTTTCTGTGGGAACCAGCAGTGCCTTATTCAACCACAACAAGTAATTCTTTATGCAAGTACAAGGATTCAGTAAATGTAAGAAATTAATAACAGTACCTGCTGACCTGGGAAAGAAATTTTGTTTTTGCTTCTATGGCAAAGGTAAATTGCTCACATAATTAAAATTGGAACTGTATGAAAATAACACCTGCCTATGGCACTGCAATAGATTGTCTTATTACCCTACCTTACCTAATTTCCAGTGCACCTACAAATTTTCAGTCTTGAATGGACCAGATTTTACAGTAACTAGAAAATATATTTACTAAACAATGTCCATATTATGGCAGAGCTAAAACAGAACACCTCACCCAGGTTTATGACACAGTCTTCATGGAAGACATTTCTGTACCTCAGTGATCACGAAAGCTAAGATTTATAGAGATATGTACTAATGTTAGAGTTATCCATGGTAAATAGATCTAAGGATAGGACAACAAGAAATCCACAAATTACCATTATTACTCCTCAAATTAAATGAAAGAGAACCTCACCCGGTGCAGGAACGACAAGACCCACTCCCGGAGGCAGGCATAAGAAGTGGTGTTTACCAGCAAGAGTCTGATGGCCAGGAGACCCATGTAAATGGGTTAGACTCAGTCTGAAACAGCTGAGTCAAGGTGCCATGTGGGTTCACCATCCACTGCACACTAGACCTTGGCAAAGGAAACTTTATTTAGGGAACCAGAATGTCGCGTTTCTGGTGCGAAAGATGCCAAAACCCATGTGGAAGACTGAAAAATACCAGCTAGGTATAATTGGTATCACCTCTAAGCATACCATTGGCTAAGGAAACAGATTTCTTGATCAAGGGTGGTCTTTTCCCTATGGAAGAGGCCCCAGTCAGGTACAGGATTACTCACCTCTGAAGAAGTTCTGTCAGATTATTTCATAACCCAGGAAGGGGAGGCTGCTCTCAGCAGAATTGGAGAAATGCTGACCTCAACTAGCGATAGAAAGAACAGTTTGAGGAACTTATAAACTGGGTGGAAAGCCCTTCTTAGTGGAGACATTCCCAGAAACATTGTTTGAGGTTAAGTCAATTTCTATTTTCAATTTTTATGATTAAATTACTTCAGGGCTGGTAGACTGGAGTGTTGTTTCCAGTTAGAAAACTGAATTAAAAAAAATTAGAAAGGGGCAACAATAGAGTGTGTTCCAATTATCATGGAATCATGTTTCTCAGCCTTCTTGGGAAGGCCAATGCCACAGCCTCTGAACATAGACTGTCCAATATTTGAATCTCAGATTCAGGAGGACCAATGGGAAACCTGTCCTGGCAGTTAGAGGACATACTCTGCTCTTGCACATATAGACGAGCAGTCATGAGAATTTGTCATTTCTGTCTACATATGCTTTGTGAACTTAGAAAAAGCTTATGACCATTGTGACCACCAGGGGGCAATGTAGCACTCCAAACCCCAGCCACAACCTCACAGAAAACAAGTCCTGATATAATAAATGTTTTTTTTTTTTTTTAAATACTTTACAAAAAGTCATCAAACATATCAAATACAGCACAACATAATTCTTCTATTTCTTTCCTCTCTTCCACACCTCCCAGGTGAGTTTTGTCCTCCTTCCACTTGACTCAAACTTGCCTGAATGAGGTTAACTGGCCTCTTTTATCTTGGATCCAGGAGTACTCACAGAGCCAATGCAAGTACTTCTAGATCAATCGGAAGTCTCACAAAAGTAGGCATCATTAATCCCTTCAGTTCCCCCTGGTGGCCCTCACGGGACCCAACATGACTGCGTCATGGCCCTGTGGGCATCCGAGTGGGGTTCCTAAACCAAGGAGGCTGCCACCTAGTGTATTTGGGGAGAAAAATATTACAACATGTATTCCATAGTATTGTGGGAGGTGCTACAAGGGTATCAGGCCACTACAGTGCCCTTTGGTCCCCACATTTACTCTTTCCTTTTGAATTGTGTTTTGATCTTTTGTATTTCAACTTTTTTTTAATACTGTGCTTTATTGTGCATCTTTAAGTATTTGGCCTATAGGTATTTTGGCCTTATTTTCTTGATTGTATTTGAGGATTACTTAGCTTTTCTTATTTAGACAAGTCACTTGACTTTTCAATCATTATTCTTTTGGAGGCTGCTAGCTGATCTTAGTTTAAGATAACCAGTTAATGACCAAACAATTGGTCATTTGAGGATTCTCTGCTTCACTGAGGTTATAAATGTTGGCCTTTCATCTAGATATCAGTTAAAGTCAAAACATTTATGGCAATTTAAAGTTCTTTAAAAATAAATAAATATTTATAAACAACTGTAACAAGAAACCAGAAAGGTCAAGTAAATGTGTAATACCAGAAACACCTTTGAAAATCCAGGTGCACTGCATGTGCGTTTTTTTCTTTCACAAGTTTGCGATTAACTCCTATATGAATTGACAGCACACAAAGAAATACACAATATGTGCATATACAAAATAATGAGCTTTTTTGCTGTTGGGAGCACAATATTTGACCGATTCCAGGAGGGCAGCATGTATGTGGCACAAGCCAGTTCCACATGTCCATTCCTGTTATACTGGTGTTTTTACATTGCATATATCACAATAAAGTTTAATCAAAATTTGAATCTTACTTATTCTTGACAATGTTAAGCCAAAGTCCAGATATTATAAGCCTTTCAGACTATTTGCTAATGGAATTTTATTTCACTTGTAGTTTGAATGATTACAGTATACCAATGTAATATGTACTTATGATGACATTTTCCATCCAGCCCTGATGTGTGGCCCCTGGCGTACACTGAATGTTAACCCTGACCTTGGATTAGCTCAAGGTGCCAGGGAATAGTTTGGCAGACGGGCTGCCTCAGACCTTGGATAAGCAAAGTGAGGCAGAGCTACCACTGCACCACCCTTAAAAATATATATATGGAGAAGTAAATGACACTGAGCAAAATAAAACATAAAATAGTAAAGCCAAAAGCCAAGAGACAAACAGAATTTTGTATAGGTAAGGGACCTATCCTCTTTAATAAAATCCCTGTGTGCGTCCAGGTGTCCGTGTGTGTGTGTCTTCTGGTGAAGTGTGCATGCACGGGGCACAGTGCGATGCTTTAAAGGCTGCCTGACGCGTCACACAAGACAGAGAGGGCGGGACCTATAAAATATCGCGCGGCCGATCCAATCAGATTTCGGTAAATGAGGTAAGACCTAAAACATAAGGCACGAAAAATCCAATCGGGTACTGAGACGCGGAGACCAGCTTCCCCAAAGAGGTGGGATTAGTGTTTGTTGTTGTGCAAGTGTTCACTCTGAGGATGTCAGATTTGCGATTAACAAACTTGGCCCAGTAAAGTGTTTTCCTAAATATACAAATTTTCATGATATTACAATAGGATGACTTTTAAAACTAGATTTATTTTCGCGCACATAAAATCCGTTGCTGGGGAGTCGACATACATACAATAATCAGCTGCACACCAGCACAGATTAAAATACTTGCTGGAGAGACGTATTACTGTGAGAGAAAATTAAAGGTGCACAATACAGTGACGCATATTACAGACACATACAAGCCAGTATTACTGTAACAGAAAATAGACGGTCCTTTGCCATTTAATATAGACTGTTCCTACTAATGTTTATGCATTACTATTCTAGCGCCCGTTATTATAAAGGCTAAATGACTAGTATGTAAAATAAGTAGTTAATTACAAAGGGAAAAGAACAGAATGCATGATCAATGAAACTAACACTGGTGAGCATGAATTACATTTCTTTGCAAACTAATATCAGCCTGATTTCATATCAAAGACTAGTGTTGAACTAGGCAAAAATAGTGATTAAAGTGAGCAGAAGAAAAACAGAAAGCACAAATCAAGGCAATAATGTTCCGTTGCACATTGTACATGTATGACTTAAACTCAAGGCAGAGAAAATAAACAAGATCTCTCTATTGCTTGAAAGTCCTGTTATGTTTTTAAGTCAGTTTTTAGTCTTAACTATTCCATGTGAAATGAGCTCACATTTAAATTGATTATTATTAGAATATTAAAGCAAGGGAAGAGGAAGGGAGAAACTGTATTGATAAAGTAATCTCTGTAACTTTGCAGCCCTTGCAGACCTGACCTGAAAAACATTGGACAAAGATCTGACTTTTGCTTAATTAAAACCCAAAATTCATACACAAAAAAACAGTACTAGAATACTGCGTATTTCTCAGTCCTTTTGTTTTAGTAGTTGACAAGATTAGGTCAAGCAGGTTCTTTAAAAACTGTTCTATATTGCGTACTGTACAGTCACTTCCAGGTTTGTTCCCCATCTTCCACTTGTCAGTTGCCAAACATTCTAAATGTTTCATCTACCCATTTAAAAACTTGATAAACTGAGTTAGGGGTCACGGCCTGAGACTATAGTCATAAAATTGGCCACAAAGGCACAAACCAGCCTTACACACGGCAACAATCTACTGCAGGGCAAACTTGCTCATAGTGGCAATTTACACTTTCTAATTAACCAAACATTGCATCTTTAACATAAAACAGAAACCACATTAACCACTGAAAAACCCAAACAAACTCTGTACTAAATTTAAACTTGCATCCAGTGTTAACCACTTTACCACAAGGCCACTTCAGACTATACCATAATAAATCTTAAGGAAAACTGTATTCATTTTTTTTACAGACGATCACATCAGTTCCAAGAGACATCAATGAGAGCACATTTGAGTGCACATTGCAGTTTTAGTCAATAGGTTCCAAAATATGGGGTGGGTGCATTGCTTCTCAAATTCCACAATTTGGTGTATAATTGTTTTCAAGGAGAAAATATTCAATAGTTTATTCACTCTTTAAAGATAAAATATTTTCTACTACCTTACCTTTACAAACTTACACATCAAGATAAACTTTAAACAACTTACTGGTATGTCAGGAATACATTGCATTTCTGTCAATTTATGTAAAAAAAAAAAAAAAAAGTGTAGTAATAGCTATGTGTTTGGCAAAAAGATATAATAGGGGAATGTATCTGAACCCAGATGTTAAATTATGGAATAAATATATTGGAAAGTGATTTCAAATCATCCCAAAACACAGGTATAGATGCAGTATATTCTGTCACTACAATGTCTGCTAATAAAGCAAATCAAAATCCACACTATTCCAAATGAATTAGTAAATGTTAGGTGAAATCTGAATTTCAGAAAGGGGGTGGTCATATGATAATAGTAACACCCAGAAGTTTGAGTAAAAGTGAGTAAAGCCCCTAAACTTTGTGATATCATACAGGATAAAAGATAAGCTGAATTAAAAGACATTCCTTTATTTTTATTGAAACCAATATTAAGAAGTAAAGTAGATAAGAGAAAGAACCTTACCCATCTTTAAACCTCAGTGGTAGTTTCCTAGTGATATTTCATAGCTGATAGAGCAGAAGTTTTACTTAGCAGTAAATATAAAAGAAGAATCTGCAGGGAAACAACAGAATAGCTGCAAAGAGACTAGCTCCCAATCAGAATGGAAGAGGAACCACTAACAGTGAGCAGTGCTTTTAGTTTTATTCACTCTAGCTCCTTGTATCTTATTTATCAATTTGGGAGCCTTGCTTCTATTTTGATGAAATGAAATAAGTATTTAATACTTACATCTTTATAAATATTCATATGTCATTGCTACATGTTGCAATATTGGCTATACCTTTTTACTTAACTGAAATACTTACTAGATCCCCAAACTCAAAATAAATAAATACATTTTTTCACATCCATT
Source organism: Erpetoichthys calabaricus (assembly GCF_900747795.2). Taxonomy (NCBI): domain Eukaryota; kingdom Metazoa; phylum Chordata; class Cladistia; order Polypteriformes; family Polypteridae; genus Erpetoichthys; species Erpetoichthys calabaricus. The sequence continues at coordinate 95,931,690 of NC_041394.2, forward strand.
CATCTATCCATTTAGCTATTTGTTAATGAATCACTGAATCAGCTGGGAGTTGTGGGAAATGCCAAACACATTCCAGTAGCACCTAAAGCAATATAAAAAAGTGATGATTCTCAAAGTAGATTTTCTTTGTGACAGAAAGTGAGCTCAAAAGGTATGAACAAGGTTTTATTCCAAAAATAGCTTAACTAAGAGAGAGGATGCACGCCAAAATTTAGTAATTTCAGTTAATGTTTATTTCATATAGTTCCATTTACAATGCACTCTGTGACAAGGGGCTATGAATAACAGATCTGAGGACAACAGAGTATTATACTGAGTAATATATTGCACACCTAAGAGGAGCTTGGAAGGATATGACATCAAGAACTGATTCATTCTGGAAAGAGAAAAAACAAATTAATTCGGAATAGTGATATATTGTACTATTCATTTAGAGAGATAATTAAAAATGAGCAGCTGCAGAATGCAAAAGGTTAAGATGCATATCTTCAGCTTTGATTTTGTTAGAATTTCTTGAGGTGCATGAACAGATCTTAGAATGAGAAGGAGCCCTTGAACTTCAAGAAGAGTCACCAGAGCTTTTGGTACGTAAGACTAGCTTCAGAAGATCTTATATGGGTAATCGAGGATGCAGATGACAGCATTTTGACAGATTTTTAAACTAATATTGTTTTCTAATATTATATTTCAAATATCGCTTGCTCTGTTTGACTGTGGTAGGAGAACAGTGTCCAAGAAGCATAGTAAGACATAATGCAGGTGTGCATTGTGTTAGTACTTAAGAGTATACATTTGCATTAGGCAATATTTGAAAGAGTCAGAATATTGTATAATAGAAGTACCACTTTAAATGATCTAGGACAGTGTTTCCAAACCTGTGGCTGACCCTGGACAAAACCCTAAAACTTCCCATACCCCTCCGTCTGCACTCATGGAGAGGCTCCCCCTAAGCCAAGAGGTTGTGAACACATTGGCAAGTGAAAAAATGGCCCATGACAACACAAACATTAGGAAAACTGATCTGGGATATTCCATAAGTAACAACTAGCTAAAAACAGCTGTTATCCACTGCTAATATGCACATAGTTTGCAATGGAATTTTCCATGGCAGCATTACAGTATGTTTTTGTGTGGAGGAGTTCTGCTCTTGATTACTTTTCAGGAAAATGTGTGTGGGTTCATACATTGATTGTGGAGTTTAATTTTACTAAGTCAGTGAAGTCACCCTTGCTGTCTCCAGATGAACTCCAGGATTGTTAAGAGTCAAAAAGTATTTGATAGCATCAAAGCTTATCTTTCCTTAAACAATTGTGACATCTTACCTTTCTAAACTGACGTAATTACATGAATTTCTGGTCTGCATTTTCAGAGAAACACTATTGATTTACAACTTGGTCTGCACTAACAGCAACTAAAAATAAGTGTAAATTATTCCATGGAAATAAGCTACCTAAAAATAATTTTGCGTACTGCATCACTACAAATACATTTCTACCACTAAAATGAAGTTTCTGGGTGATCTAGTTTTGTTTTATATTATTGAACAAGTTGATAGTAAAACAATATAGCATGACAATATACTACAATTCCAAACTGTGTTCAAATGTAATTTTCCTCTGGGAACAGGGATACTCTGATTGATTGACTGCCGATCTAAATCGGCTGATTTTCACTAAACAAAATACTTGTTTAGCTGATCACAAAAATTGATATTTTCAGCCCTTGCTTTTCCATTTAGTTATGGTAATTGAGCCAGTGTCTTTTTTGCAGCAATTTTCCTCCATTGTAAGTAAAGAGTAGGGAATGGAGGCTTGTTTTATGGCAACTGGAATATTAGCCTTGGTATTAAAGAAAGTGAAATGATAAACTAAGAAAAGGAATAGGAGAAGTTGTCATGTGCAATTAGACAAATGACAAGAAAAGCTACTTTCGTGAATTCAGACCTTTTTATTTTGTACTTTGAACTAAAACAGACCCGTTTACATTTGGACAGCGAGCCTGTTTCAACAGCAGCAGCTTACATTTTTAATTGGAAAAAGAAAAAATAAATATGAATTTGAGGTTGCTGCTTAGTAAACAATAGGCTTTTTAAAAGATTTGTATGCTATTATTTGTTGCTGTGTGTCTTACAGCACAAGTGTCATTAAACATGTACTACAGAATTAAAATGGTAATACATATTTTCTAATTACACCTCAAGAATTATAAATGTTGGGCTGATACATAGAAAAAACACCTGTGTAAATGTAGTAAATGTATATTTTAACAGTAAACAGCTGTAGTGCAATTAATGATTTGAAATTATTAAAACCTATAAGTGTATTTAAGCAGTGTTTTCAAAAGACTTTGTTGGACAGTTATCTTATCCAAAGATCTTGACCATACATTGTTCTTCTCTCTCTTGTTAAATTAACCCTAGCCTGAATGAATCTATTAATTTTTTACATTTAAAACTTCTTATTTAAATATTTACCAATGTTGTTTCTTGTCCTAGAGTGTGTATATAAACATAGGGAACTCCAGTTTCTGTATTACATCTTGCTTGAAGAAGGGGCCTGAGTTGCCTCGAAAGCTTGCATATTGTAATTTTAGTTAGCCAATAAAAGGTGTCCTTTTGCTTGGCTTTTCTCTACATTCATAATGGCTAACACGGTACAACACCCTAGTACTATTGCCAAGATCAATTAATTGATTGTGATAAATATATATTTCAGAGAAATGATGAAAGCTACTTTTTAAATTAAACTTTATTTCAGATAAGTACATTACAGAAAATTAAAAAAAATATATATGACAGCTTTTAATTATAAGAAACATTTTATTTTATTTTATACCATATGTATTCTGAGTAAATATTTTTGTATCTATGTTATTAGCTAAAAGTATGTATTGGAAGAAAATGTTATTTTAGTATTTTTATGGTCACTGAGCAATTAAACTACAGAATTTAACTTTGTTAATAAAAAAAGAACAGTTAACACCTGTGGTCCATAATTTAATTATAAAAATACTAAAGTTAACACTTTAATATAGGACATAACACTTCTATGCTTGTGGTTATGCAGGGCTTAGTGTATTGGAATTGGACAATCAAGTAACATGAAATCGAAGCCCTAAAATACCAGATCCATGTCTGGAAAATTTATATTTCTCATTGGTCTCATAAGATGTAAACAGTATTTGCTATTGGCTAATTTTTTGCTGATTTACTGCATGCTGACATTATCCTTTGTCGGGACTGAAAGATGCATGTTACTTTTAAGTTTAATTTTAACTGCAGCATTTACTCCGTAAACTTTACTTTGTTTGCCAATAAGGGACCATGTAGTACTTTTTACAACTTTTTTCTTCATTAAGATGGGTTTTTGCACAATGGCAAAGTTGATCAAGTAAGTAAGAACAGCTGAAGTAGTGATTGCGGGCAAGATGGAGTCATGCGTAAAGGCAGTGGAAGTAGCCGGTGGGGACAATAAGTTTTAATAATTTATGAGGATTATAGCTATTTAAAATAAAGAAGTAGGTACATACTCATAAAAGGAAGAAAACTGAGTGTAAAAAATATACTAAATAAATCTATCACAGTAAATGACCTAGCTTGTGTAAATATTAATAATAGCAGAAATGGTCACTACATGAAGATCACAAGGTATAAAACATCTACTACATATGTGCTTTACTTCCTAATTTAGGGTGGCACGGTGGCACAGTGGTAGCGCTATCTGCCTCGCAGTAAGGAGACCTGTGCTCACTTCCAGGGTCCTCCTTGCGTGGAGTTTGCATGTTCTCCCAGTGTCTGCGTCCGGGTGCTCCAGTTTCCTCCCACAGTCCAAAGACATGCAGGTTAGGTGCATTGGCAATTCCAAATTGTCCCTAGTGTGTGCTGTGTGTGTGTGTGTGTGTGTGTGCGAGCCCTGCGGTGGGCTGGCAATCTGGAGGGGTTTGTTTCCTGCCTTGCACCCTGTGTTGGCTGGGATTGGCTCCAGCAGACCCCCGTAACACTGTAGTTAGGTTACAGCCGGTTGGAAAATGACTGACTGACTTCCTAATTTACATTTAGAAAAGCTTAAACAGTTTCAAACAAATTTAGAAATAAGCACATTTGATTTTGAACATCATAAATTTTCCAAGGTGTCCTTTAGGAAGGTGTCCTATCAGTTCATGATCTAATGTAAGAACTCAGGAAGATCAGAGGTATCCTACCATTTTTAATCCCTTGTGGAGCTGGAAGACGACATCAAGATCTTGGGCAAAGAGACTGCATTTGGTATTGTATAAATAACATAAAATAATTACTATTTGCTCTTTGTAAGGACAGTGTCATTTTTAGCATAAGAATTCTGGGGCCAGTTACATGGAACTGGGAGGGAGAAACAGACTGCCAAGCACTTAAAGCTTACAAGACCTGGTCCACTGCTTAAATTCTACGGCCTGGGCAAATGGGGATAAAGATCCTTACTTGGACTGGGTAACAGTTGGGAAATTTAAGTGCAGAAGATGTTGCCTCTGACTACAAGTGAACTATAGGGGTCCAAGCAGCCAATGTGTATGTGCAGGCAGTGTATGTGGCAGTAAAAGGTCAGTGAAGTCACGTAGAACTAAAGATCAGAGACACAGCATTGTTGTTGGAGTTTGGACAAGGAAGAAGACAGCCTCCAGTTAACATCTTGTGAAGGAAGAAGGGAGAGACAATGTGCCAAACAGCTGTGATAGACGGCTGGGGACCTTGCCACACCGGGATGCCTGGAGAAGCAGGGGACCGGGAGAGGGGCAATTCCATCCCCAGGATGCAAGAGAGCAGCCATCCTGGATTGTGTGGGAGCCACAGAATTGGAAGGCTCAACCCTGTGGGGATCCATGGCCACCACCAGGGGGCGCCCGAAGGACTAAGGAGCCTTGGACCGCACCTCTTCTGCCACACCAGGAAGTGCGGCCGAACCAGGTACACCCTGGAGTGCTTCCAGGTGCCCATGCATTACTTCCGCCACACCAGGAAATGCTGCACCAGGAAATGCTGCAGGGAGATCATCAGGGAGCACCTGGAGCACATCTGGGTGCATTATAAAAGGAGCCGCCTCACTCCATTCAAGGAGCCGGAGTCAGGTGGAAGAGGACGGAGCTTGCGAGGAGTGGAGTAGAGGCGGCAATATAGAGAAAGGAGTGGAAAAGGACTGTGTGTCTTTGGGCACTGTGTTTGTGCTGTGCTGTGAAGAAGAAAAGAAAAATAAATTGTGTGTGTTGTGGACATCTGGTGTCGTGTCTACCTGTGTCTGGGGCTATCTTTTACACATTACAAACACCAAAGGACTTTATTAAAAATGATTTCAACATAAAATGTTCAACACCTAAAGCAGAAAGACAAATAAATATTTATAACAGAAAAATAATCGTAAAAGTGGTCAGCAATCTCCAGGGGATTCAGGGAACAGATCTTGACTTCATCTTTCCATTGTGACAGATAGGGGGCGCTATCGCTCCCTTGAACCCTCAAAATATACGTCAGACACCAGGTAAAAGTCCAATAGTTGACTTTATTATTAATAAACAGTGCACAAAGCACCCTCCTCTCCACAATACAGTAATCCCTCGCTACTTCGCGGTTCACTTTTTGCGGATTCACGACTTCGCGGATTTTATATGTAAGCATATCTAAATATATAACTCGGATTTTTCGCTGCTTCGCGGGTTTCTGCGGACAATGGGTCTTTTTACTTCTGGTACTCGCTTCCTCAGTTGGTTTGCCCAGTTGATTTCATACAAGAGATGCTATTGGCGGATGGCTGAGAAGCTACCCAATCAGAGCACGCAGTTAAGTTCCTGTGTGCTGCTGATTGGCTCAGCGACAGAGTGCTGCATTAACCAGGAAGTCTCATCTCACTCATTCAGCATTAACGTGCTACTGCTTCAGGGGCCGTGTCCAAGCGCCAACAGAAGATGCAAATGATCGCAGAAAAGGTAAAAGTTTTGGATATGTTGAAGGAAGGGAACAGCTACACCGCTGCAGGACACCATTACAGCATCAATGAGTCCACGATTCTTTTTATTTAAAAAGGAGGAAAAGCATATAAGATCTACAGCCGCAGTGTCCTTTATCCAGGGCGCAAAACGAGTTGCAAGTGGACGTGATAAGGCAGTAGTCTGGATGGAATCTGCTTTAGGAATCTTTGCAACAAGGTCGACGACGTCATGACCGCCTACAAGCTGCTACGTGTACTTCGCTATACAGTAAGTGTAAACTTATCTACCGATTTCATATTGCTTAGCAGTTGTCCCTGTTATTAACCCCTTAACCGCCCTCTGCCGGATATATCCGGCATCGTTGTTTTATTGCTAACGCCATACTGCCGGAATTATCCGGCACATTTGCCTATGGTTATATGAATGCCTGGCGCGTAGTATAACTGACGGTTTGGCGTGGGTATTATTACTACATTGTATTTCGACAACTCTGTGGTTGTTTTGGCCGGTTATGTGACATGATTCGGAAGTGACAGCTGTGAATATGGCGAAACGTAAACTGACTTCAAGTGAGGCTTTGCAGGCGATTTTGGACAATTCTGATCATGACTGTAGCAGTTCTGAAGAAGATTTTAGCGACAATGATGAGCAGCAATGTGCGCTGCATGATACTGTAAATGAAGACGCATCGGATGACGGCGATGAGTGGGTGTATCCCCAGCATCTCAACTGGACTGCTGCCCGTGGTGAACTACCTTTTCTGCATCCGTTTGAGGCAACGTGTGGCTTTACTGTTGATGTAAACAATTACACTGCTGAGCAGTTTTATGAGCTGTTTGTGTCACCTGATTTGATCAGACATTTTGTTCATCAGACAAATCTGTATGCAGCACAGTTTATTGAGAAATCTCCCAATTTACCTCCACATTCCCGTGTTCGTGCTTGGGTAGACACTAATGAAAACGAAATGAAAAAATTCATTGGGATTTTGATGTTGATGGGAATAATCAGAAAACCAGATATTGAGATGTACTGGTCTACAGATCCTATGTATGCAACACCTATTTTTGCAGCTATCATGAAACGTAACCGATTCTCTTTGCTGCTGAAATTCTTTCATTTGAATGACAACAGAAATGAGCCAGATAAGAAAGATCCAAACCGCGACCGCTTGTTCAAGCTACGTCCTTTGATTGACCATTTATTTGAAACATTTCAGTTGCCCTACATGCCAGGACCGTCAGTTGCAGTTGATGAAAGTTTATTGTTGTGGAATGGCATCTTACAGTTTTGACAGTATCTACCATTGAAAAGGGCACGGTTTGGTATCAAGATGTTTTGCTTAGCTGAGAATTCAGGTTACATTTATAGATTTCATGTATAAACTGGCAAAGAGGATCCTATGAGTAGTATTTCAGCAGTGTTGCCAGATGAATGTAAGGACTTTGGACTTTCAGAGAAAATTGTTGTGTACCTTGCCCTACCACTATTGGACAATGGGTACACCATTTGGATGGATAACTGGTACTCCAGTTGTATGTGTTTGCCCATTTCTAGAACTTGCACAACATTTAGTGGTCAATACTGCTTGAATAAATGTAAAAAAGTAAAAAAACGAAAATTGTTCAGATTTCGCCTGGCGTGGGGAATATTTAGGGAGTTGGCGGTTAAAGGGTTAATAGAGTAAAGGGTGGGTTGTAAACAATACAGGGAGGGTTTAAAAACGTCCAAATACACGTTAAATAATTAAATAAATATGGTGTCCCTACTTCGCGGAAATTCAGTTATCGCGGTCGGCCTTGGAACCTATCTCCCGCGATAAGTGAGGGATTACTGTACTCATAAATAAATACACAATACACTCCACCACTCCCAAATGCGTTGCCACCATTCCACCCAGCTCAGCTCAACTCTGGTATCTCCCACAGTCCTTTATATAGTCCGTGACCCGGAAGTGCTCCTGAACCCCTGTCCATGTGACTTCTTAGCACTTCCGGGTCATATCCAAAAGTTTTCTTTTCATCCCGGAAGTACGTCGGTCTTTTTGTTCATGTGATTATGACGCACTTCCGGGTTGTATGCGAAAGTCTCGCTGTTCCTTCCTGCAGCGCCTTCTAGGGGCCCCTGTGGTATCCAGAAGGGTTATAGATGAAAACTCCAATGCCCATAATTCCCTGCTGGCATTCGGGGCACCTCCATGCTGCAGGGAGGTTCTCTACCTGGCAGCCTGGGGGTATTGGCCTGGATGAAAGGCCGGCCATATACCACACCATCTATTCTTCTTCTTCTTCTTTTGGCTGCCCCCGTTAGGGGCTGCCACAGCGGATCATCTTCTTCCATATCTTTCTGTCTACTCCATCTTGTTCTATTATACCCATCACCTGCATGTCCTCTCTCACCACACCCATAAACCTTCGCTTAGGCCTTCCTCTTTTCCTCTTCCCTGGCAGCTCTATCCTTAGCATCCTTCTCCCAATATACCCAGCATCTCTCCTCTGCACATGTCCAAACCAACACAATCTCGCCTCTCTGACTTTGTCTCCCAGCCGTCCAACTTGAGCTGACCCTCTAATGTACTCATTTCTAATCCTATCCATCCTCGTCGCACCCAATGGAAACATTAGCATCTTTAACTCTGCCACCTCCAGCTCTGTCTCCTGCTTTCTGGTCAGTGCCACTGTCTCCAACCCATATAACACAGCTGGTCTCACTACTGTCCTGCAGACCTTCCCTTTCACTCTTGCTGATACCCGTCTGTCACAAATTACTCCTGACACTCTTCTCCACCCATTCCACCCTGCCTGCACTCTCTTTTTCACCTCTCTTCCACAATCCCCATTACTTTGTACTGTTGATCCCAAGTATTTAAACTCATCCACCTTCACCAACTCTACTCCCTGCATCCTCACCATTCCACTGACCTTCCTCTCATTCACACACATGTATGCTGTCTTGTTCCTACTGACCTTCATTCCTCTACTCTCTAGAGCATATCTCCACCTCTCCAGGGTCTCCTCAACCTGCTCCCTACTATCGCTACAGATCACAATGTCATCAGCAAACATCATAGTCCACAGGGACTCCTGTCTAATCTCATCTGTCAACCTGTCCATCACCACTGCAAATAAGAAAGGGCTCAGAGCCGATCCCTGATGTAATCCCACCTCCACGTTGAATGCATCCATCACTCCTACTGCAGACCTTACCACTGTAACACTTCCCTTGTACATATCCTGTACAACTCTTATGTACTTCTCTGCCACTTCCGACTTCCTAATACAATACCACAGCTCCTCTCGAGGCACCCTGTCATATGCTTTCTCCAGGTCCACAAAGATGCTATGCAATTCCTTCTGGCCTTCTCTAAACTTCTCCATCAACATCCTCAGGGCAAACATTGCATCTGTGGTGCTCTTTCTTGGCATGAAACCATACTGCTGCTCACTAATCATCACCTAACTTCTTAACCTAGCTTCCACTACTCTTTCCCATAACTTCATGCTGTGGCTCATCAATTTTATTCCCCTGTAGTTACTGCAGTCCTGCACATCCCCCTTATTCTTAAATATCGGCACCAGTACACTTCTTCTCCACTCCTCAAGCATCCTCTCACTTTACAAGATTCCATTAAACAATCTGGTTCAAAACTCTACTGCCATCTCTCCTAAACATCTCCATGCTTCCATAGGTATGTCATCTGGACCAACAGTCTTTCCATTTTTCATCCTCTTCATAGCTGTCCTTACTTCCTCCTTGCTAATCCGTTGCACTTCCTGATTCACTATCTCCACAAATCCAACCTCTTCTCTCTCTCGTTCTCTTCATTCATCAGCCTCTCAAAGTACTCTTTCCATCTGATCAACACACTCTCCTCGCTTGTGAGTATGTTTCCATTTTTATCCTTTAGCACCCTAACCTGCTGCACATCTTTCCCAGCTCGGTCCCTCTGTCTGGCCAATCAGTACAGGTCCTTTTCTCCCTCCTTAGTGTCCAACCTCTCATACAACTCATCATACGCCTTTTCTTTAGCCTTCGCCACCTCTCTCTTCACCTTGCACATTATTTCCTTGTACTCTTGTCTACTTTCTGCATCTCTCTGACTATCCCACTTCTTCTTTGCCATCCTCTTCCTCTGTACACTCTCCTGTATTTCCTCATTCCACCACCAGGTTTCCTTTTCCTACTTCCTCTTTCCAGATGTCACGCCAAGCACCCTTCTTGCTGTCACCCTTACTACATCTGCTGTAGTTTCCCAGCTATCTGGTAACTCTTCACTGCATCATCTTTCATCTTTCCATCTATTCATTTTGAAAATTTCAGTTATTATAGGGTCATGAATCCACAATCTATTCTTTCAAGATAGACATCGTGGGACATTTTGCGTGCCATCATTAAACATACTGCTAGCTTCTGATAAGCTATCTTTTCCAGGTCTCTTTCTGCTTTCTTGCCTCCTTATCAACATGTTCTAAAGTCATTAACAACACCCAGCATGTCTGACCTTCAAACAAATGTACTAAATTTAAGCTAGGTGCTGTTGCAGCTGCCTCTGCAATATTTTAAAGGCACAGCCGCTTCAGTTGCCCATATTGTAAAAATAAAAGACTTTGGAAATGCTTTTGCTAGAGGTTTTGAATAAAAGATTAACTGATATCTTTCACTGATAGTAACTAGAAATGGAAATATATAAGGTGCTACCTAAAATACTGCAACACTCTCTGTACTTGAGTCAAAATTACCAAGAAATATCTACAACGTATTTTGTTGTTAATTTGAAATGTCCTGCTTTCCATGGAGTATTCAAAAGTGCATTGATTTCTATGATGTCTAACCATTAATAACAAAAACTGTTTAGAAACTGGTGTGATCAAATTTGATTACTTGTCAGGGAATAGCACTCAAGATAAAAAATTTAACCATCAAAGAAAGTCAATGGAATGGCTGTTTCCGATTTCACCTTGGAAGAATTTGTTTTTGGTTACAAATTCAGGTGGGATGGCCATTGCCAAAGTTTCAGAGATCCAGAAGGGTGGATGTTGGTAGCCATTATACTACAGTATGTTTTCAATATTCTGTACAAACGCAGAAGCATTTAAGAATAGTTTGATCACACAAAATGTTTACTTCAACACAACACTTGATAATCCAAAAATAAGACAACTTAGGAAGCAAATTGTAAAATTTGCGTGGACCGGTCTTCTCCAATCATCCTACAGCTCAGATCTTGCTCCACCTGATTTGTACCAGTTTGGGGCCCTCAAAGAAACCACTAATGAGGAATAAGTTTTGCCAGTGATAAAAAGGGCAAGATCCCTTAAAACTAGAAGTCTAAAACACTTGGACCAAAATGGCAACAGCTGCTATACGATTTTTACTCCTACAAATTCTTGCCACTAATGCAACTTGTTTTTTAGTTACATGATGGCTTAGTGGAATAATTTTACCACAGCAGACATTTTAATATTGGAAGTTTTTTGAAACAGTGCTCTGTCATTCCATTTTTCATTCTTCAAATATTCTAATGAAATTTATGATCACACAAATTGGGAAAAACTGGGATCAAATGGCTTTTGTTATCGGTCGGTTCTCTTCTCTTTTTGCATATGAAAAGGCACTTAAAGACTCTAAGCACTTTAAGTTTAAAGATAACCCTTGCACTGTATGGGCTGTATGGCAATAACTCATGGGGAAATTGGAAATTAAGATTAAAACTGCCTCACTACCAGTTAAGACTATAAAATGACATAAAAAATTCAGAATTATTGGTCTCCATGATGGGACAGTTAATTTTGTGAGCTGGAATGTTAAAGGCCTGAATCATGAATTAAAGAGAAAGAAAGTATGCTCTCACCTGACAGGTTTAAACACTAAAATAGTATTTTTTACAGGAGACCCACTTACTAAGCAAGGATCAGTTCCGGCTGCAAAAAGACTGGACTGGCCAAATGTTCCATTCTGGCTTTACAAAGAAAACTAGAGGTATGGGAATTCTCATACATAGAACAGTCTCATTTGTAGCATCAGATGTAGTATTGGATCCTGAAGGGAGATATGTGATGGTCATGGGCAACCTATTTAACTGTAAAATGATTTTGATAAATGTTTATGCACCCAATGTCGATGATAAGGAATTCATGCAAAATCTATTTGCATCCATTCCCAATGTGAACACTAATAAAGTTATAATGGCTGGGGACTTTAATTGTGTTTTAAATCCACTCTTAGATTGGACTCCTGTCACAGGGGGGACAACATCTAACACTGCAAAGACAATTACACAGTTTGTAACTGACCACAACTTATCAGACCCCTGGAGGTTTCTAAACCCAAACTCAAGAACATATTCGTTCTACTCACCAGTGCATCATAGCTACTCAGGAATTGATTATTTCCTTATAGATAATAATTTCTTGCCTATGATTAAATCTTGCAAATATGACACAATTGTTATCTCTGACCATGCACCTCTGGTCTTGGAGCTAAAATCATTATGCCCCTCACACTCATCTCACAGATTGCGTCTTAACCCACTTCTATTAGCAGACGAGAACTGTACAGAATTTATATCCAAACAAATCAGTTTCCTCGTAGAGACAAACATCCCCTCAGAGGTTTCTGCAAAAACACTCTGGGAAACTCTAAAGGCCTTCTTAAGAGGACAGATTATTTCATATCTTTCCCACAGAAATAAATTAGAAACCAAGAAAGTGTCAGAGCTAAGAAGCGAAATTACTAGAATAGATCAAGAACAAGCCAGGAGTCCAAGTGAGGCTCTTCATAGGAAAAGGCAGGCTCTGCATACAAAACTCAACATCTTGACAACTAAAGAAACTGAACAACTTATTTATAAATCAAGACATCATTACTATGAACACGGAGAGAAAGCTAATAAGCTTTTAGCTCAACAAATCCACAAGCAAGATGTTCGCAATGCAATCCCAGTAATCATCAACACGAATGGAGATGAAATCATTGACCATAAAAATATAATGCACACATTTAGAGACTACTATAAAACCTTATACTCTACTGAGTTTAAAGAAGACAACAAACAATCTAATGCATTTCTGGATACATTACAGATACCACAAATACAGTACATCCAGAAAGTATTCACGGCGCATCACTTTTTCCACATTTTGTTATGTTACAGCCTTATTCCAAAATGGATTAAATTCATTTTTTTCCTCAGAATTCTACACACAACACCCTATAATGGTAACAAGAAAAAAATTTACTTGAGGTATTTGCAGATTTATTAAAAATAAAAAAATTGAGAAAGCACATGTACATAAGTATTCACAGCCTTTGCCATGAAACTCAAAATTGAGCTCAGGTGCATCCTGTTTCCCCTGATCATCTTTGAGATGTTTCTGCAGCTTAATTGGAGTCCACCTGTGGAAAATTCAGTTGATTAGACATGATTTGTAAAGGTACACACCTGTCTATATAAGGTCCCACAGTTGACACTTCATGTCAGAGCACAAACCAAGCATGAAGTCAAAGGAATTGTCTGTAGACCTCCGAGACAGGATTGTCTCGAGGCACATATCTGGGGAAGGTTACAGAAAAATTTCTGCTGCTTTGAAGGTCCCAATGAGCACAGTGGCCTCATCATCCGTAAGTGGAAGAAGTTCGAAACCACCATGACTCTTCCTAGAGCTGGCCGGCCATCTAAACTGAGCGATTGGGGAGAAGGGCCTTAGTCAGGGAGGTGACCAAGAACCCGAGCTCCAGAGGTCCTCTGTGGAAAGATAAGAACCTTCCAGAAAGACAACCATCTCTGCAGCAATCCACCAATCAAGCCTGTATGGTAGAGTGGCCAGATGGAAGCCACTCCTTAGTAAAAGGCACATGGCAGCCCGCCTGGAGTTTGCCAAAAGGCACCTGAAGGACTCTCAGACCATGAGAAAGAAAATTCTCTGGTCTGATGAGACAAAGATTGAAGTCTTTGGTGTGAATGCCAGGTGTCACGTTTGGAGGAAACCTGGCACCATCCCTACAGTGAAGCATGGTGGTGGCAGCATCATGCTCTGGGGATGTTTTTCAGCGGCAGGAACTGGGAGACTAGTCAGGATAAAGGGAAAGATGACTGCAGCAATGTACAGAGACATCCTGGATGAAAACCTGCTCCAGAGCGCTCTTGTCTCAGACTGGGGCGAAGGTTCATCTTTCAGCAGGACAATGACCCTTAGCACACAGCCAAGATATCAAAGGAGTGGCTTCAGGACAACTCTGTGAATGTCCTTGAGTGGCCCAGCCAGTGCCTAGACTTGAATCCGATCGAACATCTCTGGAGAGATCTTAAAATGGCTGTGCACCGACGCTTCCCATCCAACCTGATGGAGCTTGAGAGGTGCTGCAAAGTGGAATGGGCGAAACTGGCCAAGGATAGGTGTGCCAAGCTTGTGGCATCATATTCAACAAGACTTGAGGCTGTAATTGCTGCCAAAGGTGCATCGACAAAGTATTGAGCAAAGGCTGTGAATACTTATGTACATGTGATTTCTCAGTTTTTTACTTTTAATAAATTTGCAAAAACCTCAAGTAAACTTTTTTCACGTTGTCATTATGGGGTGTTGTGTGCAGAATTCTGAGGAAAAAAATTAATTTAATCCATTTTGGAATAAGGTTGTAACATAACAAAAGGTGGAAAAAGTGATGCGCGGTGAATACTTTCTGGATGCACTGTAGATACTTTTAGTACTGAGGAACTGGATAAACCTCTAATGCTATCAGAATTACTAGATGCTATAAAGTCACTTCAAGGCGGGAAATCAGCAGGCCCTGATGGCTACCCTGTAGAATTTTATAAGAAATTCTCCACTCAGCTAGCTCCCCACTTATTGGCAACACTTGAAGATAGAGACAGTCAAATTCTAACTCAAACCTTTCATCAAGCATTAATTACCGTCTTTCCTAAACAAAATAAGGAGTTGTTACAATGTGCATCATACAGACCAATTCAGAGAAGGACTGGAACAGAAAATTTCTCTAAATGCAGATGATATGGTTTTATATATATATCAGACCCAGAAAACACTGTGCCTGCAGTTTTAACAGCACTTACAGAATTTCAAAAGATCTCTGGTCTCAGAATTAATTTGAATAAAAGTATACTCTTTCCAGTGAATTCACTAGCATATAATATTAGATTGGACACCCTACCTTTTACCATAGCAGATCAGTTTACATACCTAGGGGTAAATATCACAAGTAAACATAAAGCCCTTTATCAACAAAATTTTGCCGTCTGCATGGAAAAAATTAAGCAAGACTTGCATAGATGGTCAACCCTTCAACTCACTCTAGCTGGAAGAATTAATGTTGTTAAGATGAATATCCTTCCTAAGTTTCTTTTTTTATTTCAAAACATTCCAATATACATCAATAAATCATTTTTAAGCAATTAGATTCAACCATAACCTCATTTATTTGGAACTCGAAACATTCACGTATCCGAAGAGTGACCCTACAAAGACCTCAGGCAGAAGGTGGCATGGTTCTACCTAATTTTCAGTTTTATTACTGGGCAGCAAACATACAAGCTATAAAAACCTGGACACAAACAGATGAACATACACAGGCTTGGTCCGCAATAGAAGTAAAATCCTGCAGTACTTCTTTATATTCCCTGCTCTGCGCTCCAATAAATGCAAGTTATCACAAATATACTAATAACCCAATTGGGTTTCATTCACTCAGAACATGGAACCAATTTAGAAAGCAATTTAAGATGGAAAATCTTTTATCTGTGGCACCTCTGCAGGAGAACCACCTCTTTCAACCCTCGCAAACATATCTCATTTTTAACATCTGGAAAAGATTTGGAATTAAATTGCTCAGAGATCTTTATATAGACAATATCTTTGCATCCTTTGAACAATTACATTCCAAATTTAACCTTCCAGCTACACATTTCTTTCACTATCTTCAAATTAGAAACTTTGTTAAACAGAACCTGCCTGATTTTCCTCATCTTGTACCCTCCACCATGCTGGAAAAAAATACTGCTCAATTTCGAGGACTTAGACACCATTTCTGCAATATTTAAAATTTTATTAGAGTACCTTCCTTTCAAAGATCCAAGAGGACAATAGGAAAAAGATCTCTTAATTAATATATCAGAAAAGGAGTGGAAGGTAGCAATGCAGAGAATTCACTCAAGCTCCACATCTGCAAAGCATAGAATTATTCAACTCATAATTATGTATCGAGCTCATCTGTCTCGCTTAAAACTGTCCAAAATATTTCCAGGGCAAGATCCAACCTGCGAACGCTGCAACCAAGCTCCTGCCTCACTGGGTCACATGTTTTGGGCCTGTACCAAATTAACATCATTTTGGACCAAACTTTCAGACAGCCTTGGTGTCACAATCCCTCCTAACCCATTAAGAGCTGTGTTGGTGTTCTTCCAGATAGATTTGAAGTGGAGAAGGACAAGCAAACTGTGATTGCATTCACTACACTTTTGGCACACAGACTTATTTTGTTAAATTGGAAGAATCCTCACTCTCCTCTGATAAGTCAGTGGGAAACCGATGTTTTATATTATTTGAAATTGGAAAAAATCAAATTCTCAGTTAGAGGATCTGTACAGAACTTTTTCAAAACCTGGCAGAATCTAATCAATAATATTTACCTTTATTGCCCTATTAAACTCAACAATTTAGGTATGTTTACAAGCTTTAAGTATTACTCCTTTGGCCATGCTCTCCTTCTCAGGGGTGGGGTTTGATTTGTTTTCAATCCTATTTTTTGTAAAAATTGATTTATTTGTATGGAATATTACAATAAAATTAATAAAATATTAACAAAAATAAATAAATAAATAAAAATAAAAATAACTCTTTTACCACCTCTGGGACTAATGCTGAAGCTGTTCATTTGTATAAATGTCTGCTATCACAGATTATTCTCCTTTCCGGCCTGAATGCTGCTGCTGTTCTTTGTGCTACCCTTAAGAGTATTACTTGACTTCTACTTAAAAAATAAAATCCTGCATCTGTTCTCCAGGACTGAAAGATTTATTGAGGCAAAGTATTAAACTGTTGTAAAAAATGTATTATTTAATGCTTGTTATATGTACACCATTATTTCAAAAAAATTCAAAACTTACTTAGTTCAATTCAGGATTATGGATGTAATCATTATGCCCCACATACTCATCTCGCAGATGGCATCTTAACCCACTTTTATTAGCAGACGAGAACGTTACAGAATTTATATCAAAACAAATCATTTTTTTTCTAGAGACAAATATATCCTCAGAGGTCTCTGCAGGAATACTCTGGGAAACCCTGAAGGCCTTTTTAAAAGGTCAGATTATCTCATATCTTTCCCACAGAAATAAATTGGAAACCAAGCAGGTATCAAAGCTAACCAACAAAATTACTAGAATAGATCAAGAACATGCCAGGTGTCCAAGTGAGGCTCTTCATAGGAAAAGGCAGGCTCTGCATTCAGAGCTCAACCTCTTAACTAAAGAAACTGAACAACTCATTTTTAAATCAAGACATCATTACTATGAACATGGAGAGAAAGCTAATAAGGTTTTAGCTCAACAAATCCACAAGCAAGAAGTTCACAATGCAATCCCAGCAATTACCAACACAAACGGAGACATAATCATTGACCATAAAAATACAATGCATACATTTAGAGACTACTATAAATCCTTATATTCTACGGAGTTTAAAAAAGAAAAGACAAGACACAATCTAATGCATTTCTGCATGTATTAGAGATACCACAAATATATACTCTTAGTGCAGAGGAATTGGATCAGCCGTTGGCACTATCAGAATTATTAGATGCTATAAAGTCACTTCAGAATGGGAAAGCAGCAGGCCCCGGCATATTTAAATATATATCGCGGATTTTTTGCTGGTTCGCGGATTTCTGCAGACAATGGGTCTTTTAATTTCTGGTACATGCTTCCTCAGTTGGTTTGCCCAGTTGATTTCATACAAGGGACGCTATTGGCAGATGGCTGAGAAGCTAGATTGCTTACTTTTCTCTCTCTCTTGCGCGGACTATCTGTGATCCTGACGTAGAGGGATTGAGCAGGGGGGCTGTTCGCACACCTAGACGATACGGACGCTCGTCTAAAAATGCTGAAAGATTATCTTCACGTTGCTATCTTTTGTGCAGCTGCTTCCTGAAACGACATGCTGCACAGTGCTTTGCATACTTAAAAGCTCGAAGGGCACGTATTGATTTTTGACTGAAAAACAAAGTCTGTCTCTCTCTCTCTCTCTTTCTCTCTCTCTCCCTGCTCCTGACGGAGGGGGTGTGAGCTGCCGCCTTCAACAGCTTTGTGCCACGGTGCTTCGCATACTTAAAAGCCAAACAGCCCTATTGATTTGTTTGCTAGAGATTGTTTTCTCTATCTATGTGACATTCTGTGCTCCTGACAAGCACTCCTTTGAAGAGGAAGATATGTTTGCATTCTTTTAATTGTGAGACAGAACTGTCATCTCTGTCTTGTCATGGAGCACAGTTTAAACTTTTGAAAAAGAGACAAATGTTTGTTTGCAGTGTTTGAATAACGTTCCTGTCTCTCTACAACCTCCTGTGTTTCTGCGCAAATCTGTGACCCAAGCATGACAATATAAAAATAACCATATAAGCATATGGTTTCTACTTCGCGGATTTTCTTATTTCGCGGGTGGCTCTGGAACGCAACCCCCGCGATGGAGGAGGGATTACTGTATTACAATGTGCATCATACAGACCAATTTCACTTCTGAATAATGATGTTAAGATACTCTCCAAAGTCCTAGCTAGAAGGATGGAGAAAGTGCTGCCTTCAGTAATATCAAAAGATCAAACTGGATTCATTAAAGGCTGACATTTAGCGTCCAATATTCGACACCTGTTTAATGTAATATACTCACCCGCAAAGTCAAACATCCCAGAGATTTTATTATCCTTGGATGCAGAAAAAGCATTTGATATGATTGAATGGAACTACCTTTTCACTAAATTGGAGAAATTTGGGTTTGGCCCGAACATTTGTGCATGGATCAAACTGCTGTACACCAATCCATAAGCTTCAGTTTGTATTAACAACATTAATTCAGACTACTTTAAACTAGAACATGGTACCAGACAAGGATGCCCCTTGTCACCACTACTTTTTGCAATCGCCATTGAGCCACTGGCAGTTCACTGTCAAAATATTTATGAGATAAAGGGGATTATCAGAGAAGGACTTGAACAGAAAATTTCTCTATATGCAGATTATATAGTAATATATATATACCAGACCCACAAAATACTGTGCCTGGAGTCCTAACAGCACTAACAGAATTTCAAAAGATTTCTGGTCTCAGAATTAATTTGACTAAAAGTGTGCTCTTTCCAGTGAATTCTCAAGTACACAATATTAGATTGGACACCCTCCCTTTTATCATCGCAGATCAGTTCAAATATCTAGGAGTTAGCATCACAAGTATACGTAAAGCTCTTTATCAACAAAATTTTGCTGTCTGTATGGAAAAAATCAAGCAAGACTTGCATAGATGGTCAACCCTTCATCTCACTTTAGCTGGAAGAATTCACATTGTTAAGATGAATATCCTCCCTAAGCTTCTCTTTTTATTTCAAAATATTCCAATATACATCAATAAATCGTTCTTTAAGAAATTAGATTCAACCATAACCACATTTATTTGGAATTCAAAACATCCACGTATCCAAAGAGCGATCCTACAAAGGCCAAAGGCAGCAGGTGACATGGCTCTACCTAACTTTCAATTTTACTACTGGACGGCAAACATACAACATATAAAAACCTGGACATTGACACAAATAGATGAACATATGCAGGCTTGGTCTGCAATAGAAATAATATCCTGTGGTTCCTCTTTATATTCCTTGCTTTGTGCCCCAACAAATGCAAATTATCGCCAATATACTAATAACCCAATAATGCTTCACTCACTCAGAATATGGAACCGATGTAGGTAGCATTTTAAGATAGAGAATCTTTTAATCGGTGGCACATCTGCACGAGAACCACCTTTTTCAACCCTCGCAAACATATGCAGTTTTTAATGTCCGAAAAACATTTGGGATTAAATCACTTAGAGATCTGTACATAGACAACGTCCTTGCATCCTACGAACAATTACATTCTAAATTTAACTTTCCAGCAACACATTTCTTTCACTATCTTCAAATTAGAAACTTTGTTAAACAGAACCTGCTCAATTTTCCTCACCTCCCACCTCTCTCTATGCTGGAAAATATATTCATCAGTTTCAAGGACTTAGACAGCATCTCTGCAATATATAAAACCATCTTACAGTCCCTCCCTTTCAAAGATCCAAGAGGACAATGGGAAAAGGATCTCTCCCTCAACATATCAGAAAAGGAGTGGAAGGTAGCAATGCAGAGAATTCACTCGAGCTCCATATACACAAAGTATAAAATTATTCAACTCAAAATTATATATCAAGCACATCTGTCTCGCTTAAAATTGTCCAAAATGTTTCCAGGGCAAGTTCCAACCTGCAAATCCTGCAATCAAGTTCCAGCCTCACTGGGTCACATGTTTTGGGCCTGCACCAAAATTAACATCTTTTAGACCAAAATTTTTAAATTCCTTTCAGACAGCCTTGGTGTCACAATCCCTCCTAACCCATTAACAGCTGTGTTTGGTGTAGTTCCAGATGGGCTTAAAGAGGAGAAGGACAAACAAACTGTGATTGCTTTACTACACTATTGGCACGTAGACTTATCTTGCTCAACTAGAAGAATCCTAATTCTCCCCTTTTAAGTCAGTGGGTAACTGGATGTTATATATTATTTGAAATTGGAAAAAATAAAATTTTCAAAACCTGGAAGGATCTATTCAATAACATTTTAGAATAAGCTTTTAAAGCACTGAGGAAGTAGATTCTCTCTCCATTCTCTTTATTTCTTTTTCTTCTCCATTTATCTATATTCACTTATTAATTTATCTATTTACTTATTTTTACTAGGTTTAAGTTTTATTCTGCTGCCCATGCTCTCTTTCTCAGGGGTGGGGGTTAATTAGTTTTCAATCCTATTCTTGTAAAATTTATCTATTTGTATGGAATGTTGTGTGATTTCAATAAAATCATTTAATAATAATAATTACAAAAAAGGGTTATGGATGTAAATGTGGTAATACAATCATATGAAAAAGTTTGGGAACCCCTCTTAATTCTTTGGATTTCCTTTTAATATATGACATGCCTTATGGAAACAGTAGTATTTCAGCAGTGACATTAAGTTTATTGGATTAACAGAAAATATGCAATATGCACCATAACAAAATTAGACAGATACATAAATTTGGGCACCCCAACAGAGATATTACATCAATACTTAGTTGAGCCTCCTTTTGCAAATATAACAGCCTCTAGACGCCTCCTATAGCCTTTGATGAGTGTCTGGATTCTGGATGGAGGTATTTTTGACCATTCTTCCATACAAAATCTCTCCAGTTCAGTTTGTCACGCTTGGGTCACAGATTTGCACAGAGACACAGGAGGCTGTAGAAATGAAAGGAACTTTATTCAAAACACTGCAAAAAAAACATTTGTCTCTTTTCAATAGTTTAAACGTGCTCCTCCATGACAAGTCAGAGATGACAGTTTCCCCAGGAGGAGAGAATGTCTGAGAGAGATAAGGAGAAGCAAGCAATCAGTTTTAACAAACTGAGAGAAGCCCGTGTAGGCTTTTTAAGAAGGCGGAGTACCGCGCGAGAGCCATATTACGTGACAGAGCCGGAATGTGGAGGAATGTGAAGGTAATCTGTCTGTTTCTTAGTGGTTTTCCCAGGGGCATCTGTAACTTCTGAGGGTGCGATCAGCTTCGCAGCTCACAAGTTACATTTAATGGCTGCCGAGCATGGACAGCCTTCTTCAAATCATTCCATAGATTTTCAATGATATTCAAGTCAGGGGACTGTAACGGCCATTCCAGAACATTGTACTTTTCCCTCTACATGAATGCCTTTGTAGATTTCGAACTGTGTTTTGGGTCATTGTCTTGTTGGAATATCCAAACCCTGCATAACTTCAACTTTGTGACTGATGCTTGAACATTGTCCTGGAGAATCTGTTGATATTGGGTTGAATTCATCCGACCCTCGACTTTAACAAGGGCCCCAGTCCCTGGACTAGCCACACAGCCCCACAGCATGATGGAACCTCCACCAAATTTTACAGTAAGTAGCAGGTGTTTTTCTTGGAATTCGGTGTTCTTCTTCTGCCATGCAAAGTGGTTTTTTTTATGACCAAATAACTCAATTTTTGTCTCATCAGTTCAAAGCATTTTGTTCCAAAATGAATCTGGCTTGTCTTAATGAGCATTTGCATACAACAAGTGACTCTGTTTGTGGCGTGAGTGCAGAAAGGGCTTCTTTCTCATCACACTGCCATACAGATGTTCTTTGTGCAAATTGCGCTGAATTGTAGAATGATGTACAGATACACCATCTGCAGCAAGATTTTCTTGCAGGTCTTTGGAGGTGATCTGTGGGTTGTCTGTAACCATTCTCACAATCCTGCGCATATGCCGCTCCTACATTTTTCTTGGCCTGCCGGACATATCACTGTTATCTTTTTTGTTGAAAGTAAATTATTATGCAGAATGTGAGGGGTTCCCAAACTTTTTCTTATGACTGTATGTTTTAGAAGCATTGTGAAAATAATAGTGCTCTGAGGGTTTGTAAAACGGAAGTTGACGCAGACTGGGTGTCCTGGAGTATAAAATCATTTTTTTAAACTGCAGACTGCTTATATTAAGTTTTTCAAATTTTGCTCAAATTAATCAGCATGAACTATTAAATAAAACTAATTTACAAAGGAATTTACAGGACCCTTAAGACAATTTTCCCTCGCTGCCCACAGCAGTACAGTACAAGCACCAAGCACAATTCAATGCTGTCCTTTCTTCACTCCTTTTCTCCTTCCACTTCCACCACTCCACTGGCAAGCTTTGACCGTCTTCTCCCGACTCTGGCTCCCGGAATGAAGGTAGCAGCTCCTTTTAAGCAGCACCTGGGAGTGGTCCAGATGGCTCATCAGGAATCTCTCCCAGGCATGGTGAGAGCCCAAAGTAGGGCTCTGCAAACACCCCGGCAGCAAACCATGAAACCCAATATGGATGTTCCAAACTCCAACTCCCGTGAAGCCCTGCGGGAATTCATGGAGCCACAGCAACCCAGGGGGGCTGCCCTCTAGCGCTCCAGGGGAGGCAGTGTCCTGTGCACATCTGCTCCTTCCAGTATATCAGAATCCTGGCCGGGCAAGTGCCACAGTCATCCGTCACAATATATAGTATATAATGTGCATACTTTTACTTTTTTCTATTATTGCTTTTTTCAATAAATTTCACATTGCTTTAACATTTTTATCAAGGATGAAAGGTCACACCTCGATCACACCTTGGTTTGTAAATGGCATATAACCAAGACATGCTGAGCCTTTGTGTGTTTTGGGGACACCCGTACATGTGTTAGTGCCAGTGATAGTGAGTCGCAATGTAGTGTACTAAGTGATAGGTCATGAGGTATCATTCTCAAGTAATTTATGTGGATGTGATCCTATGTGAAATACTAGAGAGTGACTGGAAGTTAAGCATCACTCATACATAGTTGTGTGAATAGGATCTCTCTGTGAGTGTCTGTGTGTTAATCTTAAGGAGTGAAAGTAGTTTAACCTAGTAATGAACTTGGTATGTCTCACTCATTCATCAATAATAAACTAGAAAATAAAAGCTCAGTGAGAGATGAAGCAAAATCAGTCGAGGGACAACCAAAAGGGTTGATAAGGCGATCCTAACACTAAAGTGATATTGGAAGGGTGTAAGAAATCCTATAACACTAAATAGACTGAAAAAAAAAGAAGCAATGATTTTTTTGTATTTTCAATCAAGCAACAGGATGCTCAGTTATGTGTGCTACTATTTTAAATAAAGATTGGATGACATCCCACAAACAGGAATGTCTAAACACATGAATAGCACCCAGATGTTAACAACAAAATGGAAACACAGAAAACAGCAGTGCACATGAAAACAAACTGACGTTACTGTAACGTAAACAAAATCAAATTAGTTATAACCAATACTAATTTCTAAAAACAACAGCATAATCATGACAAGAGGTGAAGTTATATTTAAAATTATTTTTTTTCTACCTCATCTCAATCTATTTTTAGATTTTGCCCCTTCATTGTTTCAACAGCATAACAATGAATAAATAAAGAGCAGGGACAGATGAAACTAACATGCCATCCTAGGAAGAGCAACTATGTATCACCTTCACATATGCATAGCCATCGTCAAAAGAAGGAAGTTGCAAGATGTAACAGAATCAAATCATCATGCATAAATTAAAACAGTGATGCTCCCAACCTTTTGTAAAGAAGATGCCAGTTTAGGGATATGGCAGATACTGATTTTAACAATTAACCACGATGACATTCCCGACAGTTATTATACTACTTCATATTGTAATTATCACTATAACCATTCTATTAGCTAAAAAAGTTTGCAATCACACATGCATAGCATACAATAGGACCTCTAGCACTTTAAAACAACTATGGTAGAAAGTAATGACAGTGGTTCAAAGCTCATTCACTCATCAAAGAGGACTAAAGCCCTGTTCGAATGGGATTAGTTTTACTCAGGAGCTGGGGTAAAGTAATTCTTACCAGAGAACCTCAGTAATTTTAGTCCTGTCAGAATCGCTCATGTCAGTAACTTTTCACAGTCTGTGCATTCACATTTCAGTAAAGATTGTAGACCATTTTACTTTCTGTAAAAAGTCCATGAAAATAACCCCTGGTTAAACTAGTCCTGCACAAATCATGTCAGTAAAATTATGTAATTTCAACTGCTATACAGCAAATTCGAGGTAAGGAAATATTTAGTTCCTTGTTGTTTAACTTGCTAATCACTTATCAACATGAAGCTTTAGTGTAACTGCATATGTATTATCCTGATTTTTGAGTTACCCATGTGTCTGGACTGTTTATTGCAAAATCTAGGTCATCAATCCAGTATATTTTGTTCATCTGAATCACTAGTCTAAGTCTTAAAACAGGCAATATCTGTGTCCAGTCTTATGAATCGACCAAGATTTAAACTTCATTTAAAATAATTGACATAAACACATACACTGGCATGGAGTGATCCACTGAACAAGATGATATACATTTTAAAAAATGTTACATCAGAGCTTGAAATGGGCTGTGGGGTTGTGGATATTTCACACAAATGTAATGATTTCCTGCAAATTCTGCTTTTTAATGTGCTATATTCATATACGTTTATTTCGTAAACAATCTCTCTTGCTTGTTGCAAGATTATTCAACATCTTTTTGTAAATCACTGTTATTGTGCCTTTTAAGTTACTTAGAAATTACTTTATTTTTGTCATTATTTAAATTTTGTTAAGCTTGCATGCATAGGATGTCACCTCCCTGTCATAGTTGCTCCTTACCTGCAGATTTTGGCATATACCCCATGACTCAGGAAGAACATGCAAAATCCACACAGACAATCAGGTGCTGGATCTGAATTGAGCATGTGGGCGCTATAAAGCGTCAGTCCTAAAAAGTTTACATTATTGTGCCACCTACACTAAGGATATGGTAACTGTATTATAAGTAAATATCTCATAATTCTTAAAATTAACAGCATTCACACTTGCAGCTTTATGTTGAGGGCTCACCTGCCTTAAAGTTGCAGAAAAATATATTCAGACAGGAAAAGCAGTACAGTATGGATAAATCTTTTTAAAAATACTTATTTTTCACAGCATATTTTACATTCTCTAGATTACTTTGCAAGTCTTATTTTTTTGGCCAAATATGGTTACAAATCTCTACATGCTGTTTATTTCTACTATTTGAAAGACTGGATGATAACTTGATCTATTCAAAATTTTAAACTTCTGTAAACATCAGAAAGAATAAGTTATGAAAATTTTAAAAAGCCTGAAATATTAATAGAGTGCTTTTTGACCCCCTCTAACACATTTTAATTCCTCCTACTGAGTCTGGAATCCCCCTTGTGTTAAATTTATGGGAGATTTCTTCCCAATTTAAAAAGTGTATTTCTAGCCTACTACATAGAATATTAACTGTTTATAGCCATATTTATGGGCCATTTGAAACCAGTTGTGTTTTCGCTTGTCATGTGTAAGACACTGAATGACTGAAAAAAAGAGAAAAGAAACTTCTAAAGAAATTACTATACTTGTAAAACCACAAAGTATGAAGGTCTATTAAATGTAAACCCATAACAACATTAGCAGATTTCCAGAGCGACTAAATTAATAAATTCAGGCCATCCCGAATTTATGCACTAAATCACTAGAGATTTATGGATAGACTGTGTGAAAGGGGCTTTTGGATATAAAATAGTATTAAAACAACCATCTCACTGAACACTGCCACTGAAAACAAACCTACTGTGCTAGACAAAAAATGATGTTTTTGCTGGGTTAAAAGTCTCATACATTTAAGTTTTCTTTTAATGCTATCAGCTCTACCAGAAAAAAATCCACCCATGTAGCTCTCATTCTTGGCCCTTCCACTACATCTCCTTGCCAAGGCTGCCAGGAATTGTTTTATGCCAGCATCTAGTGTACCATCAGAGATACTGTTCAGAACCATTGGGCACATTGTCTCCCCTCACACGTCACAGATTACACTGGACAAAGTAAATACGTTGGCATACATTTCAATTAACCATAAAGGAAATGGAATACATATAGGAGATTTGGCCAAAAGCACTTTATTTCTTTATGAAGAGATGTTAGTCACTGCTGCTCATTTGATTTCCTTACATTTGTGCTATTGTAATGTTAGCTGGGGAAATAACTCATTCACTGCAGTTTTATTACTGGAAAATATCAAGAAATAAAAAATGATTGAAATGAAAATAATCTCTATAAATTGTATATCCAGATTGGCGAGCAAAGTGAGCAGGGGGCAGAGCCCCCTAGTTTATTAATAAAAAAAAAAAAACTTTTATAGATTAATAGTGTCACAGGTGGCTGGGTGTGGTCGGCATTCAGCTGCCTATAAAAGGGTCCGCCTCCCGACAATCAAGGCTGGAATCGGGTGAGGAGGTGGACGAGGTCGGAGAAGGAGGTGGGCGAAGAGAGGCCTGAGTGTGAGAGAAGAAGAGAAGAGGCTTAGAAGAGAAGCCTGAAGAGTGAGAGACTGTGGGGGGTGTTTGGTGGCGGTGCACATAGGACATTGTATATAATAGTTGTAGGAATAAACGTGTGGTGATGCTCAAGAACGTGTCCTCCTGTCTGTGTCCGGGCTGTACCCTTTCACAATAGCTTCACTTTGCTAAAACACTTGCTTATTAACTGTACATTAAATGACGCAAATATCTTTTTTAGCCTGTTCACAAACCAGATTACACTGCAAATTATGGTATAAGAGGTCATAAAAGAAAACCTTAACAGAAATAAGAAATAACTCAAAAATGTATTTAAGAATATCAGAATCACAGTGAAAACAAAAGTAAATTTTAAATTAAATGAAAAAAGAGAAAATGTCACTGTGATTTAGTGTTGCTGCTTCATTGCTCCAGACAATTGGGTTTGAAATCTAGTCAGGTCACTGTTTATGTAGAATTTGCATGTTCTCCTCATGTCTCTGTGGTTTCTTATATTGGTTTTAAACTTGCAAACTCATTCTGCAAAGAAACATTGAATTATAAAAATATAGTAACAAATTAACTAATAAATCCAAGAAAATACAGCTACATAAAATTTAAAAATATGGTAAATCACTCAGATAAACAACAAGTTAGGTCAGGAAATTTTAAAACTAAATGCAGAAAAAGTACCTAAAGTTAATGAATATAAAAACCCACACACATGGCAAACTAAAAACAAGAACTCACAAAAGGAGAACACTAACTTTATAAAGAGGAGTCAAAGACTCTGAAATATCTCAATGTCTCTGCAGTTAGACTGGGGCCATAGCAGCCTTTAAACAGGGCCTCCAGAGGCAGCACCAGTAGCTACTCGACTATAACACAGGGCGATGTTTCTCTGAGCCTAGTATCTGGAGATCATTTAGCTGGAATCAGCCTCCCAAAATATCATTTTTTGCCCCCTACCCAATGCTACAACAGAAAGTGGGTCTTCAGTCTTTGATTATTAAAAGAGTAACCTTCAAAAAGATTCCTAGGAAGACAGTTCCAAAAGGTAGAAGGCAAAGAGAAGTTATGAAGGTGTTTATGAAGGCTTTTGAAAGGCTCTTACCCACAGTAAATGCCTCTGGAACAGGTTTAGAAAATACACATTTGGGTGAACATCGAGCATTTTAGAGTTCATACTTGGAATCCATAGCTTAGCATAGCTTGATGTTACATACTTTGTATGTTTGTTAAGTAGGTAGGGCTATAGGCCCCTCCTCTCTTCCTTCTTGGTTTACTCTAACGAAAAAGCTAATCCTTTCAAAGAATTAGGAACATTTTTTGCCATCCCAGTTGAAACTTTCATTGCTCCCCTTATTGCCTGGAATGCCCTTTGTCTAGTAAAAGTGCCACTTTACAAAACACATTTTGCTGAGTAGAAACAAGCTCTTTACAGCTACCCGAATTCATTCTTTACAATATTCAGCAATTCAGAAATTCATTCTAGTCATGTGCAAGAACCACAACAGAAAGTCCATTTCTATTATATAGAGAAATGCTAAATGTTTCCTATCTAAAACTTGTTAAAACTTGTCTTTTTTGCCCAGATGTAGACATTTAGGGGAAAACAGCTCTTTGAACCAGATGAAAGAAGAAATGCCTTAATAGGTAACACTGAAGCTATGCCCTCTATATAGTAACATTGGCATGAATTTTAAAAAAATACTGGATTAAATGTTAATCAGAGGCAACATGGTGTTTTCCCCTAGTCTAACAGTTACTGCCCACTGGTTACTCTGGTTTTACTCCCATATCCTCAAAATCATTCAGTTAATATTAATTGCCCATTTTAAAGTGGCCCTGCACAAGAAAGTATGGCTATGTAGATGAGAAGACCATGTGATGGTTTTCTGCCCTCTCCAGACCTGTGTGTGCCTGATACTGAATTGGATTAAGCAGATTTAAGAATGTTATTTATAATTTGGTAAATGCCATTTCTATAGGCAACCAAATCATACTGCATATTACCCAAAGGGCACTTTGACATTTCAGGGGAAATAAAATAATAATTTATATGCTTAGATTTGGGCTTAACGGCTATATTTACACTTAGGATTAGGGTTAGTACTGGCTGAAAGCATAATGCGTAATATTCTAATAGAACTTCTAATTTTAGAGAAAACAATTACAGCAAATGTGAACATTTCTATACTCGTCATCCCCAGCGCAACACTATCCCAATATACCGGTAGATGTACTTTGCTTTCCAGACTGCATTGATACATTTTCAGGCAATGGGGAAATTTTCTGCTGGTAAGACCTCTGCTGACTGGAGATATTTCTCTGATGGAAATTTCTGCATACTGCTGAGACTGAAAGTCATTATAGATGATGTGAAAATATGCTAGTAAAATAGATAAATGGATGCACCTGTATCCTGAAGTAACATTGCTTCATCCAAATGTATGAAATTTTCAGATTTGGATCGACAGATCTGACAGCATTTGTTCTGGGTCTGTTTAGGGATTCAACAAAACGATATTTCACGTTATATAAAAAATAAACCATATCAGATTTAACAAAATATTGTTTCATTTTGAAGTATTCCAATAAAAATAACACTAAGTAACAATTTTCAACAGCAATCTGTTCTAGTCACATAACATCCCCCTCAATATATACAGTATTTTTTAACAAAATGTGACTGCTGTTTTTAATTTACTTCTGTAAAAAAATACCTTTATAGGATATTGAACCCAAGCTTGAAACCATGGAAGATTACCAAAACCGAGTAGAAGAGTTAAAGGAGATGCTGAAACAGGCAGAGGAGAAGGTAGAACAAGAACTTCTTGTCAGAAATGATCTTCAGAATCAGCTTCAAGAAAAGGAAGAGGCCCAACAAGTGCTTAGAAAGGAGATTGATGACTGGGTAATGTATATAAAATGAATCCATGCTGCTTTAGCATACTTAGTTAACTTTGGCTTATTTTCCTCCATACTACTCAGTGACTATAGCCTTTTAAATCTTTTAATTATTGCATCACAACATAAAATCTATCAAGCATATCTGTAAATTTAAAAACTTTTGCAGGTTTTAAATTTCAGCTGCTATGATTACATAATTAAAGCCAGTATTTGGACTCTTAATAGATCTTTTGGACTGCAGTTATCATGTAATATATTTATGCTGTAATATTCCAGTTAGGAAAAAAACAAAAATCACTTTTGGAAGCTTTTATTGTTGTTGTATGACATTCTTTGTAATATTTTTATAGTGATTTACCACTGGCAGCTGGTGGTCTTTCAAACAGGGGAAGCACATTTTAGACCTACATTATAAAATTAGTTAATTATTGCAACGTTATTTATATGTAAATTCTGCCCTCCCCTCTTCTTGTAGAAAGTGGCCTGTGACCTAGTTATACCAGCTGGGAGGCTTTTGCAGAGACTTGACCAGTTTCCTCTCAATGGCCAACAGAGCAAGGTTGCTTAAACGGTTTTAGCCCATTGTGTTGTGGCTGAATGGCTTGACTTGTTTTAAGCAGGAGAAACTCATCTCTACACCTGCTGATGTAGCTCCAATTGTCACCACTAAAGACAGTAGCTTGTATAGTTGAGGCATTGCACTATCCAACTCCATGTCTTTAGATAAACCCCAAGAAATCACACTCTTTTGCCCTGCAAATTACGATTTGAATATAGGACTTGGGAGTTCAGATCTCAGTCTCCCTTAATTAAATAAATGGCTATAAATTTCCATGACACTTTGGAATTGCTCTCCTCAGGAAACACCTGTCTCATTTTGTAAAATTTCCCCGGATTGATTATTTCTAGGAAGTGCACACTTTTCAAATTTGAAATACCACGGAGAAATTTGCTCCATAAGATTGTTGACCATGTACAGATTTCTGTAATGCTCCCGAGGATCCTGCAATTGTGACAGACACAGACACTTTCGCCTAGGCTCATTTTGAGGGTATGACGTTAGACTTGCAAACAGACTCTCAATTGTTTGTTTGCAGTAAAGAACATCCAGAGCCCTCTGCTGCACAATTCCAAAGACCATATCAGTTTCTAAGAAGATTTGTTCATGCATGTTCAACACGAAAACAAACTCAAAATCCTCTAGTGTCTTTAAGAAGCCTTTGGCAGCATTGAGTGTGTCCTCATCTACTATGTTTTCATCCTCAATAATGATTTCAAAAGTCTGCAGGAGCCCATCATAGTTGTTTGCCACAGTGCTCACAATCCATCATGTAAGGTTCCACCGGGTAGGAGCGTTTCTTGGCAACCTTGGACACCTTGCAGATTCAAGAAGATATCCTTTTGGAAGACTAGAGGGCTTTGCCCCTGCTCGTTTCGCTCTCCCTCCTCCTCCACCCGAGGCGCACTATGTGCCAGCCATTTCACATCTCTGTTGCTCGTGTTGTGAAGGGGGGGGGATGGGGGGGCTGAACACACGCTTAGGAGATGCAGTCGGATCAGCTGCTGTCTTGCTGCTGCTGCTGCCGAGCTGCGTGATCTGCATGTCGCACTGCGTGTCGATCATTTAAAAGCCTGTGCAGCAGCTGTCCTTTTGTATCACTGCCTTGTCTCGTGGGACGTTAAAGTGTCTCCAAGAAAATCATGCATCGTCCCCTTCCAAGCCTTCTAAGATTTTTATAATAGAGAGATTTAGAAAAAAGTGTGGCAAACCCAGAGAGAGATGCAAAAAACATTTTGGATTCAGATAAGCATTTTGCCCTCCCTGAGACAACACCAGATTCAGTTTGTGTGCAGAACAGTGTACAAATATTGCATTGAGAGCTACTGCTTTAACTTTAGCATGAAGTCTATTCAGTGATGAATTCACAACATCAGCCCCATCATAGGTTTTTCTTTGTAACTGTAGCCCTGCGTATTTTCATTTAAAACATCAAAAACATTAGGCGTCTCTCCCTGATGAAACGTCAAAAAAATCAACAATACGCTCCTGAATTTGACCTGCAGTATAGACATATTGAACTATTATAGACAGTTTTGCCTGACATAAAATGCCTGTTGTCTCATCTATTTGCTATGCAGAAAAGGGAGCAGATTGAACTTGGCATTTGATTTCATTGACAAGACTGGCTATAGTAGCATAAATCAAATGATTCTGAAAGGAATGAGACATCACAGAAAACGGAGAAGATGACTGGAAGTGTGTGGTCAAGACAGAATCCTATATGGATCATGTTTCAGTGAATTCTCTATAATTCCCCTTGTGAGCAGATTCACTTTCCTCATAATGTCCTCTGAATACCAGCTCTTGACAACCAAGCAGTGAAATGATGTCAATTATGCAGTTAAGAAAGGCCTTGGTTTTTACCCCACCATCATTAATTGCTTGTTCTACTCTGACCCTGCCAAGACAACTTAACCATGCACATGAACTCACACATTCATTGCTTTTCTCATGTCTTTTGTATGCCCTGTCAAAGTTAGCCAGATCCCCAAAACCCAGTTTTGATCAGACAACCTGAGATGGTTTCATTATGCATGGCCAACAGTACATTCTCTTTGTCACAGCACTTCCAGTCAGCCACCTCACCTTGTCATACGAGGAGAGTTGACAAGACCGGTTATTTTTCCCTGACTCTTGAACCAAACCAATCCTGGGCAATGATCTGCCCTGCTGTTTGATTCTGAGTCTCTCCTCATAAGTAAGACTATCAAATGTATTTGCCAAAATCAGGTCAACTATATATCACTAGCAAATAACAGACTATGAGCAGCAGCTTGTCTCATGACTTCCCTTGCCAAAAATCTGCATGGGGCTGAACTTGAAATGCTCCAATGCCAAAATGCTGTCAATCAAAAAGAGGTCCAGCCACTTTGACAGTTCCTCCAATAATCATGCAGCAGTCCAGCAACCAGGCCAGCCCACTGCCCCATTTAGTTTCAGAGATGCTAAGCTTCCCTGGAAATCACGTTTTGAAGTATCTGTCCAATAAACATCTGGGTTTGCTGCACTGAAAAGAAAGCATATTCTGAAGTGCCATTGAAGTCCAGTGAAGCTGCACTTCAATGGGTTTTAATGGATCATGCTGCCACAGTTTTGACGCCCTACAAGAAATTGCTAATTTTGAAGGAACCAGCCGTGAAGTTAAACACATTCTAGCATTCTCTTTGCAATAGCAATGGGACTATTTTGTATGTTTTTTGTTAAGTTACAATAAATTGACTATTGTCAAGTTAAAGAATGTAACAATGTAGCTGAATTAAGGTAGGAGGCTGGGGACAGTGACCCAAAAAACAGAAACAGGATTTTATATTTTCAAATTGCACAGATACAAAGGGCACCCCTGCCATTCTTTACAAAAGACACACTAACAGTGCTCCTTTCTTACCACAGTCAGAAAAAGTCAAGGCACATAAAATAAAATAACTTAGCATTTCACTTGTTCCCTTCCATATTCTCTGTTTACAAAATGAGTTTCAATCTTCCCAGCAGCCCAACACCTTCTACAATTATACAGCCTTCTGCCCAGCACATGACATTCCAGTGGGCTCAAACAATCAAGACCAGACTGCAGTCAAAATCCTCCAACTCCCATGGAATTAAAGGTTCTGACCCATGTAGTGGTGAACTGGTCCTCACTCTTTACTACTCTCAACCAGGGCTTCACTGTCCACCTCCCCAAGGTAAGCTTAGCTTTGTATCCTCAAGGGCCGCCCAGAATTCTTTCCCAGACATTGTCTGATCCAGAAAAGGCCATCTGCATAGGAGTCTGAGGATCCCCAAAAGCCAGGTCCACAAGCATACAGATCTCCCTGACAAAAAACATAGTGGCTGAGGTGCCACCTGTGCCTTCTTGTACAATCACAGGACCACTGGCAGTGACCAATACCACTGTTTTGAAACCAAGCTGACCAGCTAAGTGGCAAGTGTCAGCTGAAGCACACCACCGATTCATCACTCTGGGGAGCAAGGGTGTGGTTGCCTGTCTGCCTCATCCTCTGCTGCTGGTATGAGTCAGGGAACACGGGATTATAAAATTTTCTCTTCAGTGATGAACTAAAATTGAAATTCTTAGCCAAAACCAAATTTCTGAAATACTGGGGCATTTATTTTTTCAACGGCTTTTTGTAAATTTGTTTTGTGCCTTTGGATAAGCCTATATTGGATACTTTTCACAATAAATTGATGCTTTTCAATAAAACTGATTATAATAAAAAATTATTGTATTATTGAAGCCAGTCTTACTTGTTAAAGATTATATAGTTTAATAAAAATTGAAGTGAAAGAAATAACTAAATAAATAAAACAGAATGTGAGCAGAGTTAGCTTGTCAGGGTGCTTAGTCCTTTCTTTGGCTGGCAAGTCATACAAATCAACATTATTTATTAAGCTCAACTTTTTAAAAATATCACTGCTTTGTGTCTCAATTTGGTTTGTCCTTGGAGGTTTCCTTCGCATTCTTCCTTCTCTTGCCCAAATGATTTGTAAAAGCATTACGGTTCTTCACAGTTTGTCACTAGTATATGTACCTCATTGTCAACAAACTAATACAAGCCCCTAACTAACATTCTTGCCCCACAAAACAATATGGCATCACATTCCCTATAAAACAGGAGGTGTTGTTTGAATGGACATCAAGAACACCTCTGGCCATAAAATTCAATATCTTTACTGGATGAATGTATTTTTGCTGAACATTTTCAATGGCTTAAAATTCAATGCATCCCTACTGCAGAAAATCCCATCCAGTAGTACCATGAGACAGAGGCAGCATTCCTTTCAACCAGGTCACATGCCATAAACCACATGCCGTAAACCTGATTTCCAGAGTATCCCAAGCAGGGCACAAGGTTTTGGTTGCTGGCAGATTAGAAGCAAGGACCTCCAAAGCCAGCTGATTCCCACCAGCCTTCCAGTGCAGAAATGGGCCAATCAAAGGACTCTACTTTGAAGTCCCTATGAGATCTGTTTTGACTAACCACAGTGCAACAGCAGTGGTGACACAAATGCTGGAGTCAATGTTGCAAACTGCTTTGTTTTGCTCTGCTTTTAAACAGTGTCTGCACTCAGCCAATCCACATTACTAACCGAGAATGGTAAATCGGATGGACGCAGGGACATCCGGCCATGGGCCGTGGACGCAAAAGACGTACTGCGCAGGCGCCCCAAGAAATGAGGCGCCGTGACCACAGAAAAAAGGAGTCAGACGGCGGCGACGCACACAGCGCTGCACGAAACCCATTGCACACGAAACGGGACACACACACAAAGAGGAGGATTCCACAAGCCCCTAGCACACAAAAAAAAAGAAGCCGCTCGCGCCCCACAAACCCCCCCCCCCTACAAGCAACGGACGGGACACACACAAAGAGGAGGATTCAACAAGCCCCTAGCACACAAAAAAAAGAAGCCGCTCACGCCCCACCAATCCCACCACCCCCTCCAAGCAACACCCCCCCCTCCTCAGACGCCCCCGACACACAAAGCCCCCCTCCAGTAACTGAAATAAGAAATGAGGCGACGCGCCCCTAGAAAACCAAAAAGAAAGGAGTCAGACGCAAGCGCCACATAGCACACGAAACGGTACGCACACAAAAAAGAGGATTCAGACCCACCACACACAAACACCCCCTCCACTAACAGAGATAAAAAAAAGTGAGGCTACGCGCCAAGAAAAAATGTCTCGGCTCCAAAAACGCAAAGCTCAAATAAACAAGGGTTCAAAACGAAACACCTTGAGTCTCACAGATACAAAAACGGCAGCAAAGGGACAAAATAAATAAACGCAGACGTCTACAACGCGCATCTGAAATGCCGGAAAACA
Source organism: Erpetoichthys calabaricus (assembly GCF_900747795.2). NCBI lineage: Eukaryota > Metazoa > Chordata > Cladistia > Polypteriformes > Polypteridae > Erpetoichthys > Erpetoichthys calabaricus. The sequence continues at coordinate 95,967,605 of NC_041394.2, forward strand.
AGCAGGCAACGCTCCAAAAAGAGAGAGCTCGACTAACCGACATACAAAAACGGGCAAGGCTCAATAGAAAGAATGAACGCCGTAAACTGCAACGGGCTTCTCACACAGCACAGGCAAATCGATTACAGCTCCAGAATAGCACGTCCCAAATCCTGCACATACAACGACGCGCCTCTCAAACGGCACAAGCAAAACATACACGTCAAGGACATCAACGACAGACACCTGCTAAACGATTGCGCCAGTTAGCTGACAACGCCTTCAATAATAACTCCACTATTCATGAAAATTCATTGGGATTAATGAATGTCATTTGCAATCATTGTCATTCACTTAACTTCCCTGAAGAAACAACTGGCAATACAAGTAATGAATTTACACGTTGTTGTCACAAGGGTCAAATTAGACTGCCTCCTTTACATTCATATCCTGCATATCTACAGAAGCTTCTAACTAACAAAGTACCTGAAAGTAAAAACTTTACGAACTGCATTAGATCCTACAATAGTTCATTTGCTTTTGCATATACCGGAGTAAATATCAGGCCTCCAAAAGGCAATGGCCCATACTGCTTTCGCGTATGTGGACAAATATTACATCGCATTGGAACAGTGCACCCTGAAACAAATCAAGAACGCAAATATGCACAAATCACGTCGGCACCTACAACAAGCTTCTGAAACCGCAAAAGAAAAAATGTCTCGGCTCCAAAAACACATGTCACTCCTTATTCAAAATACCGGTCCCAATCACAGAAACATCGGTATCCACTATGAAAATGAACAGTAACAATGCACGTGACATCCGTCTTGCCACACTATTAATTATAGATGAATTTACAATGGCATCCAGTCACTTACTCAAAACCATTGATAAACTTCTACAAACGTTGATAAATAATAATATTCCCTTTGGAGAAAAGGTACTGTTATTAGGAGGAGATTTTAGACAGTGCTTAACTATTGCTCCACATGCAATGCGCTCAGCTATTGTTCAGTCCACCTTAAAATACGCGGACAATTGGCATTGCGTTGATGAATAATAATTTTCCCTTTGGAGGAAAGGTACTTTTATTAGGAGGAGATTTTAGACAGTGCTTAGCTATTGCTCCACATGCCATGCGCTCAGCTATTGTTCAGTCCACCTTAAAATACGCGACGACGTCATACATAAACAACAAGAGAGCGAACTACAATACATATACAGGCGCGAGACCTGATTGGTGATAATACGAAGAAACGAACAGTCCGCATATTAACAGTGAGTGCGATCCTCCTTATTACTTATCCATATTCCTACCGATACGATCACGGGTACAAAACTAGACGGCTCGAGTAACGGGACCACAAACACTCACCCGCATCAAAAAAAAAAAAATTCACGTCAAAACCTACAACGCGCTTCAAAAAAATGTTACGCGGACAATTGCCATTGCTTTCAAAAGATACACTTAGTACAAAACATGCGATGTCCAGATCCCGCATATAACAATTGCTTATTACAACTGGGAGATGGTACACTCACCAATACAGATGTACTTCACCCAGATATTATTACAATTCCTCAACCCTTTATCTGCAACGACTTACTTACGGAGATATTTGGAACAGCAATCTCATTAGACCAAATACCCCTTTTAACACAACGGACTATATTATGTCCAAAAAATATTAATGTTGATCACATTAATAACCAGGTCATTTCATTACTTCCTGGAGAGGCACGACTCTTTCTAAGCTCTGACAAACTTGACTCTGATGACGACAATGACCATCTTAATTTCCCCTTAGAATATTTGAACACTATTAACCCAGCCGGATTACCACAACACAATCTTAGCCTTAAAAACGGAACAATAATCATGCTATTAAGAAACCTTAAAACTAAACAGGGTTTATGCAATGGCACACGTTTAGTCGTCAACACCATTACACACAATGTTATTCAAGCAACAGTTCTTACAGGATCACATGCTAACAATATTGTTCTGATTCCTAGAATTGACCTTACAAGTTCTGACCTGGAATTACCTTTTACATTGAAACGCCGACACTTCCCCATTAAACCTGCATTTGCCATCATCATCCACACCTTCACACTATTCTATATCTCATTCATACATCTCACTCTTTGTCATGCCCCAACACCAGGGGTTGGCGAGCGAAGCGAGCAGGGGGCGGAGCCCCCTAGTAAGCAAGATCTCAGAGAAAATGTATAAGCATCAGCATGCTCTTTCCCCACCCAGTTCTTATTTTTCTGCAGGAACTCAATCCACTGAGCTATCTACCCCTTCTGGCTCACAGGAATTACAGTAAGTAACCATGTCAGCAAGGTGTGGTCTGTACAGAAAATAAGCAAACAGGAACCATACAGGTAGGGGCACAAATAGTGCATTTATGCATCACTGCTAGGATACCCTGCCTAGTCACACAATAATTATGTTCTAATACTGTATTACTCACATTTGCATGCAAAGTGAACAGCTTTCCAAGGTCTAGGACAGATCTTCAATTAGTGCAGTCCATAGCTGGTTAAAGGCGGTTTCAACTTATGTGCCCCATTTGAACTGATGGCCTTTACAAGTGAGGCAATGAGGGAGACAAGAAAGACTTGCAAAGTTTCAGACAAATCAGAGACGACATAAGGCCACCTCAGAAGAGCACATAGGTCAGTAAGTTTCTTGGGGCATGGCCAATCTCTGACAGTAAAAACTTTGACTGGGTTTCTGTGGCCACATCACCCAGACCAGCCTCATGCCCCAAAAAAGCCACTCTCCTATGCAGTCACTCAAATTTCTTGGGGTTAATCAAAAGACATTCCTGTCTAACAGAATCAAGAACTCTGAAGAGGTTGCAGACAGCCACCTCAAGGTCAACTGCATGCACCAGCAAATCATCCCATTATCCCACACATAGTGTGGTGACTGCTCTGTCAAATGCTCAAAGATGGAAGGAGGGCTGCATAAACCAAATGCATGGCAACAAGGAGCAAGTCCAGCTCCCAGTGAAGTTGGCCTGAAGAGTTTATTTGACAGTATAGAGAATCAGGTGTATGTGCCTTCAGAAACACATTGGAAGCCAATTCTTCTTGCATGTGAATTTAATAATAGGCTTTCACAAGTTGATGTTAAAAAAATGCCACACTGTGTGGTCAGAATGGATATGAACCCAAGTGGCAGAAACTATTCAATAAGACAATACACTGTATGTAGTGTAAACATTGATATGGTAATTTGATTAGATCATAATGTCATAGCCTACTGTCAAAATTACATAATCTTAAATGACATTTTACTAAACTAATCTCAAAAATAAAACAGAAACTTTATGTTTAATTAACCGGCAATCCTCCGAATACCGGTCCCAAATTATTTAACAATTGTTTTCCTATCGAGTGGACAATATTTAGGAGCGGGAGCAATAAGGTTAGTTATAACCAGCTTACTTATTTAAAAATATCAGTTGCATCATGACATCTGACAAGATAATAATGATGATGAACTTCTGGCTGTATGACGTGAAGTCGAAGCATGTGATGTTGTTTGAGGGTCTGACCAGCTGGGACACCATAGTGAATTATAATAACTACTTTTACCACTAAGAGACGTTGCAGCTGTTGTGCTGGAATTAATACAAAATATTGGAAATACATCTTATTGTCTTGCAATAAATATTTTTTCGCGGCTTTCAGTGTAGTATTGTCCACTCGATAGGAAAACAGTTGTTAAATAATTTGGGACCGGTATTCGGAGGATTGCCAATTAACCTAAAAACGATTGGCACACTACATTGTTACAGTGTTCCAGCTCCAGCAAAATGCCAGCCCCTGGTATTAACTACATTGGCTATTTTACAAATAACTTTTTTTTCCTGACTTGTTAAGTTCATCAGCAATTCATTTCAGTGCCTTTTTTTGGCCAGGTCTTCTATGAATTGCACACAGTGTACTGTACTTCTACTAAAATAAAAACTTAACTGTTCAAGTTGCACCATATTAAAAAAAGAAAAGGCTGCAAAAGTTGAAACTTTGATGGATGATTCCATCAACAGATGAGGTGTACAGTGTGCATTGCCGATGGAGGGTATACTTGTTGCTTTCTGGCAAACGGTTTGCTGTCAAATTCATATGGGTCATGATCATGTGAACGCAGCTTAATGCGGAAAACCACGGCACACAAATCCTACCAAGTCGGCAGCTTCTGTTCCTTGCTTCTCCCCTGACCTGCCTACGTTTTCCTTATACCAGCGTTCATGCATCTTCAGTGCACCACTATACCTCGTCCGCTATCCATCAAGACTCGTGGCAGCCTTACCTGGAACAGTTTGAAGCTGCCACACGACAGTTAAACGGGTAGCTTCAGTGATGTTTTTGCACCCTTGCTGGAAGTAACGAGGTCAAGGTCATCACTGTCATTTGCAACCATGCAACATCTTCCCCATAACGCCCACTTTGTTCCTTTTGTGATTGGTGTAAATCGAAGTTCACGACCTTTCCCACTTTGTCACAAAGACAGCTCGGTAAAAAATTCTGACACGGAGACACGCCCCTTTGCAAGGGTCTCATGCGCTGGGCTTTTGCTGTGCACGGAATTTAGACAGCTCTGGGTCAATACATTTTCTCTTTTGATAATAATATATGGAATAAAAAATAACAAAGCTGAACACAGAAAATCCCATATACGATGGGTTGATAATTTAAACACATTCAAAGTTAATTTAATTCCAAGTACGGCACCTCCTCTTTAACACTGGCAATTTTACCGTGCCTGATTTAAATTGCATAGTGGAATGGCCCGTGTTGGGAGAACCCTGCCAGCACACGTCAACAACTTGCTCACATTACACGCACACTAATATATTATATATGTTACATAATGCATAAGTATGTAAACATGTAAAATTGTTTTCGTGTACTCGGTTTTTTTTTAATATTCCAAAATAACGCTAGTTGAAGCAACTTATTTCTTACTTTTATGTCTTCGTTTTTTGTTCTTTTCTTTTTTGATCATCTCTTATGTTTATCAATAGCACAACTGAACTGTTCAGCCTTTCTTCCTTTCGCAGTGTACGATATCGCTGTCTTCCTCATCTACCGCTTCTCCGTCCCGCGGATCGCAGCGAAGACGTTCTCGCGGTGCACTGCGCTAACTGGAATTGCGCGCCAAAGCACCCACAGGCACAAGCGCGGAACAGTCCCGAAACCACGCCCATCCCAATGTGGCGTGTCCGGGGAGTTTTGGCTCTCCAACCCCAAATAATTGTTAAAGTAGTTTACTTTGATATTACATTTATTTGACGTTGCATTTGTGTTTAACTTTCCAAACGTTTTTGTGGCTTTGAAATATTTTATAAGACTTCCAAAAAAACTGCAATCCGCCTAGTCAATATTTTTACTAGTGCAGAACTGTTTTCTTACAGAGGAATATTTCGGACAAAATAAAAAAACTATAAATAAATCCGCAAATAAATACAAGTCATGTGAAATATGAAAACATAAGTACGAAATGTGAGTATAAATAATTTAATGTGACACGAATTATATTTTTGTTGCTTATTTCTTTATGTATTTTTTGGTTATTGAAGGCGACACCTTATCCACTACATGTTTTGTTCCCATAATTCCTCAGCCATTGCAACTTCAAACCTGTAAACGTAAACATTTAGAAACATGACATTCCACAAAAGAAATAGAAGTTTCGTGAGGAGGGCTAGCTGTATTGTCAGTGGGAGATCATAACTATAGGAACATTTGCAATATAGTGCAAACAGCGTACTTCATACTCAAGTGCAAAAAACCATTACATTGCCATTGGGAGCCCCGTTTGTCAACCTGTCATTGCAAAAATAAAGTCATGCCTGGTTTAAAAAAAGAAAAAAAAATCCCTTATTATATGATTTGGTTGAGTGACGCATTGATTACCTGGCACAAGGCATTACAGGTGAGTTGACTGAAGGATTCTTGCAAAGTGAAAACCTTTTACACCATTTAGGTGGATCCGCTGATGTAGACAGGTCTGTTCAGCTACTTGTATCTGTGCACTACTGCTTTAAGAAATTACAGTTCACGTTTTTGGTATTTATTTGTCATCTACTGCAGGGGTAGGCAACATCGGTCCTGGAGGGCCTCAGTGGCTTTAGGTTTTCATTCCAAGCCAATTGCTTAATTAGAAACCAATCCTTGCCAGTTTCAGACCTTGTTTAATTTTATGGCTTGTTAGTCTGAAATGTTAGATTCTTATATCATAGATTTTTCTCTTTCCAATGGTATAATTTAAATGATTTAAAGCCTACAACGGATAATTTTCAGTGTGTCACTTTTCACTTAAATATTTTATTAAACCAAATAGTGTATGATGAATCCACACAGGTGTAAATGAAAACAACTAAGATGGAGAACTGTTGGCTCCTTTGTCATTTGCATCTTATTGCTAATAAGGAGCCATTAAAAACAGTGAATGCAGCTGTTTAAGACTGAAATAAGCAATTAAGGGTGGGGAACCTTAACAAGCAAGACCACCTAAATGAAGTATCAGAATGTCACTTGAGTATTAAGTGTTTCATCAGCAATAACAAACACTTGCAGCCACTACGGCCCTCCAGGGGGGTATTTTTCGTACGTGGATTAGTCGTTTAGCCGGATGTAATTGTTGACGATTTGGCCTGATCCTGGATCTGTCGGTTTTTCGAAACTCTTGCTGGAAGTGTTGTCATAGCAACACATCCTAATCCTCAAACCTGCTCGGAGCAGGTTTGTTCTACGTAAACAAGGATTAGTTTACACACGTAATCAGTGACAGTGCGTGGAAGTCATCCAGTCATGGCTTCGCCGTTCATGAATGAGCGACCAATTGATATTGGTGCGCAAATTATACGAAGAGAATGTCATATAGAGAAGGTTTTGCGCGATCGGCAAGATCCTTTATTGCTCCCAGAGAAAATTCTCTTCGAAAGATACTGCTTTAGCCAAGGGGGAATATTGTACCTCAAAGATTTATTAGCACCTTATATTCGAAGTCAAACTAGGCGAAGTCGGGCTCTCACAACCACACAGACAGTATGCATTGCTTTCAGGTTTTTTACAAGTGGCACTTTTTTATATACTGTAGGCGATGCGGAAAATCTAACTAAAAGTGCAGTTTGCCAGGCAATTCGTAAAGTCTGTTTGGCTCTGAAATATTTCTTTCGGGTTTTCATAGTGTTTCCTGGACACCTGCGTGTGCAGACAATAAAAGAGGCATTTCATGCCATTGCAGGTAGGTAATACACAGGCTAAAACACCACAGTTCCATGAAAAATCTCAATCAAGCTAACATTCTCATTACCAGGATTTCCAAATGTGATTGGGGCACATGGGACTGATCAGAGTGGAGTTTGATCAAACATTATTTGGAAAATGTACCTCTCCTCCTAATGAATAATCAGACACAGTGTCTTCATGAAATATTTGACCTTCGTCAATATCTCGTTGGTCAGACACAGGTTCAAGGGATATGACATTCCCTGCAACTGACCCAACAAAAAAGAGGGCTATATGGAACCTACCTATGGCACACATGGAGGACAAATATATGCAATGACCATCCTTTACCTGAAATGAAGTGACCACTGCATCCTGCCACTGGTTCTGAGGAGGAGCTTCCCCCTGGAATGCCCTCAGAAACAGGGCGATGGGCATTTTTCTGGAGAGCCAACTCTTCTGCAGGGGTTAGGTCTGGACCGCGTGGACCTCCACCTGTTTTTTGCTTGTCTGCCTTCTTATTAGCTTTAAAATTAATGTTTTTTATATTATATATGATTATTTATGTCAACAATTCTTTAAATAGTTATATACCAATATTTACCAGTTTGAAGTATATTCTTGTACTTCACTTTAACCTGTTCCCATGTTCTCCTTGTGCTCACGTTTGATCTGGAATTATGACATATTAAATAATAATTAATCTGACACATAGGAAATGAAACGCTGCATTCAGTAAGTACAATGCACACTACTTAGCATTTAATTTGTTGGCCACTTTTTGGCAGCCGTCTTTTCTGGTCTGGGCTGCTTTTGCAGTGTTACCCCTTGTGCATATTAAATCTTAAAATTCTTCATGTCCTTCGAATAAAAGGTCTTGCGCCGCGTGTGTGAAAAAAAATGCGCCCGTTCTTTCGTCATTTTGTTACAGGCTATCAAAGACTTGCTGATCATGTTTTCTAGACTCAATATATATGGGCTTTTCACTCAGAGCGGGCGCGCGCATTCATCTTGTATGATTAGATCCAGCTAGACTAATCTAACACACGGCTGCGTTTGAAAAACCAACCTATCCCGGATGAGTGTCACCGGCATTAACTTATCCAAGATGAGGCACCTGATCTCAGATGATGTAAGCGACGTACGAAAAATACCCCCCAGGACTGACATTTCCTATCCCTGATCTATGGCAATCCATAAACAGTACAGTATATAGCTTGAACAGTGGAATACATTTTGTTTCATTTGGGTTCAAAAATGTTTGTGTTTCATTTTAACTTGTGAGGTCACCTTTATTCAATTGATTTTTTTTCATCCCATTACGATAATTTCTCCCTGTTTTGTGTTGTTTTACCAAGTGGAGGTTAGGCTAGTTGACACAGAGATGTCATAAGGCTGGGGCACTTGATTGTTTTAATTCAATAGGACCTTCAACAACTAACAAAAGCCATCCTGGAACAGTATACAGATGATACAACTAAATTGGGCCCTTTTTTCTCAAAATCAATGAGACAATCTGCGTTGCAGAATAAAAAGTTCACGGGATGGAGTTGGATGAGGTACAATTCTCTCACTGCAGTTACAGCTACACAATGTAATGTCAAAAAGAAACAATTTAACATTATGTCCTATATATGACATACTTAATTAGGTACAAGATAAATATATACATCTCCAATTAGATATTATCATGTATTTAGGTATAAGATCTCATTGGAGATGTATATATTTATAGTGTATTTAGGTACGAGATAATATCTCATTAGAGATGTATATATATTTATCATGCATTTTGAATATATGTATGAAGAAAAAGTAGGAGACTGCCAGGGGTATGGGAGGCACTCTCTGTATTTTTAGTTTGACTCTACATTCCAAGGAAGACATGGGACGAGTTGGACTCAATCGGACTCCACCCTGTGATTTTTCATTCTGCAGAGAGGAGCACTTGCAATCATTGAAAACCAAGACACATAAAGGGGATGTGAAAGCTAACTTGTTCCCTTCCACATTCTCCATTTCCAAAAACACCCACTGTACACGAACCCTGATTCCTGAATCTAACTAATGTTATAATTCTAGGCATATCCAGGCCTCTGAACAACCACTGCCAACATATTTGCACAGCCACCAGATCTGGAAGATCTGGAGCACCATAAACATACTAGCCTTTGAGGAAACGTAACAAATCATATGAATTACATTACATTACAAAATATAGCTTGACAAGCCGTAGGCACATGCAGTTAGCATAGAATCAGGACACCAATATATAAATGCAATTTGGATCTCTACAAATTGCTTTGTGCCTGGACAAGACCTGTTTGTAAATATCCCAGAATGTCAAATATTTAGTTTATTATAGTGAGCCATTTAATACAGTATGCAATGTACTGTAAATGTAAGGATCAGTTTTTTCTCTTCAAGCACACTCAGACAGCAAACATAAATGGAATTTTTTTAAATAACCTGTTCTGTCACTTGTTTAATCAACTTTTTTGTGTCAGACTGACAACCAAAAGCGAGCTAAAGAGTTAGAGGAGATGCTGCAGCAGGTAGAAGAGGAGGCAGAGCAAGAAATGCTTGTTATTAAGGAGCATTTTCAGAGGCAGATCAAAGCCAAAGAGGAAACCATGGCACAACTTAAAACGGATCTTGAAGATAAGGTAAGAAAATCTGCTTGTCATTTTTGTTAATCATCCCTTATAGTAAACAGTAAGTAAGTAAGTATAGCTTGACAAAGATCTACATTTCAGTACATGCCTCAGTGGATCAGTTGAAATGCTGTAAGGTGATGTGAAATGTAAGTGTTGCATGTGTTGTTTTTTTTTTTAAAGTTGATTCTAAACACAAACCCGAAAACTAAAATCCATCCAATTTTCCAAACTTACTTTTTTCCTATAAAGAGTCGCAGGTACACTTACATCCATAATCTATAAAATGAAATTCTCTATTTTAGTATGCTCTTTATTATGATGCAGGAGAGTGGCATTGCAGATAAGGATTTTACTTTACTCTTTACTTTACTATTCGTGACAGTGATAATACAACTGTGCTAATGCTTAGTTTAACATGAACATCTTTGGCATCCCTAGAGAAAAAATATGTGGGCACAGGAAAAACATGAAGACTGCACAAGTCCAAAGACTGGGCTGTAATTTGAATGTAATTCTCTGAAGCTGTGAAGCAGAACATTAGCACTAATTACTCAGCCATCATTCTATCCTATTGGAGCTAAAGTGATTGTCTAATTGCCTTTCAGTTATTTTTACAGTTACAGTAAAGTACATAGTAATTCTGGTGAATAGCTTCTTGATTATGACATTAAGTTTTTGAAACAAAGGTATCTATGAAACATTTTCATCAAATATGAATAAAGCCACCACATGCTCTTATAAAGATTGCTTGTGGGACTTTGGTTGTTATTTATTACATTAAAATGGTTATTTCTACATTCTGAATTGTCAAGCAAAGGCTTCCATTATTAGAAATGTTTATTAGTGTTAGGATGAAAACTTGTGGCTTCCATTGACAGCAGAGGTCATTAGTGCAGCAGCTATAATTAAGAAAAATAATAAAAGATAAGAAGGAAAGTTTGAATACCATTTTCAATTCTTAATTAACAAGAAAATTACAAAACAATAGTGTTAAAAATACTTTTTCCCTGAAAACAGATCTAAACTAATCAACTAGTATCCTGCAGGGCATATATGGCATGGAATACCATTATATTTGCCCAAACCACTTTGTGTAGTTTCATGTCATATTCCACACCCCTTATTACATGATATTCAATAAATAACAATATTTTCTCTTTTCACTGCGTGCAGACCTCTCTGCCAATGCAGATAAAGACAGAGGGCAGCACACATGCCAAAATATTTGTTAGAATTTTCACTTACATCCATCCATCCATCCATTTCTCCAACCCGCTGAATCCGAACACAGGGTCACGGGGGTCCGCTGGAGCCAATCCCAGCCAACACAGGGCACAAGGCAGGAACCAATCCCGGGCAGGGTGCCAACCCACCGCAGGACACACACAAACACCAAGCACACACTAGGGCCAATTTAGAATCGCCAATCCACCTAACCTGCATGTCTTTGGACTGTGGGAGGAAACCGGAGCGCCCGGAGGAAACCCACGCAGACACGGGGAGAACATGCAAACTCCACGCAGGGAGGACCTGGGAAGCGAACCCAGGTCCCCAGGTCTCCCAACTGCGAGGCAGCAGCGCTACCCGCTGCGCCACCGTGCCTTTCACTTACATTAATGGTTAAATTTATTATCCTTTTAGCCTGGCTCACTAGAGGACTAACAACATTCCTTTGGGGTACCCAGCTTTTTAAGTCTTCTCAGTGCATTTTATAAGAGTTACTAAGCCAAAAATGATTTATTTTCACTCTGATTGTGAATTAATTTGAGTAATTGCAATAAAAATAAAGAAATCTGGTTCGTGCATATTTACCTACCTTATAACTTCAGTTTGTTTTAATCCTCCAGATAAGCAGTATGCATAAGCAAATAAGACACAGGGATTTCTTGATTGAAGATCGGGACATTGACATTAAAAAGCTTAAGATGGAACAGCAGGGTCTGGAAGGGGATGTTGAAGAGTTAGAAAAGATTGTCGCAGGACTTAAATCAGAAATCCAGCTCAGCAGCCAGGCAATTGAGGACAAGGTGGGGAACTCATGAAATAACAGCAGATTATTCAATTTCCTGAGCTATTACTAACGCAAATAAAATTGAAAATAAATTCCATGATGTCTGGCAGCTAAGGAAATTGATATGTAAACCAGAAGATTACTTGTACAATACCAACCAGTGAGAGTGGGAGTAAGTAAGTCACATAAAATGCCAATGCAGGAAGAAACAATTGTATAATAGCCTGAGGTGAAGAATAAGTCTTTAGTACATAAATGTTGTCTGTAAGCCTGATTTCTTTATTTGCATATGTATTTGTTTTACAAAAATATAGGTTAAATTTCTTTTCTGTAAGTAAGCAATTATTTATACAGTGAAAGTATTCGGATCCATTCAAATTTTTGTCCAATCTACACTCAATAACCTATAATGACAAAGTGAAATGTTTTCAGAAAGGTCTGCAAATATATTTTTACTTTGTCATTATGGGTTATTGACTGTCGATTGATGGGCCAAACTAACAATTTTCTGATTTGATGTATTTATCTATTAAATCTCTGTATCTATTTGTTAATCTATTTATTTAAAATTGAATCTGCAATCTGAATACTTTCTGAATCCACTATAAGATTACATTTCAACCATATAGCTTAAATTGTAACAGTTTGAAGGTTGTAAATAAATGAGCTTAAGTTGGCTAATTAAAGCTTTACTAATATGTGCACTGTTGATCAGTAGAATATGTATTCTTAAACATAACGGAAATAAAGAATGTACTGGGTACAAAATGTTCTACAGATGGTTAAAGGAAGATTATGTTATGTGTAGTTATGGTAAGCAAAAAAATGTGTTCTTATTCAATCGGTTACTTCTGAAGCATAGCAAGTTTAAAGTAACTGGAGCCTACTAATGTAGGAAAATCCCCTGCTGTCTGTGTTTAGTAAAATCTCTTCAACCCCTCCAAATATGGACATACATCACTGAAGAATTGTAAGACAATTGTATCATCCTCTGGAATTCCTGCAGCTATTTGTGGGTGGTAATGAAATCCTCATTTAAAAGGAACATAAATGTATCTGTCCTCTGTTCTCTGTTTTAACATCTCAGCCATAGTTACTGGATATGGGTTATACAATGATGAATGTTATTAAAAGAACACATCCCCAGGAAGCATGCACCACCTGCAGGTGGCACAGGTTACTTTAGATAAAAGTAGTAGCTAAATAACTCTGGTAAGTGCATGTACTTCATCAGAGTAGATTAAGCATACAATAGAGCATGCAACAACAGTAGGATATAAAATATTACATTTATGACTCTTGTTTTTGAAAATCATATTTGATTAGATTAGCTTAATTGAAATTGTTCAATGTGAGCAAATTATTAAGGAATTTTTGGTGTATGATTTGGTGTATTGTTTACACATCTGCTGCAACTAAATAACACCATTAAATTTATAGGCCACTTGTACATTGTAGTCTTCTCAAAGCAAATCTGTTTTCTCCTGCTCTAGCTTTTCACTATTCTGGACATCCCTTTTTTGCACTACTGCACAGTGGTTCGTACCATACCTCATTCCTTCCTGGCTTATGCAGCCCTGTTCACATGGCTGTTGTTAGAAAATGAAAAACAGAAAGATAAAGGTTTGGAGCACCTCATGGTGCCATTGCTGACATCTTCTCAGACACAAGTCCAATGATGGCTTCTTGATGGTGCCAGGTTCTCATAGGGTCTTTGAGAGGAAGAGGCAAGGTTATGGGTGGAAGCAGAAGTAACATTACAGTTCTTCCTGCCATCAGTCTTCTGTCCTGGGAATGGAAAAGGGAAAAGCATGACAACAACAGTGCCACCTCCCCGCTCAGAATGGAATTGCCATTGTTACATGAGTCGTGAAACTGTCTCCCTGTGTGACACGGCCCCCACCTCAACCCAGACCTGTCAGTTTGGGCATCCTGAATCGAGAGGTCATGGAAAAGAAAGAGAGCATTGGCATTGACATGAAGGGAACCTCAGCAATGTAGGACCCAAAACTTGTACAACTGAAGGTCGTGGCACAGGGGTTTGACTTTCTTTGTGTGTGGCCATCCACTGAAGAGGGGCATGATGCATAACAAGAGTAAACTCCTGACACTGAGGTAGTACCTTAGCTGATGGATTGCTCACTTAATCTCTAGAGCTTCTCCAACACTGCATATTTTATTTCTTGGTCCAACAATTTCTGGCTCAGGTAAATCACTTTAGCGCAACATAGCACCCAAACCTGTGTCTGAAGTATTGGTCTAGAGAATAAAAGGGAGAGGAAAACTGGGAGAAATTAGACAGGTGCTGAAGTATGGGATTATTTTAAGTCAAAGAAAGCAGTTTCCACATGTTCATCCCATTCACCAGTGTTAGAGGCATGTTTTTTGTCAGATTATTCAATGGTGCAGCTCTCTCAGAAAACTGACTTACAAACTGGCAATGGCACCCTTTTAAAACTCAGAATGCCTGAACTTGCCGCTTGCTTCGTGGACAAAGACAGTTTTGAATGACATTAATTTTGGAGCATTGTGGTTTGACGTTCCCCCCGTCTGAACTTATGGCCTAAATTTTTAAGCCTCCATCAGACCAAAAAACATTTCTTTGGGTTGATGTGAAGTCCTGCTTCACATAGTGAACAGAGGATGGCCTGAATGTGCAACACGTGTACCTCATGTGTGTCAGAATTGTTGACTGCGTCATCCATTTAGGCAATACTATAGGTCTGATGGAATCAAAGGACTTTATCCACTAGATGTTGGTATGTCCGGTGCCCCATTCAGACCAAATGGAAGGACACAGTATTGCCAATGCCCACTGGGGGTGGATTTCTTTTAAAGGAATTTACCGATTCCCTTTTGTCATATCTAGAGTAGTTATGAAATGAGCTGATCGAACACATTCATCCACTCCTGGAACTGGATAGCCATTAAAATGGGAGACCCAATTAAGCCAGCTTCTGTTGGGCTTTGGTACAAAAATAATGGGATTAGACCAAGGACTAAAACTTTCAGCAATTACACCCAATTCTAGCATTTTTTTTTTATCTCAACCTGTACCTCTGTCCTTTTTGCCTCTGACAGCTGATATTAGCGTTAATGGACAATAGCCCCTGGTTAGATGACAATGTTGTGCCCATTCAGTGTGGTGTGTCCTGGTCTCTCCTCTATTACATTTGGAACTGTCAAGATGGATTTTTCAAGATCTTGACATTGATTATGAGGCAAATTATTGCCAAAATCCATCCATCCATCCATTATCCAATCACGCTATATCCTGACTACAGGGTAACGGGGTCTGCTGGAGCCAATCCCAGCCAACACAGGGTGCAAGGCAGGAAACAAACCCCGGGCAGGGCGCCAGCCCACCACAGCATTGCCAAAATGTAATTTCAAATTATTGGCATACTAGGACCTTGATTTGCCAGAGTTAAGCTTGGGGTCCCTATCCCATACATGGCTTTAATGGATTTACGTTGTACATTTTTTTTTTGTTGGTCGATGATTTAGTTGTTTCACCACATAATCAACAAAACCTTTTCTCTCTTTAATGTAACAGGGTCCTTGCCAGTATGCTAACAAACTAGAATGTTATGTAGGGACCAAAATCATGTTAATGTTAACTGCTGTCATGGCTGTCAAAATGTCACAGGTCTCATGGCACATGCATCACATACCTAACAACTGATAGAGAAAAAGCTTGATTTCGGTTTTATTTCATCACTCACACATAAAAGATTCTTCAGACTCAATATACATGTATAAGAAATTCATTTAACACCTTACTTTGTCAGTGATTAAGGTTGTGTTGCCAATGTTTTGTTAGATAAAGGCATTACAGTGCAGAAATACACAAGAGAATATTTTACATATAGCTTATAACATGTTTATATAATATAAGAAAGTCTATTTATGGGACATTAGATTATCCTGTATTAGGCTGCATAGGGAGATACCTGATACTTCATTCCAGGCCAGGTCAATCTTGAGGGACTTCATACAAGAATGAACTCATCCTACTTAGAGCAGTTAGACAAATGCAATATAACCAAAAAGCTTAACAGACTAATGATGTTACATAAAGGTTTTCCGCTACATGATTACACAGCATCAAAAACAATTTAAAATAAAGGCATCCATTGAAAACTAAACATACAAAATGGCAAAGTGATGACATCACTGTAATAGTGAGAAAAATAAAAACAAACACAAAATGCAGTATAACAATAAACCAACAGCAATAACACATTATCAGCACTTTCCTGGTTAAGGGGAAATGTCAGATCAACTTTACCGTTATCCTCATGCACCTTTGTCCTACAATTGAGTCTCTCTGTTTAATCTCTTAACTGGTTGTTTTTCATTTTGTCATTGCCAGGCTTTGGCATTTATGTTGTGCTATCACATAATAAAATAATCTAATTAGAACAACTCCAACTAAATCAATCATATAATTCAAGCCATATTAATTTATTGCAAATAAATGTATACATTGTAAAAATGGCCACAGTATGTTACTTGAAAATGTCTTAAAACCAGCGATGAAACTGTTCAGTTTTACACAGTAGAGGAAAAATATATACTGTTTTTTTCAATGTGCTAGTGACACTTGCTTTGATTTGCTATCTCCAGACATTAGTGAGGCCCATTGGGTTAATAAAATACCAGCTATATAAAGGTGTCCACATATTCACTTTTATTTGAAGACCCCATTACTACATTATTGTGCAAGTCAAGTATCTTCATTTGCATTAAATTCTTTTTCCTGGATGATTACTCTGAAATTCAACAATATCGACATTTATGAAATAATTAATTATTACTTCAAAGGATGAAAATAACATTGACACAACATAAAAAAACGTGCTTGCTCTAATTCAGAGTCACTGGGATGGTGATGACAGTAGTAAAAGTTTTTTGTTTTTTGCAGGAGAGCTGTTTATCCACACTGAGGAAAAAGTGCCAAGAACTGGAGGAGATTAATTATGTTTTGAATTTTGCAATCAAAGATATGAAAAACCAGGCTGAACCTAGGGAAAGTGAAGGTAAAGAGCTGAAGAAACACATAGCAGATGTAAGTGTCTTCTTTGGAACACTTCAGTATAAAGTCATAACATCATATTCACTGTTTCTGTCCATCTATCCACTTTCTAAAGCCACTTAAACCAAGATTGGAGTTGTGGGGTGTGAGAAACAAAACTGGGTGCCTGTCTATCACAGAGCACACACCCTTGCTCATAACAGGCTGATTTTTTCTTTCAGCATTGGGCACATCACAGAACACCAACTCTGTACATAATATCAGCCCATTATGGAGCCCATTCAAACACACATAATAATAATAATAATAATAATAATCAGTCAGTCAGTCATCGTCCAACCCGCTATATCCTAACACAGGGTCACGGGGGTCTGCTGGAGCCCATCCCAGCCAGCACAGGGCACAAGGCAGGAACGAATTCCAGGCAGGGCGCCAGCCCACCGCAGGACACACACACACACACACACTAGGGACAATTTAGGATCACCAATGCACTATATAGCTCTTTTCTCCTTATTCAAAGCACTTCAGTGAGCGGGAAACCACTTCAGACATACATACACACACACTCACACTCAGCCAAATTAGATTCAACAGTTAAACTAAACAGCATGTGTTTAGGGGTTTGGGAGGGGAAACATGAGTACCTGGAAAAAAAGCAACATAACACAGAGAATGACTGGGTGCATGATTTAAACCCAGGGTGCTAGATTCATGAGGCAAAAGCATTAACACCAAACATGATCACACTGCCCAATGTATATCTATAAGTCTGTTAAATTTTGCTGGTGTCATTTTAAGACTTTGAGATTTTAATTTTTTTTTATTTTGTTTTCTTGGGAGAGCCTATAAAGTTTTATTCATGCAAACATTAACAAAATTGTCCATATTTCTCTACTGACAGGTTCAGGTGGAGCTGATGCATGGCCACATTTTGCATAAACAACTGGAACAGAGTGTTGCTGAGCTCAAGAAAAAACTGAAAGCAGCACATAAGGAAAAACAGGAGATGATGAGAAAGGTATTAATAGAATAAAATATTACAGATCAGAAAGAAAATTGCTGTCAGAAGAGTAACTGATATTTTACTATTTACCAACATATTGTGGCTGAGAGGAAAGACAAGTGTTAAAAACACAACAGCTCATAGTCATTTTGAGGAATCTGTTCAGTTATATGAATATCAATAAAACATTATGGACAGAATTGCTCCGGATAAGCCAGATCTTAATTCCACCTCTCCATTTACTTACGCTATGGACTTCATTCTACTTGTAGAATAGCCTGCACGGCACAAATCGATAGTGGATTTTTATGTCTGAGTTCAGTCAGAAGATTAATCCTGTTAAACCTTTAAAAGTGAGGTACAGCATATTTCACGAATGAATAAAACAAAATAACAATTGATTCTAAACATGCTCCTTCATAAGGGTGGGGTTGGGGGTCCTTTTTTCTGTACCACTTTACTTGCCAGTGTCCTAATTGCACAAATCTCTATTTAAATACAGTATTTTCAATACAGTATTACACATATAAAGTGCCTTGGGATTGTCATGAACCTGAAGTTCCAAAGCTTGTAAGTTCCAAAAACACTTACAAGAAATGCCAACTGGGTGGGATTTTCAGTCAATCCCAGGTAGATATAAGGGAAAAATGCAGGATCTTTATAGCATAAAATGTTTCCTCTCACAAATGCTCAGTGTTACTCCAAAGAGTACAAAAGAAATAATGAAGTTGCCTACAGTACAAGGCAATCCAAGTTCCAATACAGAATCTAAGATGTAGTCATAAAACAAAGCACAGGTACAAAATATCCCAAAAAAAAAATCACAGTAACTCACCAAAATGCTGAAGTGTTCAAAATGAACCGCCGAGAACTATGGGAGTCCCTCCAGATTTATAGGGAGAGGGACGTTCCTGGTGATGATTGGCGGGGGGCCACCAACAACGTATTTGAAACATCACCAAGACAATGAAACAATAACACAATCAATAGCAAATAAATATAAATAAAATTATACATACAAAAAAAAAATGAACAAAGACAACTTAAGACATGAATATGAACCCCAGCCAGGAAATATAACAGGGATGGTGTGTAGTATAAAAATGTCCTATGCAAAATAAAGGTTTTTTGGTTGCTAAAGGTAGAAAACAGACAAATGTAAAAAATATATTACCTTAGAAAGGAAAACTAATTATGATTATTAAAAATCCAGATAAGTTGCACTGCCATCACTTTATTCCAGTATGTCCACTTCAGAGATTTAACTGAATAGCTTGTGCGAGACTCCCTCTGCCACACATTATGTGCAGATGTTTTCCTTTCTTTTTTTTTCTGCTTTCAGGCTGTTCAGATTACCACCATATTGAAATCAATTCAATTTATTTTAGTTTGTTTTTATATAGTGAAGGCTCAGAACACTAATAATTTTACAGGTAAAAAGCAATTACATCTTTAAAAATTACTAATTACAAAATGCATACACTTGCACGCAATTAAGCAAGGCAGTTTCAAACTAATTAATACAAATGGAAAATTACTATCAGTACATTAACATTACTGTTCAACTATGGCAAGTCCACCATTGATAAGAGAAAAGCAAACATTTTAGTCAGCAGCATCCCAGTAGAAAATAAACCTCTGGGAGTTCAAGATCAGTAAGTAAAAAGACCATGTGAGACACAGTCACAGCCCTGGAGACGTAAGCTAACTGGCCATCCACTCCCCACTGGGCATTCCATTGTACAAGCCCCTGCTGGGCTGTCTAATCT
This sequence comes from Erpetoichthys calabaricus, assembly GCF_900747795.2. NCBI lineage: Eukaryota > Metazoa > Chordata > Cladistia > Polypteriformes > Polypteridae > Erpetoichthys > Erpetoichthys calabaricus. Next base: position 95,987,322 of record NC_041394.2, read on the forward strand.
GATTAAAGATTTTTTCCATCCTTTGATTCCAAGGCTCCCTATATATCAGGTGTCTTTCCCATGGGCAGGAAAGTAAGTAGCTTGGAAGTAAAGCGGTGATAGCAAGTGCCACAGAATTTTTCTACGAATGATTTACTGAGATGCGGTATGCGCAGCTAATCTGCAGCTCAAATAAGGGCATTTTAGACTAAAGTATTGAATATTCAGTGTGGATTTAAAATCTCAGACCGAAGGAACATCTCTTATACGAACAGGCAGATTGTTCCACAGCTTCAGGTAAAAGCTGTAAGTTAAAGCTCTACCTCTCACTGTGACTTTGTAAAACCTGGTAATCTTTAGTAGATTATAACATGTTGTATGTAATTTTAACTGCAGATAGCTAAGTAGGGCCTAGGCCATTTAAAGCTTAATATGTAAGAAGAAGGAATTTGAAATTGGCTCTGAATCTTTTTATGTTACTTACCCCATGTAGTTTTTGGCTGGGAAAAATGTTTAATTTCATGTTTCCATGTAGAATTGAGATAACAAAGTTTCTGGTATGTTATGGCAGTACTTGCCTTACTTGCCTTTGTTCCTCAGACATTCCCTCCCTCTTGTGGATGCCAGACAACATTATATCCAGCAAGGGCATAGACGCCAGATGGACAGATGTCTTATCACTTTATATATAGATATTATTATTATTATTATTATTATTATTATAGGTCTATTAAGTGTATGTAGCTGTTGATCTGAATTTGTTTAATGATGCTCTGATAACTGTACTAGTCAGTAATCCATCCAGCCTCTTCCGCTTATCCGAGATCGAGTTGCGGGGGCAGCAGCTTGAGCGGAGATGCTCAGACTTCCCTCTCCCCGGCCACTTCTTCTAGCTCTTCTGGGGGGATTCTGAGGTGTTTCCAGGCTAGCCGAGAGACATAGTCCCTCCAGCATGTCCTGGGTCTTCCCCGGGGCCTCCTCCCAGTTCGATGTGCCCGGAACACCTCACCAGGGAGGAATCCAGGAGGCATCCTGATCAAATGCCCGAGCCACCTCATCTGACTCCTCTCAATGCGGAGGAGCAGCGGCTTTACTCTGAGCTCCTCCCAGATGACCGAGCTTCTCATCCTATCTTTAAGGGAAAGCCCAGACACCCTGCGGAGGAAACTCAATTCAGCCACTTGTATTCGCGATCTCGTTCTTTCGGTCACTACCCACAGCTCATGAGCATAGGTGAGGGTAGGAATGTAAATCGACTGGTAAATTGAGAGCTTTGCCTTGCGGCTCAGCTCCTTTTTCACCACGACAGACTGATGCAGAGCCCGCATCACTGCAGATGCTGCACTGATTCACCTGTCGATCTCCCGCTCTATTCTTCCCTCACTCGTGAACAAGACCCCAAGACACTTGAACTCCTCCACTTGGGGCAGTATCTTGCTCCCAATCCTGAGAGGGCACACCACCCTTTTCCGGCTGAGAACCATGGTCTCGGATTTGGAAGCGCCGATTCCCATCCCAGCCGCTTCACACTTGGCTGCAAACCAATCCAGTCAGAGCTAAATATCACGGCCTGATGAAGCAAACAGGACAACGTCATCTGCAAAAAGCAGTGACCCAATCCTGAGCCCACCCAACCAATGCCCTCAACGCCCTGGCTGTGCCTAGAAATTCTGTCCATAAAAGTTATGAACAGAATCGGTGACAAAGGGCAGCCCTGGCGGAGTCCAACTCTCACCGGAAACAGGTTCGACTTACTGCCAGCAATGCGGACCAAGCTCTGACACCGGTTGTACAGGGACCGAACAGCCTTTATCAGGGGGTCTGGTACCCCATACTCTGTAGTTGGAACACACCCTCCGGTCCCCCTTCTTAAAGAGGGGGACCACCACCCCGGTCTGCCAATCCAGAGGCACTGTCCCCAATGTCCATGCAATGTTGCAGAGGCGTGTCAACCAAGACAGTCCTACAACATCCAGAGCCTTGAGGAACTCCGGGCGTATCTCGCCAAGGAGTTTTTTGACCACCTCGGTGACCTCAGTCCCAGAGATAGGAGGCCCACCTCCGAGTCCCCAGACCCTGCTTCCTCATTGGAAGACATGTTAGTGGTGGGATTGAGGAGGTCTTCGAAGTACTCCCCCACCGACCAACAATATCCCAAGTCGAGGTCAGCAGCACACCATCCCCACCATACACAGTGTTGACACTGCACTGCTTCCCCCTCCTGAGATGCCGGATGGTGGACCACAATCTCCTAAAAGCCATCCGGAAGTCATTCTCCATGGCCTCCCCAAACTCCTCCCACACCTGCGTTTTTGCCTCAGCAACCACCGAAGCCGCATTCCGCTTGGCCTGCCGGTACCTGTTAGCCACCTCTGGAGTCCCACAGGACAAAAGGGTCCTGTAGGACTCCTTCTTCAGCTTGATGGCATCCCTCACCACCATTGTCTACCAACAGGTTCAGGGATTGCCACCACTCTCACACTACGTTTGGGCCTACCAGGCCTGACTGGCATCCTCTCCCACCATCGACGCCAGCTCACCACCAGGTGGTGATCAGTTGACAGCTCCACCCCTCTCTTCGGCCAAGTGTCCAGGATATGTGGCCGCAAGTCCGATGACACGACCACGAAGTTGATCATCTAGCACCCCCTCAAGAGACTCCAAAAAGGGTGGGTACTCCAGACTGCTGTTTGGCGCATACGCACAAACAACAGTTAGGACCTGTCCCCCCACCCGAAGGTGGAGGGAGGCTACCCTCTCATCTACCAGGTTGAACCCCAATGAACAGGATCCAAGTCAAGGGGCAATAAGTATGCCCACACCTGCTCGGCACCTCTCACCGGGGGCAACTCCAGAGTGGTAGAGAGTCCAGCCCCTCTCAAGGAGACTGGTTCCAGAGTCCACGCTGTGTGTTGAGGTGAGCCCGACTATATCTAGCCGGAACCTCTCAACCTTGTGCACTAGCTTAGACTCCTTCCCCTTCAGAGAGGTGACATTCCACATCCCAAGAGCCAGCTTCTGTAGCCAAGGATCGGACCGCCAAGTTCACCGCCTTCGGCCACCGCCTGACTCACACTGCACCCAACCTCCTTGGCCCCTCCTACAGGTGGTGAGCCCATGGGAAGGGGGACCCATGTAGCCTCTTCGGGCTGTGCCTGGCCAAACCCCATGGCTGGCCTGGCTCAGGAAACACCGAGGAAATGTTTGTATGCATAGGTGGTGTTCTGAACCACTCTTTGTCACGTCCCTCGCCTAGGACCAGTTTGCCTTGGGTGACCCTACCAGGGGCATAAAGCCCCCGACAGCAGAGCTCCTAGGATCATTGGGACACACAATCCCCTCCACCATGATAAGGTGGCGGCTCGAGGAGGGGTAGTCAGTAATGAACTATTGATAATGCTAAGAATGCCTGCTGCCAGAACAGCTATTGAGCTTTTCACTAGTTATGTTGGGACTGGGACTAAGGGACAGGCAGTAGGTTTGATTTTAAAAATTAAAGTTATTACTTTCTTTTCTGTTATTAACTTAACATTACTAAAGGGGAAACAGTGTTTGACAATCAAATATTTAATTTTTTTGTTTTGTTTTTTTTCATTAAAGAAGTTAATAAAATCTGACTCCTAGTGGTTGGAGGTATTTTTCATTGTATTTTACATTTTTCAGAATTCCCACGTGTTAGATTAACCAGTGTTTCCCAACCTTTTTGGCACACTTTTTGTAACCAAAATCATCCCAAGGCACACCACTATCTTACTGTCCACAAACACATATATATTTCATACACTTACTCAACCTCCCAAAGGGTCCAGACTACCAGATAAGCCAGTACAAAAAGGAGCTGTGAGATCAGCATTCGCAGATACGGCACTTTGCTAGCACTTTCCTGGCATCTTCAAGCAGCTTCACCCCTTTGCCCACCCCTCTCTGCTTCAAAGGCAACTGTGAGGCTTGCTGGTGACCACACACCCAGGGCAGAAGGACTCCAGCAGCTGGTGAAGTGCTCTAAGTTCTGTGTCTGCAACATAGTGATAGAGTTGCTTTTATGCCAGCTTCTCTTAGACCTGTCCTCCTCAGACAGGTCTTGACCACCTGTGGAGCTTATCCCTCACAAGTTCAGAACCAAGTGCGCCACAGCGCACTGATTGTACGGTTGGGAACATGTGCTAATAACACGTTGCCACACCCACCACACGCGGAACCACCTGGATTGGAACCCAGGAGCAGAACACTGGTCTAAACAGTATGCAAAGATTATTCCTGTTGTCATCTATCAATCCAGAATAGTAGTCAGAGAAGAACATAAAAAGAGCTTTTTTATACCTTTTAACACATGCAATTTGAAAGCCCTGGAGCTTTTTTTCCTTCTACTTATGCTCTAATTTTCCTTATTGTAATTTAAAAACATGAGTGCATTCATTAATCAAGGGAGAGTCTCTTTGTGCTTTAATCACTTTCGTTTTAAGTGGCTTCACTGTATCAAAGGCCTCTTTCAAAGTCATATTAAAATCAGATGTCAGCTGGTCTGGACTGTTTTCCATAATTAAGTCTGATTTTCTCAAAATTTAGTATTTAAAAAGATGGATGCAGTATTGCAGTCCGGATGTTGCACTGTCCTTGTTTTAATCTGTGATTGTACTGGTATGGGCAAAAACAAAGCAAATATATTTAAGTAATGATCAGATATAACTATGCATGGAGAAATACTGTAAATTTTCTAGTCATGTTTAATAATCTTTTCAGAGCTCTACTAGTACTTATCTGAGGAGCTCATTAACATATCTGATCATTACTAACAACAAGCAGTGTGTACTAATTATAAGAACTTCAAAACTGCAACAACTTGATTCACTTTTACTGGAAATGTCCTTGTATATGGGATAAATTAAACTGAAATCAACAGTTTGCTCACACCAATCAGCACCAACTAAACATATGTTGATCAATTTTGTGTATCATGCATGTAACCCATGAGCATCTCACACCTACTATTGCTCAGGCTCACATGGCTGAAAACCCCTTTGAACCTCTTAAAAATTTGGACTGTGATCTTTCAGGTTTTAATAACTACTCAGCAGGCCACCAGATTTAACCAGGCAAATTGATCTACCAGCTAAGAACAGCCATGCATTGCTACATGACAGAATCAGGAGAAAGCTTTCATTCTGTCAGTCCTGTCCATGCCCAAACCAATCAAGGCATTGCATGTTATTAAATTATGAAGCACATTAACAACTCCTTGAATGACTTCACTCTATGCTGAATATTATTGAGTGTCCTGTCAGCTAATTAGAAGCAAATCTAATTTCTCACGTCAGTATAGACACTTTGGAAGTGGGCCTTGTACTCCAGCTGCTTCTTGAAGAATGCCTCTTAGTCAATCCAACTAAAGGAACATTGCAGTAGACTGTGAAAATGGAGACACCCACTACAACAACAGGAAATAAAATGGTGTCATGGAAGTAATGTTAAAAATATAGCAATAAAACAATATTAAATAAAAACCTGTCCAAGAGTAATGAAAAACAAATCAGGGCAACACCAAACACATTTCTGACAGGACCTGATGTGAAGATGACGGAAACTGAGACAATATGTAGAAATGGAAAGCACTTCCCATACAATAATCAATAATATTAATACAGTAATATTAAAAGCTGTCTTAATTATATGCAAAAGCTAGGAATATGCCCTACAAAGTCAGAGTAAAAATAATGCAAGAATGAAACGAGAGTCACGACAGTTTGTACATTGATAATCAATACAGATATTTTGATTGTTCTGATACATTTTTTAATTCTTATGATTTGCATTTTTTCTGTCAGCTCCAAACCCTTGAAACATTAAAATCAAGGTTTACATCAGACTTATTCAACTGCATGGCGTTTATTCAAGAGCCTAAAAAACTGAAACGCAGCATCTTGAAGATCTACCAGCAATATGTGCAGGAGGCTGATGTGGTATGAGGCTTTTATTTATTTTATTTTACTTATTTTGAACTCTCATCATGTTACTTCAGTAGCTAATGATGTGTTGCAGGTTAAAACTCGAGAAAAGTCTTCAGACAGGGATCCTGAAGTTCTATATGAATTTTCATGTCAAAGAAAGCACCTGGAGAGAACAGTTGCTTTGCTGAAGAAAAAAATAACTGATGATGCAGAAATTAATCGAGTTGCTCACTTCAGGATCGTGCAGGTAATATGAGTGATTACAGTTTCTCAAAAAAAGAAATTATCACATGAGTTTTGTATGTGCCCTTGCATTTTACCACAAGATATGAGGTAAACAGTGATGCAAAATATAGTATATTGAGTGATCACTTTATTTGGTATACTTGCCTAAGTATAACCGCTTTATCATATGTGTAGGCAGTCCCCTTTAAAACAGATGGTGTGTGGTTCAGAAGAATAATCGACAGGTTAAAGTTTTGGACACTGCACTGGGTGTGGCAGATGCACCTGCCATGGTCCAGCTGGCTGAGTTAAATGTCACAAAAGTTCTCTCATTTTACTTTGATGCCTGCTAAATAACTTATGTTATATTACAGAGAACAAAGTTCAAGCAATTAATTTGAGTAGCAGCTAGACGTTTGTGTTGGAAACTGCAAGGGTGAAGACCAAAAATTTGAACAAGAAGATAGGGTATCTTAAATGTGGAGAAAACAGAATAACAATTGGTGACAACAGAAGTCAAAAGCCACTTGAAAGGTACTACAAGCTGCTCAGACAAATGGTCACCACACTGAAGAGCTGCAGCAGGACTAAAAAGACACAAGACAGGTGCTATTTGTTTGAGAGCTGACCAATGGCATGGACAAACATTAACAAATACATCAGAAGCCATGCTAGAGTTTGGCTAGAGGAAAAATCAAGTTGATTGTGTTTGGCAGCAACGCGGAGAGCACAGAATAGGTTAGGATTTACCTGGCTTGAAGACCAAATTGAGAAAAGAGTCTGCTTAAAAATGACTAGCTTTAAAGTTCCTTAGCAACGTTTTGATTTAGGTAGCTAGTACATAAGAAAATTACAATTAAGTACTATTTTTCTAAGATACATATTACAATCCAAAGGCTAAACAAGTCTCTTTCTGGATTACTCAGAAAAATTGGTACAAGAACTAAAATACAAAAGCTGTTCTGTAAATCAAAAAATGATTTGATTCTTGATTATTAATCCATAATGTCAGAATGGAATTGTTGATCGTTTATTATTTTTTTAACAAGCACACATGTTTATATGGAAAATAGCCATTATGATGTCCATTATGATGATTATGAATGTTCATGGCAACAAACAACATGGCAACACTGATGTCATGAAAGCATAACTCAATGTTAAATATGCCCAGAACCTAACCTATCGTAGTTGGTGTTCGTACTTGGTATGCTGGAGCAAGTAAAGTTTCAGCAGTTTGCCTACAATTGTAAATTCTTGGCAAAGATTATATTTTAATCTCATCTCATATTCTGTCTGCTTTTACTGGTAAGGATCCCAGTGGCAAAAGACAACATCGATCAGCCCAGACAACATTGCCGTCTATGAAATTCCATCTAGAAATATAATTTCTTCAGTGTGTCCTGAGTTTGCCCCTCAGTACAGAATAAGACAGATATGTGCAGGTGGGTGTGTGGTTGTCAGTGTACTCTTTTATGTAGTGGTATATTCTGGCAGGAACAAGAGAATAGGAAATGCCAACAGTAGGCTAACTCTGACCTGAGCATCAGTTTGGATAACAGCAAAGAAAATAATGTTGGCTAAGCTATTGACTAAAATGAACAATCCTTCCCACCCTCTGAATGATGCCCCATATAACCAGCAAGGCACCTTTAACACAAGACTGTTTCCACCATGGTTCTACAGGGAATGCAACCAGAGGTCTTTAATCCAACAGCCTTTAGTGGTCAAAAAATTACATTGAATACACTTGGATAGGCTTTGCTGTAGACTCACTTACATGTGTTACATCACATTCTTTGTTATTTTCTTTCAGGTATTTCTGCTCAACAGATTACAGTGTCTTTTCTTTTCCTTACCAGGAAAATGTTTCTTTAATTAAGGAAATCAATATGCTAAGAAGAGAACTTAAAGGGGCACGTACCAAAGTGCATGACCTTGAGAATGTAATCCAAATAAGAAAAAATTCAGCTCAGTTAGGGAAAGGTATGGTGATTATCAGTCCTCAGATGTCACATTCTTACAAATTGTTAACAAACTGTCCAACCTAACCTGTATTTTAAGATAAAGTGTAATGTCACAAGAGTGAACTTTGTAATATAAAATTATATACTCTATACTATTTTTAGTAACGCTGTATCAACTGTTTTTAGTGTCAGTTTGAAAAAGCTCATCATTAAGTAACCAGATGTTTTAGATAAATGTAATAAGCATGGCTACTGAAATGGGCTAACAAATTGGTCTCCTTTCATAAATTTAAGTAAAGCCCTAAAGTTTTCTAGGCAATTTTACCAAATATATTTTCTTAACCAATAACAATTTTATTTTAAAAATACACCATGAATTGTTAGTTTGATTTTATCTGATTATCTTAACTGACAAGACTGAAACTAAAAAAAAAGACCAGACAACAGGATTCAGCAAAAAGGATGCCTAAAAGCATCTTCTTCTTCTTCTGGCTCCTCACATTAGGGGTCACCACAGCAGATCATCTTTTTCCTTATCTTCCTGTCCTCTGCATCTTGCTCTGTTACACCCACCACCTGCATGTCTTCTATCTCCACATCCATAAAGCTTCTCTTAGGCACTCTCATTCACACATACAGTATGTATTCTGTCTTGTTCCTATTGACCTTATCCTATCTAGAGCATATTTCCACCTCTACATGGTCTCCTCGACCTACTCCCTACCCTTGCTACAGATCACAATGTCATCTGCAAACATCATAGTTCATGGGGATTCCTGTCTAATCTCATCTGTCAACCTGTCCATCACCATTGCAAATAAGAAAGGGCTTAGTGCTGATCTCTGATGTAATCCACCTCCACCTTAAATACATCCATCACTCCTACCAAAGACCTCACCACTGTCACACTTCCCTCATACATATCTTGTACCACTCTTACATAATTCTCTGCCACTCCCAACTTCCTCATATAGTACCACAACTCCTCTCTAGGCACCCTGTCATATGCTTTCTCTAAGCCCAAAAAGACACAATGCAACTCCTTCTGGTCTTCTCTATATTTCTCCATCAACACTGTCAGAGCAAGCACCACAACTGTAGTGCTCTTTCACGGCATGAAACCATACTGCTGCTCACTAATCATCACCTCCCTTCTTAACCTAGCTTCCACTAGTCTCTCCCATAACTTCATGGTGTGGCTCATCAATTTTATCCCTCTGCAGTTACTACTGTTCTGCACATCTCCCTAATTCTAAAAAATCGTTACCAGTACACTTCTCCATTCCTCAGGCATCCTGTCACTTTCCAAAATTGCATGAAACAACCTGGTCTAAACACCTCCATGCTTCCACAGCTTTGTCGTCTGGACCCACAGCCTTTCCATTCTTCATCCTATTCATAGCTGTCCTTACTTCATCTCTGCTAATCCATTGCACATCCTGGTTCACTATCTCCCCATCATCCAACCTTCTCTCTCTCTCTTATTCTCTTTATTCATCAGCCTCTCAAATTACTCTTTCCAACTGCTCAACACACTCTCCTTGCTTGTGAGTATGGTTCCTTCTTTATCCTTTATCACCATAACCTGCTGGCACATCTTTCCCAGCTCGGTCCCTCAGTCTAGCCAATCGGTACAGGTCCTTTTCTCCCTCCTTAATGTCCAACCTCTCATACAACTCATCATATGCCTTTTCTTTACCCTTTGCCACCTCTCTCATCCCCTTATGCCTTATCTCCTTGTACTCTTGTCTACTTTCTGCAACTCTCTGACTATCCCATTTTTCTTCAACAACCTCTTCCTCTGTATACTCTGCTGTATTTCCCCATTTTACCACCAGGTTTCCTTATCCTTTTTCCTCTGTCCAGATATCACACCCGGCACCCTGATAGCTGTCACCCATAACTACTTCTGCTGTACTTGCCCAGCTATCTGGTAACTCTTCACTGACACCTAGTGCCTGTCTTACCTCCTCTCTGAACTCCAACTTACAGCCTTCCTTTTGCAACTTCCACCAGTTGATCCTTGATTCTGTCCTCACTGTCCTCCTCTTCTTGATATCTAACAACATCCTACAGACCACCATCCTATGCTGCCTAACTACGCTTTCCCCTGCCACCACTTTGCAGTCTCCGATCTCCTTCAGATTGACCCTTCTGCATAGGATATAATTCACATGTGTGCACCTTCCTCCACTCTTGTACATCACCCCATTTTCCTCCCTCTTCTTAAATTACATATTCACTACAGCCATGTCCATCATTTTTGCAAAATCCACTACCAACTGATCTTCTGCATTCCTCTCCTTGATACTATACCTACCCATCACCTCCTCATCTCCTTTGTTTCCTTCACCAACATGCCCATTGACATCCACTCCAATCAACACTTACTCTCCCTTGGGTACACTCTTCACCACTTCACTCAACTCACTCCAGAAATCTTCTTTCTCGTCCATCGCACACCCAACTTGCGGGGCATATGCATTAACAACATTCATCATCACACCTTCAATTTCCAGCTTCATAATCATTACTCTGTCCGACAATCTTTTCACCTCCAAAACACTCTTGACATACTGTTCCTTTAGGATAACCCCATCCCCACTTCTCCTCCCATCCACACCATGGTAGAGCAATTCAAACCCACCCCTGATCTACCTGGCCTTACTTCAAGTTCATTTAGTTTCTTGCATGCACAATACATCAAACTTCCTTCTCTCCATCATATCTGCTAACTCTCTCCCTTTACCAGTCATACTGCCAACATTCAAAGTTCCTACCCTCACCTCCACTCTCTTTACCTTCCTCCTCTCCTCCTCCTTCCCCCTCTTCTTTTCCTCATTTGGCTACCAGTAGCCCAATTTCCGACAGCACCCTGTTGGCTAACAGTACTGGTGACAGCCGTTGTTAACCCGGGCCTCAACTGATCCGGTATGGAATTCTGTATTGTTTTCCATATATTGATCTCGCAAATAGATCAATGCCCTTCCTGACATAATCCTCTCCATTTATCCAGGATTGGGACCAGCACGAAGAAACACACTGGTTTGTGCACCCATGTGGCTGGGTTGACTTCCAATCTGTTTAATCCATTTCAGGGTTGAAAGTAGTGCAGAGTCTAGTCTTACTACTTTGGTTGCCAGGCAGGGAGCAACCCTGAAATGGGTGCCAGATCAGCAAAGGGCCTTCTCACTCACACACTAACATTCAAATTTGCTCTAGATCTAAATACAGCTTTGCTGGAAAACTTATGTTTGTCTTGAATGAGGGGGCTTTTTTTGCTACAATAATTCCAAACGTTTGAGGCATACTGCATCTGAATTTTTTCACAACTTGTTTCAGCATTGTAAATGCAAGTATGGATGGAGGGAAAATACCAGACTGTGTGAGATTTCCTTTTCTGAGAAATAGTTGTCCTAAATATGGCTTTTTAAAACTTAGACCAGTCAAATGGGGGTTTTAAAAAATGCAACAATTTCTTTCACCAATTATTGTCTTTATAATACTAGTAAAGTATGCTTAAAAAATACATTTGTCATAAAAACAAATTTTGTTACTAACAAAACAATGACATGTGACATTGTAGCAGCCATTCTATAAAAGAAGGCCATGTGCCTTAAAAATAATTTAATTATTTATAGCAATATAAAAGAAAGTCTTTTGACAAAAAAAAAAAAAATTCTGGTTTTGACTTCGAATTTAGTGCTTTGCCTTTAACTTGACAATTAATCTCGAGTGCGTTTTGTCCTTATGTATCCTTTTGTGACAAATCTAAAATCACAGACAGTTGCTTAAATTAAAGTGTTCAACCATACTTGCTTGTATGGGAAACTCTGACAAACTTGACAGTTTTAAGCTCAGTCCCCTTGGATATATGCTGTAGAATTTATCTCTGTGAGTTAACATCAAAGTTGCCATGTTCCTACAGCTTTTTAGATGTAATTGACATTATTATTCTATGATATTAACTATGTTGTGTTGTTGTTTTCAATAGAAACTCCAATTGTGGACCTTTTGAACCCAAACTTAGCCAAACTTCATTTTGAAGAGGAGGCAGAAAAAATTATAGATCTGCAGAAAATGGAAATAAAACGTCTCAGAGAGCAGATTCAGGCTCACGAACAAACCTGCCCACTGCGGCCACTCACGGGTATCAAACTTGCACCAATTACACCTTAGGTACTGTCTTGTCTAATAAATTAAAAACTGTTTGTTGGTCATTTTATTTATTGAACACATTAATTAAAAAATACATAAACTGAAAGGGATGTCTGGGCATCTTTGCTTAGACTGCTACCCTTGTGACCCAGACGCAGACTAGTAGTAGAAAATGGATGAATGGACAGTTGGATACATAAACTAAGCAAATCACATGAGAATGTAAAGAACAAAATAAAGTATACAGAGAGGCAGTGTTGCCTTCTACTTAAGAATTAAAACTGTAATGCCAAGTATGTGGATTCAAACTATACTCCCACTTCTTAATCTGTCTGTGTCCCAACATCTACAGTTAGGTCCATAAATATTTGGACAGAGACAACCTTTTTTCTAATTTTGGTTCTGTACATTACCACAATGAATTTTAAATAAAACAACTCAGATGCAATTGAAGTGTAGACTTTCAGCTTTAATTCAGTGGGGTGAACAAAACGATTGCATAAAAATGTGAGGCAACTAAAGCATTTTTTTAACACAATCCCTTCATTTCAGGGGCTCAAAAGTAATTGGACAATTGACTCAAAGGCTATTTCATGGGCAGGTGTGGGCAAGTCCGTCGTTATGTCATTATCAATTAAGCAGATAAAAGGCCTGGAGTTCATTTGAGGTGTGGTACTTGCATGTGGAAGATTTTGCTGTGAACAGACAACATGCGATCAAAGGAGCTCTCCATGCAGGTGAAAGAAGCCATCCTTAAGCTGCGAAAATAGAAAAAAACCCATCTGAGAAATTGCTACAATATTACGAGTGGCAAAATCTACAGTTTGGTACATCCTGAGAAAGAAAGCAAGCAATGGTGAACTCAGCAACGCAAAAAGACCTGGACGTCCACGGAAGACAACAGTGGTGGATGATCACAGAATCATTTCCATGGTGAAGAGAAACCCCTTCACAACAGCCAACCAAGTGAACAACATTCTCCAGGGGGTAGGTATATCAATATCCAAGTCTACCATAAAGAGAAGACTGCATGAAAGTAAATACAGAGGGTGCACTGCAAGGTGCAAGCCACTCATAAGCCTCAAGAATAGAAAGGCTAGATTGGACTTTGCTAAAGAACATCTAAAAAAGCCAGCAGAGTTCTGGAAAAACATTCTTTGGACAGATGAAACCAAGATCAACCTCTACCAGAATGATGGCAAGAAAAAGGTATGGAGAAGGCGTGGAACAGCTCATTATCCAAAGCATACCACATCATCTGTAAAACACAGTGGAGGCAGTGTGATGGCTTGGGCGTGCATGGCTGCCAGTGGCACTGGGACACTAGTGTTTATTGATGATGTGACACAAGACAGAAGCAGCCGAATGAATTCTGAGGTGTTCAGAGACATACAGTCTGCTCAAATCCAGCTAAGTGCAGTCAAATTGATTGGGCGACGTTTCATGATACAGATGGACAATGACCCAAAACATACAGCCAAAGCAACCCAGGAGTTTATTAAAGCAAAGAAGTGGAAAATTCTTGAATGGCCAAGTCAGTCACCTGATCATAACCCAACTGAGCATGCATTTCTTGGTTTTCAACCAAGTATTAGAAATGAACATTTTATTTCCAGTTATTCAATTTGTCTAATTACTTTTGAGCCCCTGAAATGAAGGGATTGTGTTCAAAAAATGCTTTTTAGTTGCCTCACCTTTTTAAGCAATCGTTTTGTTCACCCCACTGAATTAAAGCTGAAAGTCTGTATTTCAACTGCATCCGAGTTGTTTCATTTAAAATTCATTGTGGTAATGTACAGAACCAAAATTAGAAAAAAGTTGTCTCTGTCCAAATATTTATGGACCTAATTGTATTTCTGTAAGCCATGCTTTACTGGTTATGTGAAGCACTCTGGGGTTTAGAATGACAGGTAGAATACAAGCCCACAGCTATTTAGGCCATAGTCCACTTGAGAAATTCAAGCAGAAAGTACTTTTTCAAAATATGTATCAACAATAAAATATACTTCCTACCTTTAACTGAAACTGTTCACTCTTAGTATGTATTTTATGACTGTTTTGATTAAAATATCTTGGGCTGACAAGAAAGCACATATTTGAAAACAGGTGACTTCAAATTCTTGAATCTAAAATGTCAAAATTTCATCCATTTCCCTTTGTAAACTTTCATTTTCTATTAAACACAGAATGGGAGCACTGCTCAGAGGGAGTATTAATAAACACAATATAAAAATGTCCATTTCAAATACATAGTCCTAGTGATTTTTATAATGTCCTTACCACCTTCAGGGCAGGCTTTTTTTTGCCCACCTCAAACCAGGCTGCAAAACTTACAGTACTTACCATAAGTCTGTTTTCCTTTCTCTAGAGTACTCCAATTCCACTGCAGCTTTTTTGCACCGAGAATACAGAATGTGCTCCCTGGCTGCCAGGACTGTAACATAACCAAGTGGGCTCTTTATAATCCCGGGGTCCCCAATGTATACAGAGGCAGACTTGTCAACATAACTTTTTTCCAAAATTTGTGGAATGACCTCTTTTTTTTTTTTGGCCTGTTAGTATCAATTGAAATGTCAAGCAATCTCTGTCATTTTCTTGTTGAACACTGCTTTTCTGGAAGGTTTTATGTAGTATGGCTTCTTGTATTGGCCCTTTTGGTTATTTTTCTCAAAGTATGCTATTAAATTTTCCACACTACTTAGTTTTGGCACAGTCATTTATGAGGCCTTTGGAATAGGCATGGTAAGACAATGGGGAAAAAAATAACCATTTCCTTTGGGTATTACAAAATAATTACAATGTCATGACACTGCCGATACAAAGACCTAAGAAATGAGCTGGGACAGAAAGCCTCAGAAGTATGACTATTCTGGTTGCCAACGCAGTGTGGACACTCATTTAAAGCAGTCCTTGTGTAAAGATGGGCTCTTATTTCATACTTTTTACTATGTCATTACATGGAATTATTATGTTAATACATAGTAATTAGTTTGTAATGACACTTGTCATTTCAGTGGCCTGAAGAATAAGAAGACTCAGAAAACGTGGAAAGGAGTCATCATGTGTCAGCTTTGATGTAACCTTTTGTACTGTAATGGAATGAGATATTCAGGAATCACTGGGTTTGTTTAAACAGGACTAACCGTGTTATTGTACTTTGACACAGTTAATGCAAAGCATTATGAAAGAATAAGGGTCTAGTAATGAAGAATGTGTGACTATTGTGGTATGTCACCCTTTGTATATAAAGTGTTGCAGATAGCCATAGTTTAAGGCTAAATCAATTTACTATGCTACTGCACAGGACCTACTTTGAAAATAGTATGATTTGTATATATTGCATAATATTCACTATTTGATGTCATTATATAATTATTCCTTTGCTATTACACATAATGGCTTACAACATGTTATTATATACTAATTACTATGATATTAAAGGCTCAGTGATTATCTGGTTTTATTATAAATAATTAGAATACTATGCCAGAACATTTGTCTGTGTTATGACATAATAAATACTATGTAATTGCTGCTAAATTCAACATTATGTGTTATGTATATATCATGTGTTATGTATGTTATTACACATGTTCAGTGACAACATATTTATTACACTTAGTAATTAGTATGTTATTACACACAGCCAGTGACAGTATGTTATTACATAATAATAAATATGTTATTAGGTCAGAGACAATATAATATTAAATAGTAATTTGTTTGTTATTACATATGGATGTTCATGACATATAATATAGTAATTACTATGTTATTACAGTCTATTCACCCTTTAGTGTTATTACTTAAAGGGATATTTTTCAGTAGTTTAGCGCAGTTTCATATACTGGGGCGACTGTGACTGTCTTAACTTTTGTTGGATGTAAAGTTAGAGAATGAATCTTCCCACACCCAGCTAAACAAGATAGACAGTTTTAGATTCTAAATTTTTTAACTTGTATTATGTAATACATGGCTTGCAAAGCCTCAGGATATGCATTATGAGTTAGCGAGAAGTGAAGACACAGCGGAATCAATAAAGTTTATTTTCTCTATTTCCAGAATAGCATGCCTAACCAGAGTTAAAATCTTGAGTAATAAGATCATATATTGGCATTGTAAGGTAAAGAGACTGTAGGTATGGTCCCTCTAATCAGAGATTCCATCTCATAAAATTATTTGAGCATGATTAGCTCTTCAATTAATCACTTAATAACATATTGTGACAGCTAACATCTAGCCTCCTCTTCTGCTGCCTGAGGAGAATATTGCAAATGAAATTTTGAACCCTCTACAGTTGGCAACAAGGGCAGGATTGACCAGGACCACATAGATGAAAACTCTAAGGCAAGTATTGTCTTATTCTTCTGATATTTTTTTGAATTTTGTCTCTTGAGGTTGGCAATTCAAACTAGAAGTGGTAGATATGTGAATAATAAGTATAAACAAGATCCTACCTCAGAGAAAACATTGTACAAGGAATAAAATAGCAGCTAAGCTATTTAAGATTTCTTCACCTTCAGTGACATGTTTCAAGCCCTGGTGATGATGATAGTGTCACTGGAAGAAGGCACTGTAAGTGTGGTTTAAATGCTTAAAAAGTAAGATAATAAGTTACCTTCATATTTCTAGCTATCCTGAAAATAGAGGCAAAAATGAATAAGTTGATAAACAAATTAAATTAATAAAAGCTACAGGAAAGAAAGGCTGGAATTCAGATTACAAGATGAATGATATAAGGATGTAGTGGATTGATCATGACAAATCATGTGGTAGGATGGAAAATTTAGTTAGTAAAGTAATTGAACAAATTAAGACAGGAGAAAAAGAAAAACAACAGTAGATGAGACTAGTCTAAGAACAAGTAAAGAATAGTGAGGAAATAAGCAGAAAACAAATTACGAAAAGGGAATAAAGCATAAACATGTGACAGTGCAGGTCGGCTTCACACTCCCTACTACATGTGGAATCCTCTTGAACCTGCAACTGTCAGTAACATAATCGGGTCAGGCCAGGTAGATGAGGACACACACATAGCAAGGGGTAGGTGAAAAAATGTGCTTTTAATAAAACAAAGTATCCAAAGGTGCAGTGCATCAAAAAAAAAAACAAATAATCCATTAAATAATCCATTAAAACAGTGGTTATTCTTGAGATAAACTCAGTTAAAATGAGAGTAAAACACAGTCATCTGATCCTTAATGTTCCTTCTACTCCTAGACGAGCCCATCCCAACTCCTGCTTCATCTCCCAGCTCACCCATAACTCACTTAGCCGGCGGAGACTCAGCAGCCACATCCTCATTACCCGATCCCCAACCTGGCTGCCTCATGTGGCTCCCACCAGACTGCTTAGGGTCATTTGTTGTCCCATCTTCCTTCACGCTCATGCAGTGATACCTCAGATCCCTGGGGAGGACTCCACATGCTCGGACCCTCTCCACACAAATAATCACTGGGGCGAACCACCCCATAGAGCGCCATTCAAACGCTCCTTCAAAGGGCCGGGCTGGCTCGGCTCGGCTCTCACAGGTCTTCCCTTTTGCTCTCAATTCTTTCTGCTGTTTCTGTCTTGGGCTCCCCTTTTATACACTGAGGAGGGTTGCAGGTGCAATTGCCTGATTGCCGCCCCGAGATGATAATAAGACAATCAGACCAGCAGCATGTGTCAACAAGTCAACACATGGTTAGCTGACTGCTTTGCACCAGCCTGGAGACAAGCTGTCTTTTCTGCAGAGCGCGTGAGCACGTCAGTTATTTATTTATGTAAAAGATGCCAACAGGCCACAGACCTCTCGTGCCACAAAACATTGTCTAAAGTTACAAAATGTTAAAATACATTTTAAAAATCAAAATTAATTAGAACTTTGAGATTAAAATTAACCTCTTTTATTATAATTTGAGTGCTAAATCTTCAAAATATCTTAACATGTTTTGAAAAAAAAGAAACAAATGTACAGTAAACAACTATGAGCAACAGTAAAAAAAACTAAAGATTTACAAAGGTTAACTTCTTATCAGCAATTGTAACAGCTGCATTTAAAGAAATTAAAAAAGGTGAAGTGAAGCTAAATCCTCTGGTAAGTGCACACTTTTTGTCTTAGTAATTTATTTAAATGTAAATTTGAAAACCTTTAATCTGACTTTGAACTCTGTAGAGGAGTGGCTCCATATTTTGGTTTTATCAGCTTAATAAAAGGATATGTGTCTGTGTGTCTGTATTTGTGTCCGTCCATGTGCTATGTCCTTTATAATCCAACAGATGGCCCGTCACAAACATTAGCACTGCTTTTACATATCCTGTACAAAATGTCATGTAACAGAGACAGGGCAACTGGATGGACACACTGCACTGCAAACGTTAATGCTGAATACATCCAGCAGAGAGTAACTGTAGCTGATAGACAGAAATCATTTTAACCGCCTCAATACAAGGACACATGTCTTGCATGTCTGTGTACTGTGTATCCGTCTGGTTGCTATGCCTCTGTCAGTCCAGCAGATGGTGCCTCATAATCATTGGTAGTAATAAAATGCTTTGCATTTGTCATTCTAACAGGTGATGCACAACAATTATTTGCAGTAATGCATTTAATTACTATAAATGTTTCTGATGCACCATCTGTTGTAATGACAAATGCAATGCATTTTATTACTACAGGATTACAAAATAGAATATGCACTTCAAACGTGAACCCTGAGGTCTACATTAATTACATAGATTTCGACCTGTCTTAGATGGGTTTGGTTATAATTCACTTTCACTATAGAAGCACTTGCCGGGCTGCCTGGAAAAGTGTGTAATTAAAAATTATTTGTAAACTATGAAGGCAGCTTCTTAAAGTAGAATGTAGAACTATTTTTTATCTGTATAATGTAAATTTAAGATGGAAAAATAAGGCTGCACAAAGAAAAAATTATGAAATGTTGGCATGCCTTTGCAGAAAATTTACAGAAAACAATGTGCATGTAAAAAAAAACTTAATATAATAATTTTGCAAAAATGGCATATGTGATTCTTTATGTTTACTTAAAATGCACATTTAATAAGTTGGTATTGGTGGTGTTCCATGAAATACTCTCTGTACAATAGTAAAATGAGACTTTCTCTTTTTTCTTTCCCTTCAAAAAAAGCTTACTCTGGAAAGGTAATAACAGATCAATGGAAAGAGAGAATGAGATTAATCAATGTACTGTATCTGTTAATCCTCAGTTATTTATGTTATATCCTTATCAGCTCTATAAGCACCCAATGTCAAAAGTCAATGAAAGATAATATAGATATTACGTAAAAAACTTGAATAATTTCACTCTGGAATATGAATAAGATGAGTATAACTGTTCAAAACAGCAAAATTGTTTATGTGCAGTATACACAAAGAAAAAGTTGATTTAGTAGTTTTAAATAAAAATGAAAGTGAAGAATTATGCAGCGTGACATCTAACTTCACGTGGTCTGAGAGTGATCTGCGGTAGGTCCCCGTCCAGAAGACTTTCAACATCCACCTATAAAAGAGCTTTTCCCACATCCCTAGGAGACTGGGGACATGTAGTCGTATTGCATGAAGGCCATAGGTATCTCTCAAGGTGGAAACTAAAGGACCCAAGGATGCTAATAAGCTGAAGAGGGATGCCTTCCACGTATGGATAGCACAGAAGACTTCCAAAGTCACAAAGGAGTACTGACAGACTATAAAGGCTGTAGCCTTGGCGGTAAGGGATGCAAACTCCTGGGTGTGGGCAGAGTTTGGAAAAACCATAGAATGCGACCATCGATCAGACTTTTTGAGGTTCTGGCAAATCTTCACTCGACTTAGAAGGGGAAGGCAAGGGTGGAGAAATGCTGACCCAGCCTGAGGATGTAGTCGACTGCAGAAAAAACACCGACTTTGGAAAAGGCAGAACCAGAAGCTCAGGTAAATAAAGTACATTTCCTTAAGGTCACTGAGGTAGTTAAGCAATTCCACAGTGGCAAGGCCTGGGAGGTGATGAGGTATGCCCAGAAATGCTGAAGGCTCTGGACATTGTTGGACTGTCATGGCTGACACGCCTTTTCAATTTTATGTGGTTACTGGGAGCAGTACCCCTGGAATAGTAGACCAGAGTGGTGGTCTCCATTTTTAAAACTGGGGTACTGGAGGGTCTGCCCCAATTATTGGGTGTCACACTCCTCAGCCTCCCTAGGAAAGCCTATACCAAGCTATTAGAAAGGAGACTCCACCTAGTTGTGCAACGTCAGATCCAGGAGGAGCAATGTGGTTTCCATCCAGGGCATGTAACAGTGAACCAGCTATTTACCCTCATGAGGATCCTGGAAGAGGTAAGGAAGTGCGCCTGACTGGTTTACATATGTTTTGTGGACTAAGAGAAGGCATGTGACTATGTTGTTCAAAGGATTCTGTGGGGGGTACTGGGAGAGTAAAGGGTTCCAGGGATCCAAATAAGGACAATTCGGTCCCTGAAAAATCACAGTGAGAACTGTGTCCACATAATAGGAAAAATATCAGCACAGTTCTAAGTGGGTGCGGGACTCAACTAGGGCTGTTTTGCCTCCTATCCTGTTTGTGCTTTTCATGGACAGGATATTAAGGCACAGCCAGGGAGGGGAGGAAAAAAGTAGACTGTCCACTCCAAGTGGGAGGTGAATTACTGCCTCAAGTCGAGAAGTTTAAATATCTCAGGGTCTTGTTCACGAGTGAGGGGGAAAAGGGATAGTGAGATCGACAAACAGATCAGTGCAGTTATGCTGATCTATAGTGGTGAAGAAGAAGCTGAGCCAGATGTCAAAGCTCTCAATTTACCAGTAGATCTATGTCCCGACCCTCACTTGTGGTCATGAGCTTTGGATGATCACCAACAGAATGAGTTTGTGGGTAAAACAAGCCGAAATGAGCCTTCTCGACAGGGTGCCTGGCAGTGATATTTTCATAACGAAAACAAGAACTAGAACTAAAAACAATGTTTTTCGTTTTACAAGAACGAGAACTGAAATTAAGGCAAACAGAGAAACTACGATTAAATAAAAATTAATGATATGTGAACGAACTAAAACAAGAACGAAAATTGAGTAATAATGAAAAAACAGCAATAGCATTTTCGTTCAATCCGGTTCAGTCGCCCTGAGCGTTCAGTTAAGTTGCGCTGTTCACTAGGCTGTGATCTTGTAACTTGGGCACAACTTCCGTAAAGGACCGTTGTTTGTTTGTTGAGCACATTTGGCTGGTCGGGATGAAGCAGTAATCACATGTGGTTGCAGATGGTGAGTTTTGCACAGATGTTTGTGGGTAGAAAGCAAGAAAGTAACGTGTAAATACTTTAATTACAGTGCAGATGATGATAAAAGCAAATGTAGTGTGCGAGAAGAAGAAAAGAGTCTCTGAGTTTCAGTACAGTACCAGCTGGTTCAGTACTTAGTGGAAGTCCAGCACTTCTCTGGTACCATGACTGCACTTCAGTACAGGGACGCACGATTGGGGGAGGCATGAAAAGTAAAAAAAAAAAAAACTAATAATGATAACATAAAGTAAATTTGTCCACTGGTCTGTGCTATAAATTTTTTATCTGTATGATTCCAATAATTTTTTATCTTTTTTTTACCGTCAAAATTGCTGAATTTGCGCATTTCCTGATCAAATACAAGGGAGAAACATGGACTGCACTCTCCCACACACACTGGGTTGATGCATGCAATTGGCGTGTGCCTGTTGCTGCCTCTCTGTGTCACCAATATAATGTTTGCAGACACGTTTATTATACACCCTGACTTTCCACAGTCTGGCTAATATCTTTAATGAATGTGTGTGACATATCTAGTCTTGCTAATTGGACATAAAACCACAGTGTAAAGGCACAAGGTGAAGCAGACAGTACCATGCCACACGGGAGGGGGCGGATGTGAACCCAACGGGTGCTTGTTGGCGGATGTGAACCCAACGGGTGCTTGTTGCTGCTGTTCTTCTACGCAGATGTGCCAATAAGTTAGCGATATCAGAAAGTCAAGTGCACTGCAGTGGTCCGTTTATTTTATTTTTCTTCCAACTTCAAAATGGAAGATTAAGACTTTTAAAACTAAAGGAAAACAAGGAGGACTTTTACAAGAAAGTGACAGATTTTTGTGAAGGATAGGATAGGTGCATGGACTTCATTTACAAATAAAGGTAAGACCATAAACGGTTTTCAATTTTATAAAAAAATGGGATCAGACTAAGAAAAAAAATCTAATATTTAAAGACTAAATTTTACCTTAAATAAAATATTCGTTTGCTTTTCTTGTTATCCTTTTGTTGAACAGTCTGTATTAAAATTGATTAAAGCATAAGAATTAAAATCTTTTAAAAACAACAAAATATTTCAATTAAGGTCAAAATTGAAATACATTTTTTGTACACCACTCTATACTTTCATTTGTATTGAATGAGTGTGAATTGTGGAATTATAACGGCAAATTTAGAACACATGGAGGGTGCAGAGCAAATACACTCTTTCCGCTCTATCTCACCACTATAAATGTGACGTTCTTTCTTAGCCAAATATGTGTGTAAAGAATGCTGATGAGATATTAAATATAACCAGTAGTCAATGTGCATGCTGCCAATCGAATAGTGAATAAGATATGGGTTCATATATCTGTAAATCTGATTTCTGAAGGAGTCAGTGCCTCACGAACCTCACCGCACATCACTGCCGCAATACTGGCAGCAGCAATTGTTAACTTGCAGTCTTGCTGGTGCCCCTCATAGTGCAGAGGACCTTGAATATTTTCACTGTGTGGCTATCTGTGCAATGGCTGTCGTTGCAGCATGAACAAATCTGTGACTGGTTTCTTGGGTTGAAACATTTGATCTTGCTGACTGTACTCATTAGGCCACTTAATTTGTTTGCTCATTGATAGTCAAGCTGGGTTTAATGGCATTATGAACTCTGAGTGTGTTTTGTTGACTGAAACATAACTTGCATTGAAACATGTGTAGGCCAGCATTTGTGGTCTTGCAACAGAGAAAAAAAACTAAAATTGTACTAATATTATATAAAAAGGCCAGAACTAAATAATAAAAAAAAAAAATTTAAACTTAGAACTAAATAAAACTAAAAATTGTTGACTCCACTGAAAACTAGAACGAAATAAAAATAAAAATTAATTTTTTATAAAATAAAAACTAAAATTAATATCAGAACTGGAATATCACTGGTGCCTGTGCTCTCCCTTAATGATAGGGTGAGAAGCACAGACATCTGGGAGAGGCTCAGAGTAGGGCTGCTGACCCTCTGCATCGAGAGGAGCCAACTGAGGTGGTTCTGATATAGATGCCTCCAGGACACCTCCCTGGGAGGAAACCCCAGAGCCTTCTGGAATGATTATATTTGGAAACACCTTGGGATCCTACAGCATGAATTGACAAGTGTGACTGGTGAAAGGGACGTGAGGGCCTCAATGAAAAAGTCTGTTGCCCCTGCAACCTATTCTTGGACATTTGGTGGAAAAAGAAACAATCAATCAATCAATGACTAACAAAGATGGATTAAGTTTATAAAAATAATATGAAAACTTTACTGATTCCTTATATTGACATACTGTGTAATTTTTGATAAAGTGAGATGAAAATACACACGAAAACACATTCTCTGTGAAAAATGTAATATGAATGAATGAGGTGGCATGTGTACGGTTAACAAATCACTAAACAAACTGTAAAAGAACTAGGAGCAGGAGGAGAAGGTTGCGAGCATGCACTGATTACAGCGTGTTGCTGCACCCCCCCATACAACAAACCACCTCAATTGGGATCTTAGGCCAGCTGTGCAATGGGTGACACCTCAGCACCACACAAAAGAACTAGAGAGCTGAAAAATAAATAAAACATTGTTCGATTTACAGCTGTAGAGAGAACAATAGCTATTCATTTGTTAAGCGTAGCATTTTAAATAGCTTGTCAGATATCACTGACGTAAATTGGGCCATTTCAACTGTAGTGGCCCAGAAAACTAAACAAGAGGTCAGATGAGTACACTTGTCTCAAAGTAAACATGGTAGTGTGTAATATATGTTCTTTCAGTACCTTTTTCTTTCACTCTGACCAGGAAGATATCATGGCTACTGTGTTACCAACAGTTGAAAAGCCTGAGAAGCATGTGAAGTTCATTTACTTGTGGATTCTACTTTGTGTCTCACATCAGAACAGTGTCATTTTGTTTATTGATAGTTTTTTGGTATGTGCATTGCTCAGACTAAAAGTATTTTTTTCAGTCGTTTTCCACAGTTCTTTACAGGATTTGTTCAAGGAATTACCCTCCCGACTTTAGCAAGTTACAAATTCTATTAATAAAATCTTGTCTGTGATGGGTTAGCTGAAGGTCTATACGTTGGTTGCAATTATTTAATATCATGATTATGCCAATTTGTATAATTTCCCTTTTCTTTCTAAGGTGCGATGCCTCTACTATTATGGGAGGTTGTTGTTTTCTCAAACCTATCATTCCATCTCAGTTGTAGCAGGGCAAAGAGAAACTTTACAAGACTACAAGTTGTTCCAGTATGCTCCATTATAATGCAGGTAGATGTCCTAGCATAATGCCACTCTATAATAGCTGAACATCACCAACATTGTCTTTCTTTCCTTTATTCTGATATTTTTCTCAGGTTCAAGATCCACTCCTTTGTTGGTGCTTTGTCTTGTCATATTCTTGTTTTACTTATGGACCTCTACAGTGCCCTTTCACTGCCACGTCATCTGTTTGACTATCTTTCAGTTTTACTTCAGGAGTGTGTTAAACTGTACCGTGCTGTGGTTCAAGGATCATTATACAGTTTTTATACTGGACACCTAAAAAAGGCAGTTAATGAGACGCAATAGTGTCTGGTTGGAAAGCAGGCTAACATGTTAATTCATAAGGAGATTTAGGGTATTTGTTCAACTACTATGCTCTCAATGGCAATTTGTCCAGTGTGATACCGAAGTTCTCTCCTGTGTCGTAATGCTTAAATCACTGAGTTGTTGTTGTTATAGTCATAGGCTACTACTTTACTTTTACATCTCTCTATTATAATAAAAAAATTCTGGGACGAGACGAGACGTTTTAGCCTGGGACGAGACGTGACTTTTTCAGAGAGATACTTTCATGTCCCGCTAGACAAGACTTTGTGCCAAGAGATTTAACCACGCCCCGGGGCTGGAAATAAAAGACAAAGATTAGATGACAAAGTAGAACATCGTAAAGAATTCAAAAACGTTGGCACGATACACATGCACAGCAGGTTAGAGATAATGAAAGTACTAAAATTCGAAAGACTCAAAAAAATGATAGTAAAGAATATATTAGTGCAAACAAATGGAAATTATTACTCTGTGAAATAACAGAACAGCGAAAAGAGATCGAACTTTAAGTTGGAGACTTGTAGACCGTCTAATTCGTGTTGCCATCAGGAAAAAGTAGTGTTTCTTCCCAATGAGGAAGCATATCCGTGAGAATTAAAAGACTGTTGTTTGGTGAAAGTGAAATCCACTTGCGTGAGCGGCAGAGACGCAAAATGGCTGGTGCGTAGCACAGGCCAGGGAGGTTGGTGAGCGAAGCGAGCAGGGACAAAGCCTCCTACTTATTTAAAATGAAAAGGTTATTATTTTCTGAGTTGGTATCCCGGTTTCATATCACTGGGTTAATACTTTACCATTAGTGTATGTTGGGTAAGTGTATGAACCACCGTTTGTATCACTTTTTCAATATATGGGGGCTCTGGAAAGATTAGTCAAAGCCCTGTCACTTTGTTCCCATGGGTTTGACGAGAATATTTTTCATTAATTTAGCAGAGTTTTAGATTTTGGGGCTATTGGGACTGTCTTTAGTATTTGTCACAACTAGTTAAACATGGTGCACTTCAAACTAGCTCCTTCCGCTGTGTTAAGCATTTACTATGTTTGTTCCTTCAAATTGGGGCTACAGTTTCCACAGTCGGAAGGTCCTTTCTCAGATAATCACATGGTGGAGCTTGCCCTCACTGCAATGTTCATCCTTGACGCTGTTTAGAAAAATATGAGGTGGATTATTCAAGGCAGTGAAGACCATTACCACTACAGTTTGCATACACAGCCTGTAGCTATTCCAACAAGGAAGAAGATGATTATGACACTGCAAATCAATGTACTACTGCTAAACAATCACCTTATAGTATAGAGCTGCTTATCCTGGACTTAAACCCATTCTAGAAGCAAGTTCCCCTTCAGAGAGAGATCAACAATCAGCTAACCAAAAGCTATAGAGCTCCAATTCCAAACAAACACACTTTTGAGGGGAGAGTATCTTTCTGTGCAGCTACTGATCCTAAGCATGTCTTTAGTCAGACCTTTATGAATACAGAGGATGATCTCCACCTCCCCTTCATCCACCCAAATTGAAGGTTGATATTTTTCCTTCACCTCCTTCGCCTGTTTATTACTTGCCATTACACAATGTTTTAGCAGTAATTACAACTATACTTCATTAATAGACAGATAGATAGATACCGTACTTTATTAATCCCAAGGGGAAATTCACAAGTCATAAACGTGTTAATTCTTAGAACTATAAAGTTTTTTAAGTGACAGTGACATATTCATAAATTGACATATAATATATCATGCATTATCAAATTCAGTTACTACTTGAACATTACAGTTGTTTCTTATATTATTATCATCATCATTAGTATATATAATTATTATTTGTTATTATGTGTACATTTGTAACAATTGTTCAATGTGATTATATTTTTGCATAGGGAAAGATGAAGAACAACTTTTTGAGAAACCACACATATATCTACAGTACAGATTGATATATATCCATCAATTCAGTAGATATGTATGTTTTTAATAAATAATCATTTTTGACTGTTTTTCTGAACAACCATTGGTGACTGTAAACTCAATCAAAAACTGTACCTGCAGATCCTTTTAGGGGAGGTCACAAGTATGGGCTGAATTATCCAAGACCCCACAACACTTCTGCTCCTTTATATTTTATGCTCAGAAGCCAGTTTGTGTAAACAACTTTTATATATAAATGAAGTAATCATCTGATGACTCTTTCATGGCTTGTTGCGCACTGCAGTTTTATGTTCTTTCTTCTCTTTCATGTTTTTTTCGCTGGATCGCTATACTGAAAATGCTTATGTTGGGGTTCTTTTTTTCAGGCAAATTCAACATTAGCGAATGGTAGTGGAACGTAGAAAAATAGGCAGAGTGCACAAAGGCAGTATGTGAGGAGTGGGCAGCATCAGATAGTTGCTTCATTTATGTACAGTTGAACCTCAACTTCAAATTCAATAGCAAATTAGTGGGATGGACTGTCAGATTTTTCCCCCACTTATAAGCAATAGAACAACAGCTTACATGTACTAAGCTTTCCCAGATGTGGTGGTAGAAGATTTAAAAGAAGAAGACAAAATGGTGAAGAACAGTGCATGATACACAGGATGGAGTCATTGGAAGATTCTTTTTTTTAAATACAATAAATACAACCTCAGGAGTTCAACTTCTGCTGAATTAGCATTGGAACAAAAATAGGAAAGAACAGAGTAGAAAAAAGCCATGAGCGACAAATGGACAACATATGGTTTTCCTTAATTCGAATAAATAAACATTAATTGTACAAGGCTTCCCTTATTTTTTCAGCAGTGGTAAGTGTTAGTCAGCAGCGGTCTTGACAGATAGTCTCGTTATTGTAAATACGTACTAAACACAAGATCATCCTGGGAGTATTAGGTTGAAAGCAGAATGCAACTGACCCTGTGTATCTGGCTCCTTCCATGCCAAACAGAACTGGCAAAAGTAAGCCAGCTCCTCTCGGAGTGCTGAAACCTTGTGCCTTTTTGCCTTTGTGGAAAGCCATTTCTATTTTCTTCATGTTTTTTGGATATTTGTTTAGCTTTTTACCTTTGGCTGACTGTTGTTTCTTTCTGATCCTGTTTCCTGATTTTGTTTTGTCTTTTTACTAAACACCACACCATCCAGAGTTGGTTCCTGCCAAGTTACTAAAGCCGCTGAGATACACAAAGGTCTCCCATTACTCGGAACTGGACAAGTGGGTTAGAAATTGGATAAGGTTAGGTTGGGTAGACTTTATTATCCCAGAGGAAAACTTGTTCAGACAATCCTGCAGCTGGTTGCTGCCCATGGATCCCTTGTTACTAAATTACATTTAAAATGAACTTCATTTATACTTCTTGGAAGCAAACAATATTAAGACATATATTGTGTATCCAAAGACTCCCAAGATTTAAGGAAGTAAGGTGGAACACTTATCAAAAGTCAACATCGGATGAAATTTTATTGAAAGACTGTGAAAGAAAGTGATTATGAATGAATTCTTGAAAGTAAAATAAACGTAAACAGGGAAAAAAACAACCTAGTAAGACTAAAAAGTTTCTTCTCTAGTCCAGCAATACAATAAAAATAAAAGAAGGAATTAAGCTGTTTTCAGCTGAATGCTAAACTCTGAGTAGACACGCAAGACTTCATTTGACTTATCATGACAGGGTATATTCTTATCAAATATATTATCATATAAAAATAATTTCTAATAAAGAAAAACTAAAACAAGATTTACATAATAGCTACACATTGTGATATTCAACCATAATGAGCATACATCACTTATTCTGATATAATTTTCAACATAACGTTTTTTGGCTATAAAGAGGCTGTTACCTCTACTATGCACCTCCAAGATTAGCAGTCTCAAGATCTGAAAGTAAATTGCTAGTTTCTCACTTCTTTCTCTCAGAAATCCACTTTCACAGAAGCTGGGTAAACAGGGCACAAGGAATCTGAATTTTAGTTATGCTTGCTGCCATTTTTATGCACTTCAAAAACATGTTCACATACTGTAAGCAGAAGTAAGACTACATTTAAAAATATGTTCTTCCACATTATATGGTAAAAACTGACTTAATATGTTTCTTCACTTTCGTTCATACTATTTTTTTATGAAACTGATATGTTTGCTTTTCTTGTTAGCACTAAAACAAAAAGCATCAAACTAACATACAGCTTGACAGCACCTGCTAATTCAGCTTCACTCCTGGCCCCTCTGCTTTTTGTTTGTATGTTCCCCTTATGTCTGTATAGGTTCTCTCTGGTTTCCATCCATACCCTAGCGATGCGTGTGTGCAGCTGATTGACAATTTAATATGGCCTAGCACTCCTGTTTGATGTCTTATTGAAAGTTGGCTTCTGCTTAGTAACTGTGCTGCCGAGATAGGGTTCAGATTCCTATAAACCACATGACTTGATGCAAAGCATTATCTTTTTTAAAACCACAGCACAATAAGTACTTGTGCTGAATAAACACTGTACATAAATATGTTCAGACCTGACTTGTATAAGTTCGGTAGACTGCACAAAATGAAACTTTCTAAAATATGATTTGCATCCTTTACATGAAACTGTTAATTTACTTTAAATACAGTTAGGTCCATAAGTATTTGGACAGTGATATGATTTTCATAATTTTGTGCGCCACCACAATGGATTGGAAATTACGCAATCGAGATGTGATTGAAGTGTAGACATGCAGTTTTAATTTAGGGCATTTAACAAAACATTGCATTAACTGTTTAGAAAAGACAGACTGTATTTGGACAAACTAACATAATCATGAATACAATAATCATTTTCCATATTTGGGTAAAAATACTTTACAGTCAATGACTGCCTGAAGTCTGGAAACCATGGCCATCTCCAAATGCTGGGTTTCCATCCTTCTGATGCTATTCCAGGCCTTTACTGCAACTGTCTTCAGGTGCTATTTTTTGTTGGACTTTCTGCCTTCAGTTTTGCCTTCAGCAAGTTGAATGCATGTCTAGTTGGGTTGAGGTCAGTTGATTGACTTGGCCATTGAAGAATATTCCACTTCTTTGCTTTGAAAAGCACTTGGTTTGCTGTCATAGTATGTTTTGGCTCATTGTCCATCTGTACTGTGAAGCATTGTCCTATTAGTTCTGCAGCATTTGGTTCAATCTCAACAGATTGTATAGCCTTACTCACTTCAGAATTCATCCAGCAACTTTTGTCCCACTTTGATTGGGAATCACACATGCCCATGCCATAACACTGCCTCCACCATGTTTCAGAGATGATGTAGTATGCTACCAATTATGAGCCATTCCTTCTCTTCTCCACACTTTCATTCTGGTACATACTGATCTTAAAATCAGTTGTCCAAAGAAAACTGTTCCAAAACTGGACTGGTTTTTGAAAAATATTTTCTGACAAAGTCTAATCTGTCCTCCCTATGCTTGAGGATTACCGATGGTTTGCACTTTGTAGGAAATCCTCTGTATTTACTTTTGTGAAATCTTATCTTGATTGTAAGGAACGAATTCTGAGATCATCCAGCACAGTTGTCTTCTGGTGTTGCTGAGCTCACCAGTGCATTCCTTCTCTTCAAGAATGTAACAGATGGTTGATTTGACCACTCCTGGTGTTTCTGCTGTATCTCAGATGGTTTGTTTTGTTTTCTCGGCCTAATGACGGACTGTTTTCACTTGTATGCAAAGCTCTTTGGACTTCACATTGACAGTAAACAGCAACAGCTTTCAAATGCAAATTCTACACTTGGAATCAACCCTGAAAATGGCTCATACTACATTTCTGTTAAACCCTTTGAATTAATGCTGAAAGCCTACACTTCAGTCACATAATTATTTCCTCATTTCAACTCCACTGTGGTGGCGTATAGAGCCAAAATAATGAAAATGATGTCAGTGTCCAAATACTGATGGCCTTAACTGTAATTCTGTATGCTGAAATTCACTATAAAAAGGAAAAGTGCATTATGATGGTGTGCATTTTGAATGGTGATGTACTGTAAAACATAAAAACTGACTGAGAAAAGTAAAATAAATAATAGTAAATTATAACCTTTCATTATATTTGTTTGCATAATTGTATAGGTCAGTTTCTATTATATCTGAGCTGTATTCATGGATCCAATGAAAAAAATGATTTAAAGACATTTTTGCATAATGTTTTCATAACAAATGGCTAATACTGGAATACACGGAATACAATTATTGAGTATAAACTACAAGAAAGCCATCAAATTTTAACAAAATGCTTAAATATAAAAATATATTTTCTAAAATCACATTCTAGCTTTGGTAATTAAAATCATAAATACAAAAATATATTTTTATTTTATAAATACAGCATTCACAGGTTTTTTGGGAATACAGTTCTGAATGACATTATTAGGACTCCTGCTCCACAAGGGTAAGCAATTGACAAATAAGGCGAAATGCAGGTTGCGTAATTGGATACAGCGGAGAAAACTTCTCTTCTACTGAGTCAGGCTTAATAAAATACCTGTAGAGCAACACATCAAACATAGAAGCAGTCAACAGGACATCATATAAGAACAGCACTGCTACAGAATATGCTCTCCAGTATATAGAACCTAGCACAGGGCTTAAACACTGTTTTGTACTTTGATATCTGCCATGGTTTTGCTTGTATTTATTTATGAATTATTGGCCAGACGTCATTAGAATTGCATGCCAGAAAAACAGACACAGTGAGGTATGCTAAGAGTCTGTCATAATAAATATCATTGTCAATTTCCAGACTAATACAGTATCTACACTCACTCATCGTGTGCTAAAGAAAAAATGGACAAGCTGCCATATGGCAGTTAGCAAGCAGTTTCTATATTTGTAATGTCATCTCTAGGAACTATAGATGTCTGCAAAATGTATATACTGTGTGTTTTTTATTAATGAAGGGCAATGGCTGTCTATGTTTACCTGCAGCATTAATATGTAAAACACTCTGCAAATTCCTAATACCTAATAAACTGTCTTTAAAGCATATAGATTTAATTAATAATACAGTTAGGTCCATAAATATTTGGACAGAGACAACTTTTTTCTAATTTTGGTTCTGTACATTACCACAATGAATTTTAAATGAAACAACTCAGATGCAGTTGAAGTGCAGACTTTCAGCTTTAATTCAGTGGGGTGAACAAAACAATTGCATAAAAATGTGAGGCAACTAAAGCATTTTTGTAACACAATCCCTTCATTTCAGGGGCTCAAAAGTAATTGGACAATTGACTCAAAGGCTATTTCTTGGGCAGGTGTGGGCAAGTCCATCGTTATGTCATTATCAATTAAGCAGATAAAAGGCCTGGAGTTCATTTGAGGTGTGGTGCTTGCATGTGGAAGATTTTGCTGTGAACAGACAACATGCGGTCAAAGGAGCTCTCCATGCAGTTGAAAGAAGCCATCTTTAAGCTGCGAAAACAGAAAAAACCCATCCGAGAAATTGCTACAATATTACGAGTGGCAAAATCTGCAGTTTGGTACAACCTGAGAAAGAAAGCAAGCACTGGTGAACTCAGCAACGCAAAAAGACCTGGACGTCCACAGAAGACAACAGTGGTGGATGATCACAGAATCATTTCCATGGTGAAGAGAAACCCCTTCACAACAGCCAACCAAGTGAACAACACTCTCCAGGGGGTAGGCGTATCGATATCCAAGTCTACCATAAAGAGAAGACTGCATGAAAGTAAATACAGAGGGTGCACTGCAAGGTGCAAGCCACTCATAAGCCTCAAGATATAGAAAGGCTAGATTTGACTTTGCTAAAGAACATCTAAAAAAGCCAGCAGAGTTCTGGAAAAACATTCTTTGGACAGATGAAACCAAGATCAACCTCTACCAGAATGATGGCAAGAAAAAAGTATGGAGAAGGCATGGAACAGCTCATTATCCAAAGCATACCACATCATCTGTAAAACACGGTGGAGGCAGTGTGATGGCTTGGGCGTGCATGGCTGCCAGTGGCACTGGGACACTAGTGTTTATTGATGATGTGACACAGGACAGAAGCAGCCGAATGAATTCTGAGGTGTTCAGAGACATACTGTCTGCTCAAATCCAGCTAAATGCAGTCAAATTGATTGGGCGGCGTTTCATGATACAGATGGACAATGACCCAAAACATACAGCCAAAGCAACCCAGGAGTTTATTAAAGCAAAGAAGTGGAAAATTCTTGAATGGCCAAGTCAGTCACCTGATCTTAACCCAATTGAGCATGCATTTCACTTGTTGAAGACTAAACTTTGGACAGAAAGGCCCACAAACAAACAGCAACTGAAAGCCGCTGCAGTAAAGGCCTGGCAGAGCATTAAAAAGGAGGAAACCCAGCATCTGGTGGTGTCCATGAGTTCAAGACTTCAGGCTGTCATTGCCAGCAAAGGGTTTTCAACCAAGTATTAGAAATGAACATTTTATTTCCAGTTATTTAATTTGTCCAATTACTTTTGAGCCCCTGAAATGAAGGGATTGTGTTAAAAAATGCTTTAGTTGCCTCACATTTTAATGCAATGGTTTTGTTCACCCCACTGAAATAAAGCTGAAAGTCTGCACTTCAACTGCATCTGAGTTGTTTCATTTAAAATTCATTGTGGTAATGTACAGAACCAAAATTAGAAAAAGTTGTCTCTGTCCAAATATTTATAGACCTAACTTTATGTAAAGAAAATGTTACCTAAACTCCTCTCTGTACTCTGTCCTTATGAAGGTGGCCAAGCTGCTGCCATGCTTGATGCAGGAGATGAGGATGTAGCATTGTTGGTAAAGGAGCACCATCTGGCCAGGGCTGAGAGGGGGTGTCGGTAGAGACAGCATTGAAGTCACCTGCTTAACTATACCTGTGATAAAGGAGACCTGTAACAGAAGAGAACTCATTATTAAAGACATTCGGACAAACAACTATATACTTTTTACATAGCTCACTAACATGACAATGAAAATGTCACAAAAAAATAAATAAATAAAAAATAAAAGCAACAATAGCAAGCCTCAATTACATTGAGAGAAGTTCTGAGTAGGTACCATAAGGCACCAAGCTCATCCACCAAAATATCCTATCAAATCCTCTGATTACTTAGAGGATCTTCTTCAAATGCTCCCCACATTATAGATTATACACAATTCAATCAAGTACACTTCATAATAACAAAGAAAAAATGTAAACAAGGGAATTTATATGATATCAGAATTCGGAATGATCATCATGAGCCATGAAGATATGGGAAAGAGTAGTGGAAGCTAGGTTAAGAAGTGACGTGATCAGTACTGTGAGCAGCAGTATGGTTTCTGCTGGAGAAAGCATATGACAGGGTGCCTCGAGAGGAGCTGTGGTATTGTATGAGGAAGTCGGGAGTGGCAGAGAAGTACGTAAGAGTTGTACAGGATATGTACGAGGGAAGTGTGGCAGTGGTGAGGTCTGTGGTAGGAGTGACGGGTGCGTTCAATGTGGAGGTGGGATTACATCAGTGATCGTCTCTGAGCCCTTTCTTATTTGCAATGGTGATGGACAGGTTGACAGACAAGATTAGATAGGCGTCCCCGTGGACTATGATGTTTGCTGATGACATCTGTAGCAATAGTAGGGAGCAGGTTGAGGAGACCCTGGAGAGGTGGAGATATGCTCTAGAGAGGAGAGGAATGAAGGTCAGTAGGAACAAGACAGAATACATGTGTGTAAATGAGAGGGAGGTCAGCGGAATGGTGAGGATGCAGGGAGTAGAGTTGGCGAAGGTGGATGAGTTTAAATACTTGGGATCAACAGTACAGAGTAATGGGGATTGTGGAAGAGAGGTAAAAAAGAGAGTGCAGACAGGGTGGAATGGGTGGAGAAGAGTGTCAGGAGTAATTTGTGACAGACGGATATCAGCAAGAGTGAAAGGGAAGGTCTACAGGACGGTCGTGAGACCAGCTATGTTATATGGGTTGGAGACGGTGGCACTGACCAGAAAGCAGGAGACAGAGCTGGAGGTGGCAGAGTTAAAGATGCTAAGATTTGCATTGGGTGTGACGAGGATTGATAGGATTAGAAATGAGTACATTAGAGGGTCCGCACAGGTTGGAAGAGGAGAGATGCTGAGTATATTGGGAAAAGGATGCTAAGGATAGAGCTGCCAGGCAAGAGGAAAAGAGAAGGTTTATGGATGTGGTTAGAGAGGACATGCAGGTCATGGGTGTAACAGAGCAAGATACAGAGGACAGAAAGGTATGGAAGAAGATGATCTGCTGTGGCAACCCCTTATGGGAGCAGCTGAAAGAAGAAGAAGAAGACTCTTAAAAGAAATACTCCACTGAAAAAGTATAATTTTCTCATGAGATATGTGAAATTATTTCATGAACATTTTTAATATTGTCTGAGGTTGCACACTGCACAAAATATTCCAGATGAGGTTTCACCAATGTTTTGCATAGCTCAGGGATGGCTTCCCTTGAACGGTACTCACAATAGCTTTCTATGAAACCCAACATTCCATTAGTCTTAATTGCTTCTCTACACTGTACATTTGTCATAGTTACGTAACTTGTACTTTCAATATTTAGAGAGTTCATTATGTAATTATATTTATTATTTTTAATTCTGATGTGTAAAACATGCATGTTTACAATAAACTTCATCTGCCATGTATCTGCCACCACACTTGAGCATCACCTGAACGGCTCAGATAATCCTAACATTACCACCACCAGGCATGAGGGGGTGCTGCTGCTAATCATATTTCTGGTTTCCTCTACAGCATGGAGCCGAAGCCAGGAAACTGGTTGCACATTGAAATGAGGAAATTAGGCCTGCAATTTTGGTAAATCATATTTTATTGAACACACCTGCAGTTAATTAAAAATGAAATCATTTCAACTTAACCCTGTAATGTATCATTTTTTGGTTCAAAGCCAAGACTAATTTTCTGTACTTTTTAGTCACTTGCTACATTATGCATCAAACCCTACTCCATCTCAACTAATGTGAAACCTTTATTTAAATTCCGGCTGTTTATTCCATTTGAAACACAGATTTTACTTAAAAAAGTAAGGCTAGGAAATAACATTTTCCATGTGCTCTTAAGTTTATTCATAGTATGAGAATCATGCAAAACATAAATCACATTACAATAAAAAAAGAATTATAACTTCAACATATTCATTTATGAAAACAATTTTTTTTTTTTTCTTGGATCTCCCATTGACCAATTAAAAAGAGTCATCTATAGAGAAAAGCACCTATAAAGTTCTTTGTTAAACACTTAATTAATCACACTTACTATAGTTGGAAATGACTGAAGTGTTGATATGACCCATCCAACTGTCATGAATTTTCCTGAATAAGAGGACAGGCTTCCCTGAAGTCAAGAACATACAATAACTATTAATGCATGGATTGTATTTTTTAAATCAAGTGATTTTACTTTTTGTATGACAGCATGTCTGAATAAACTTAACAGATGGTTCTTGAGTTGGAATTGATAAAAGGTGCTAAATATACAATTATAATGCTAGGATATGCTATAGTACACAGAACACACAAAATAAATCATCTAATTTACTCAATCTGTCCACAATGGACATGCCTTTTCAGCCCTCACCACACAACATATACTGTAGTCAACTTCTCTGGTTACTTACTTGCTGATTAGCAATCAGAATGATTGCATATAATACTGAGACAGATGCTTCAAAGTATTCCCTTTTTAAATTCTCCATCTGAAAAAGAAGTTTGTATACTAAGCAAAAATAAATCACTCCCACATATTCAATTTACTGTTATTCTAGGTAGAAAACAAATGTTTTATCTTAAGGATGAATCCATGAATGCGAGTTCAACAAGAATCAAGTTTCCTCATTGTAAGTGAATAGCTGTGACAATAATTTAAAACTTCTTCATAGTATTTCAATGAAGAAGTCAGTACACATAAATATGATGACAACACCATGGATATTGCTGTATATTTTGCAATGACAAATATGTGGCTTAGTCTGTTAAATAAAATTGTGCTTGGTAAAACACAATGGCAACACAAAGTTAGAAGACTTTGTCATTTGGTTATCTTGACACAATTTTTGAGGTCAAGGTAATGATATTATTTACCATTTTCAACATTTTAAGGTTATACACATAGTGTGGTCATTGAAAAATGACACAAACATCTTATACATAATTCGCCTGCCTCCTCACTCACTCACTCACTCACTCACTCACTCACTCACTCACTCACTCACTCACTCACTCACGTCCGAAGCCGAATGCGCAGTCGCCTTCTGCAGAGCTGCCCGAAAAACCTTACGAGACCGAAATCCAACCCCAACATCGCAGCAGGCAGCGGATTTAGCCTACGCATTTCAGGATTATTATTCTGAAATCCCAAATCCTTCCGCCCAGGCGTAGGATATTAGCCCCGATCACAGCCAACCCTCGCATTCAAAATAATACGTAAGAACATATTATTATTAAGTACTTTGAGTGGCAGGAACAACTCCACAGCCATCACGATCATCACACTACCATCGTCCGCAGATGTTTATGTGTGCGAAGCGAGGTACACATTCTAAGCCGCATACAAATCTCCACAGGTGGCGCGGTACGCATTGTCGTGCGCTGCTGCTGAGATCTGAGTAAAATAAAACACTGCTAGCCTATTCACACCAAGCACTGAATGTTCACCACACCATCTGGAGTGATTTTAATGCCCCTTGCATCCTCGCCCTTTCAACACTGCTTATTCTCGGAACTTCGTGCCAACGGCTGCAAAAATTCAAAGAGAAAGGCGACTTCGATTAAAGCTCTAGAGGCCTGAAAGGCGATTTCGACTACAGCTCGAGGCCTAATTATGCATTCTGATTCAATTACGCATTCATTCAATACACCTACTGTATATCGGAGTCTTGAAAATATTACATGGAGAAACGTGGCTTTAACTGGATCTGCCAAAGGACACATTGTTTTCATACCGAGAATTGACTTGGCACCTTTAAATGTGGATCTCCCTTTTGTCTTGAGAAGACAACAATTCCCTGTCAAACTAGCATTCGCCATGACTATAAACAAGTCATAAGGACAAACATTTGACATGGTAGGAATATTTCTTGCCGAACCCGTTTTCAGCTATGGTCAATTGTATGTGGCTTTTTCAAGAGTCAGAAGGGCGAGTGATGTGAAGGTGCAAGTTAAAGATAGGCCACATCAAGGGAAATTACTACCAAACAGTGAGAGTGTCTTCACAAAAAATGTAGTCTACAGAGAGATTTTACAACTTTAGGTGCATACTGACAGGCCTCCAGTATACAAGCAAAAAACGTTGTCATAGATAGCATGTATTTTTTAAGTGTACAGTAGTTTTTGCCGTGATAAAGTCATACATATCCCAAACCTCTTAATTATCATTACTTACATCACTTTCTTATTTATTTCTTACTTATCATTTGTTCTTCATACACTGCTGACACAAACTCGTGCCCATTTCATCTTATGTTATCGAAACGGGCTTTTTGTCTAGTATTACATAAATATGTAACACAGATTAGCATCAGTTATATGAAATGTCAAGATGTCAACATTTAATTTCATTCCTTAATAGATCTTGATGTGAACAGACTACTGCAGAGAAAAGGCTCTCAGTCTTTTTATTGTATTTCATGAATTTGTGTGAGACTTCATCTGTAGCAGAGTTGGAGGCCCAACTGTACCCTGCTTTTGGCAATGTTTACAGAGTGGGAGATTGGGTGATGATTGTTAAAGAATCTTTTTGGAACACTGGAATCCTAGGCATTCCTGGGGCAGACAGAAAAGCTGAGTCAGAGTATTTTGTTAGTCCTTCAGCTCTGTTGTAAAGAAAATGTGCTTGGACTGCTTGATTACGTTTAAAACTGCAAGATGTTTCAGAGTTCTTCATTATATAGTAAGGTATTTACTAAAGGAATACGGTTTCTTAAGAATCTGGTCAAACCAGTGTACTACATATATGTCAATAAGTAGTAAGTCAAAAGCAACTGAAGTTGCTGTGAATTTTTAAGCATATTCCATTACTCAACTGAGTGACTTCTTAATTCAAGTAGTAAAAAAATTCAACAAATTTAAATGCTTGGGAATTTCCCTACCACTGAGTTAAACTGAAGAAGCAGCTCAGATAAGTAGTGAAACGTTTTCAAGAATACACAGCAAGTCTAGTTGCTTTTGACTTAATACCTATAGATGATGTATAAAGATTGAAAACCTTCATAGCCAGTACCATTTCAGAACGTTTGTGTCCAATAATATTTTGTTTTACATTTATGAGCGAATGCTGAACTCTAATTTTTTTCTAAAAAATGTATGAAGGCAATGAGATAAAGATAAAACATGCGAGTCCTAAAACATTAAGACTACCACCTGTATGACACATTAGACTGACTTCCTTATCACACATGCATATGTGAAACTATGATAGCACATACTGAAAATGTTGGGGAATGTTCTCATTGTGTGCACGACATGTTGTTCGCAGTCAGAGAGTAATAAAAGGAACAGATGGGGTACCTCCAATTGTGGAAGTGTAGGATGATTAGAAGAATGAGCATAAAGTACTACAAGAAAATGAAGGGAATGACTGACCATAACTTACAGCATGCATAATTCTCCATTACTTTAGTATATTGACTAAGGTATTTGTACTTGAAGGAGCTTATGTATTGTGAAAGAAAAATTAACTGCCTGTAAGCTACTAAGGGTTAAAATCTGTATTATTATAACCGCAGGTTATTCATACAGGTGTCTGTCGTAAGACAGGGTGCAGTAAGCTGACCTAGGACAACTTCTTTATTTAGAACACGTTCGTTAGACACAGGAAAGATTAATTTTCCTTCTTTAGGGCCCCATCTGCAATGTACACAAAATAGAAACGGTTAGCCAATTTGCGCAATGTAAGATGAAATGCTTAGATAAACATATTCTGCTTATTGATATGTGAGGGGAAGGGGGAGGGAGAAAGGATATTAAAAGCTGATTGAAACAGGGGAACTTTGCTCTTCTGCCTTGCAACGTGGAATCCATGTACTAATCTGTGACTGAATAAAGACTGTTTGATTGAACTATTCCTGTCTTCCTCAGGGCTTACTTCCACAATATCTAGAACCAAGCAATTTTTTTCTAAGAAATAACATGACTTCTGGGCTTAAAATGAAATGAAGATCATAATCCAGATGTACATAACTAATGGTTAAAAATCAGATTTTTTTTTTGCAATAGAACTTATAAATGTATTAATTTTTAAACAGTATTTTTGAATGTAAAAGCATCCTGGAGTTGTAACCCATTTATAATATGTTTAGAGCATTTATACAATCAGTTAAAAAAAGAGAAACTAGCTACTGTATTTCAGGATCAAGTGATTCAAGGAAATGAGAAAAATGTAACATAACATTAAAATGTTTTTTAGCTATAGAAAAAAATTGGGGAAAAAACACACAAATTCACTTGTTGTACCTGTTAATTTTCAGTTTTAACACAGAATTGTGTAAAGCCTTTATGTACTGTATTATTTATAGCTTATAACAGATAAAATTACAGACATTTTGAATTACTTAGAATATATTAAAGTTTACTAAAGAATATAATTAAGTTTACATGTCCCGTAAATTAAATCATTAACTTATAGTGCCATGTACATGTCAAATATTGAAAACCTTCTTACATAAGAAACATCTGGTACATCTGGGGAAATAAAATAGGTAGGGGTACAGTAGTTATTTAAAATTGTTTTCACTACATTTTTACAAATAAAAAGACAAGACATGGAAAATGGGTTTTTGCAGCCAGCACAAGTAAAAGGTGCAGTTCTGATACTTTTGGTTTATTAATTAAAAGACATTTTATATTAACTTTATTGTATGTACAGTAATTCAATCAAAATGACTGTTTCACCAAATCGAGTTCACAGTAGGTATGCCTTGTTTTAATAGTTCTAGTGTCTAACTATTTATAATATCCTTTGCTGGTACTTTTTTTTTTGTCATTTTAATGTACCTAAATCCAGTGGCATTTCTGCATTAAGGGCTAGTGGGGCACAATCCACCAGATGTTGTGCAAAATAAATAACAAGCTTTACTCAGTAATGTACCTTTTTATTAAATGTTTATAATAATTCTCAACACTATCTTCTTGAGCAGTTTTTGTTTAAATTTTCCATCTTATTCTCAATGTAATGTCTTACCTTGAAAAATACTGCTTCTTATCTTCATGTTGGGTGCTACAAACCTGTTTCCAGCTCAGGGATGGTTAGCGCTGCAGTGTTCTAGATTTACCCTGAGGCGTGTGTGTGCACCTGTGCAACCTGAACTTTTCAGTTTACTGGTTAGGCTTTTTTTAATTGTGTGTTTAAACTTCCAGTTTATGCTTTTCCTAGTCAAAGTTACGTAACACAAGAGAGCAAAAAAGTAAAAAAATGTATAGTGCCATCTATTATCTTAAAAGCAGCCACAGTAATTTGAAAAAAGAAAGGCAAATCAATATCAGGAATGCACTGAATATAAAACATTACGTTCATCAGAATGGGGCAAGTGTCATCTTAATCTTCACCCACTGCTAAAAAGGACTAGTTTAAGATTAATTTGAATAAGAATATATTATTCACAGTCAGTTGCCTAGCACTTTAACTCAAAATTGGTCAGTTTCTCAGACTATGTCACCATAGTTACAATTGCACAAAAGACTGATTTCAATTTAATTTTTGCAACATGTTGGAAAATATATGGCCCCAGTATGGACACCAGCAGGGATCCATGGGAGTCGTAGTCCTGAGGGACAACCCTGTTGGGGTCATTGTGTACTGCCAGGGGGCGCTGCAGGGAGAAGGACTCCCTGTTTTGGGAAGCTTCCATCTGACCCGGAAGTGCTTCCCTCAGGCTATGCCCAGATACCAGAAATTCTCTCAGGTCTAACATAAAGAGAAGCCATCCAGACTCCTCTGGTTGAGTCAGAGTTGGGAGGCAGAAGGCAAAGCTCACCAGGAGGAGGAAAAGGAGGATTCGTAACTGTAAAGATTGTGGAATGGACTGTGAAAAAGATATTTTGCAAAATAAAAATGTTTGTTTTCAACCCAGGACTGTTTTAGTGCGGCATGTCTGGGGTTTTAGGGCTCAGTGGCACCCCATGTCTTTCACAATATATACACGCACATATATGTATAAAATCTTTTTCCATACAGTTTCATCTCATCTGCAGTCCTGTAGCTGTGCCAAGAAGGTGACTACAATTCTCTTAGGCAGCAGGAGTGTGCTGTGGCTGCGTGAAAGCCACCTGATCAGTTTGTTGGATCAGTGCTGCACGCACAAAGTTTGAATTAGAATACTGTAGGTGTTTTTATACTTTTTACATCAATTTTGTTGTGTCACTGGATTAAACTCTTTTTTTAAATCTTTTTGTCTCATTGGTTGTCCTAAGCCATATTGCATTTTAAAAAAACACTGTTTCCCCATATATTTTCACAGGGGTCTTTTCTGAGAAGTTCATGGGTCCAAAAAGTGTATATGGTATTGCTAAACCCCTAAGGAGCAATGTTTCTGTTTTTCAGCTCCACAAAAAGTTTTCATAAACTGCAAAAGAAAACCTCTTTATGTGAGTTTTGTGATTGCAACATCACATGTAAAATACATCATATCACATCAATTTTAACTGTATATGTAGGGAAACTTGGGTGTTTTGCTCATCTCTCCGCATTATATTTTGTGGTGTTATACTTTACATACACCATGACCCTCATCAGCTTTAGATATTTAACATCAGGGAGTGACATTCGGTTGTCAGACAAGGACAGTGGCAACACAGTGCTTGTTGGTCTTGCAGGCAAATAGTAATGTTCTTGTACTGTGTACACAAGATAATACATCTGAAATAAACTGATGACATCATATTTTTCTCAAAGCAATGCCTTATATATTTAAAATGTCAGGGTCATTATACACCTGCATTGCAAGTTTGTAAAACCAATCAACACTCATCATTATGCACTTTATGTTGTTAGCATGCATTAAAAAAACACAAAATATGCCGTAAAACCACAACAGAATAAAGTATGATTTTTTTCAAAAATGCATGCTGAGTCACTTTTGTTAAGAAGAACGACTGAAGACACTATTTTAATTGATAACCTTTACTGTTTCTTATTTGTAGACATTTATTCTAATCCATTTTATGATGAGAAAGATCTCATTTTAGAATCTGATTCCACTACATAATCACAGTAGGAATTTTTAATCAGCTTTGAATGAAGCACATTTGAATAATTTTAATAACATTACCAAAAATCACCCTGTGAGTTAACAATGCACTAAACTCTGTAAAACACTTGTGAGTTTAACATAATCTGTGTAACACATCAAGTTTGATAACTCCTTTCTGTGCTGTATGGAACCATGCAGTAATAATGTTCACATTATTTCACTAAAAATCAGAATATATATTGCATGATATGTAAGTACTTTTTTGTTCTCTACTATGAAATTGTAGACAAAAAACAACCAAAAAAAACATAATTAGCAGAAACTTAATTCTTTGCTTATAGAGTTGTACCTCTGCATCTTGAGACATGTCCAGAAGTCGAGTATTTGTTTTTCGAGTCCCTGAGTGAACCACAGTCTCAATTTCAGATGGATTTTCTCCAATTAAAACCATTAAAAGATTGTTTATTAAACTTCCCCTAATATGAAAAAAGAAAAATGTTTAACTGTAATATTTACAATGACAGGGGCATGAAAATACACAGCAATGTTAAATGTCTAATAATTAAATAAAATTATATTGTGTTAAAAATTGGAACAAGCAAACAGATTAAATTTAACATATAAAATATGAATGTAATCAGGTGTTTTGCCAGCATACATTTGATGAAACTGAAAACAGAGACAAAACATTAGAACTGTTTAAACTTAATTACTGCCAAATGAAAGAATATACCTAACTTTTTCATTTTTCAGTGTAGTAATTGCATGTTGTTTTGATTACTTGATTTATTATATGAAAATACTGATTTGTATTATGAATTGCATAAATGAAATATGATTATGAGTTTTGGGATGAGCTTTCAGAAGATCCAGCTCTCCTTTTTCTGAACACACTCCTACAGGGTCACAATGAGACAGAACCTGTTTTAGCAGCAT
Organism: Erpetoichthys calabaricus; assembly: GCF_900747795.2. Lineage (NCBI taxonomy): Eukaryota > Metazoa > Chordata > Cladistia > Polypteriformes > Polypteridae > Erpetoichthys > Erpetoichthys calabaricus. The sequence continues at coordinate 96,031,565 of NC_041394.2, forward strand.
CTAACACTAGCATTCAACAAGCTAAAACTCGCTCAAACCTAGCCCAGTTTAGAGCCTTCAGTTAAGCTGACACACTCGTCTTTAAGATGTGTGAAGAAACCAAAGTACTCAGAGAAAATCCATCTGAAAATGAAAACTCTGCACACAATATCTGGAGAGGAAGAAAACCTTGGTCCCAGGAATTATGAAATAGCAGATCTAAAAGTGTTTCACTTTGCTTACTGGTTTTAAAATAACTTTACTCAAAACACATGTACATAAAAGAAATTATAAAAGATGTATGGCAGCCATTATACTCTAAAACAATTTAAATAATAAGCTTCAATAAGGAATAGTTTTATCAGTACTATGAACATTTGTTAGGCAGATAAAACAATTGCAGATTAAATTAAATCTACTTGTTGAGGTATTTTAATGGTGCACACAAATACACACATTACATAACTACAAACATAATATTTTTATTATAATATGCAACACTTTTATTTATTTTTAAAAGCATTATTAAAGTTTTTTGTTAACTTGTAAAAAATGCTATCTGTTTGGAAATTTCAGAGTCATAACATCTAAAGTACTTAGAGATATTGAGACAGGAAATGTACATTTAAAATATGGTCATAACAGTACAATAAAATTATATATCATATGTGTACTTGTGTGACACATAGACCTAAAAAAACAGACTGAAGTAAATGTAACACTGTCTTAAGAAAAATTTTAAAAAAGCATATGAGAACAACATTTATAATATATGGATAATAGGAAATACCCAAGGCATTTGGTATAGAAAAATAATAATGCAAAAATTAATCCTAAATTTTTTTCTAAAAGAATGGTCAAAGATGTTATTAATTTTGTTAAGTACAATATGGGACAAATAACAGCGAAATAAGGAAAAAGCTACAGCCTAGTTTTATTAAACATTTGGTAGTGAGAAGTGTGATAACATTATAATTAATGTACATGGGCTTAGTGTGAGGGATCTTTGTTCTTTTCATTGACCAGAAGCAACAATTTGTCAATGTAATGTAACTTGAGTTTAATTTTCACAGTTCTTCTGTTTTGCTATTTTCTCATTATTTGATGTGTATAATCAGTCCTATTAATAAACTGCAATTAAGACATTACATTCTCTTTACCTCACAACTAGCATATAGTCTTATCTTGCTCAACTGGAAGAATCCTAGCCTACCTCTTTTAAGTCAGTGGGTAACTTATGTTATATACTATTTGAAATGGGAAAAAAATCAAATTCTCACTTAAAGGGTCTGTTCAAAACGTTTTTAAAACCTAGCAGGATCTAATCAATAACATTTTAGAATAAGCATTTATATTGGGAAAAATTAATCTCTTCCCAGTTTTCTACTCTTAAACTTTTACTCTGTCTTTTGGCCTTCCACTCTTTCTCTCAGGTGGGGATTGAATTTAGTTTTATTAAGATTGATTTGATTGTATGGAATGTTACTTGATTTTAATAATATCCATAGACATTACATTCTTTGCCTCATTTCACTTTGGATAAATGGTGAATTTGCCAGTTGCAAACAAAACAGGATAGTTTCCAGTAAACTAAAATCAGATATTTCAGATAGTTTTGTGTTACATTAAACTGGGAGATTAGAGTTCCTGTCTTTAAGTGCAGCCATTTTTATTAATTGGGTAGCCTGGTTGTGCTCTCTGCCTTTACTCAGAAATATCATATAGCACAGTGTTTGTATTCTATGAAAGAGAAAAAGTGTATCACTAATTAAATAGACCATGGTAATGTTTGTAATTTATTTAAATAACTCTTATCTTTTTTAATAAATTCTGTATATGCTTAGAAATGTGGAGCAGAAACCTTTCGCCACAAATGCTAATAATGTAGCATGGGTTACCGTCTGAATGAATAAGTATCCTGACCATAAATTATTTAGATGCCATCAACAGAATAAATTAGGTAAATAATTAAATATAAGAAAATAAGTAAATGTAAATAAATAAGTAAAGTAAACAATATGTGAACTTTCTTTTACACTTGATGATGAAGACACAAAACTGATCCCTCTGCTGTAGTACACATTGTTAGTTTTAACCATGTCTTCTAATCATTCATTTAGTTGTTATCTGAAAAAAAACTATTAGGCTAATAAGTGATATAATTTATGACCAACGCAAACAATGTGCCTTGGACTAATTTACATCTATTTCATACAAAAATAATGCAAACTCTGCTGTGCAATCAAGAAATGAAGTAGCATGTCTCTAAATAAAAATTGGTTGAAAAGAAGCAGACAATAAAAATGAACATCTAAATGTTAACCTGGGACAATACTCAGCCTACTAAATAGATACTGAAAAATGTCCTTTTTGATATTTTTGAGATTTAATGGGTATTGTGTGACTTTTAGCCAAGTTTACACATTATAGAGAGGTTAATGTTCCTATTTTATTTTCCACATTAACAGGCAGACAGAGTGTTGCTAAGTGACATGTTTTATTTCAAAATTAGCAGAAAAGCCTACCATAATACTGTATATACCAATTTAGCATATACAATATCATATTAAGGGCAACAATGAATTGTTCATCTGCTACCCCTCCACAAAGGAAAGCATGGCTATTAAAATTTCCTGTCACACCTTATCCACAGCATGTCCCGAAACTATCTTCCCTATTTCTCATCTTAAAAACATTTCTTATATAATATTTTAAATAAGTAAAACGTATACGTAGATGCATGTGACTACTGTCCAATTAACACTGAGCATGAAACTTCATAGATTCAGTTAACACTGTTTCACCAGTTACAAATGAGGAAGATATACATTAGTCAAAGGAAAACAAGAAACATAGTTTGTATTAATCTAGTATTACGTTTTTAAAAATATTGATAGTGACCAGTTATGCAGTTTAAAGAGAATGCAGTGCATTTACACTATTTCCTGTGACAATTAGATACAATCTGCTATTACCTAATCATAAGATGTATTTTTCACACATAGTATTTCAAAAGATTCAGCATTTAAATACTGTATGTGTTGGCTGATTATTTTCTTTACCACATAAAGTAAAGTATCCTATCTATCTATCTATCTATCTATCTATCTATCTATCTATCTATCTATCTATCTATCTATCTATCTATCTATCTATCTATCTATCTATCTATCTATCTATCTATCAATGAAGTATGTCTCAAGCATCTAAAGTTTGAATAGAATGAACGGCACTATGCAAATACAATACTCATAAAATATTACTTAGCAGCACTAGTTATTACTACTGATCCATTCAAATACAACCACTTTTTTAAATAAAATGTGTAATTTATGTTAATTGGCAATCTCAAATTGGCTTTATGAAAATGTGCATGTGTGTGAGTGAGAGCAGTTTCTTGCTGTGCACCTAATACTGCAGTGACAAGTTCTTGTCTGAAATGACCCTAAACTGGATTTCTCAGGTGTGAAAATGTCACCTTATTTAATTTAACAATGTCTAATAACAAAAGCTTAAAAACACTTACCTTTTCGATATGAGAAGGCTGAGGCAAGCTGGTTCAGTTTCTGTTTCCTGAAGCATCAAAGCTAAGATGTCTAAAATAAGTGTGCAAAAACTAAGAAACAAAAACAAAGATTATCTTACATCAGGACACAAGTACAAATGTGAGAACAGGAAAAGATTACTTTTATTCTTTTAATTAATTTGATTCAGCAATAACATCCAGGCTACATTTAAAAATAGCAATGAATTTAATATTTTACAACATTCAATTTAATTGTTCAGTTTATTTTTGTATATCACACGTATTAGTGTTAGCTCAGGGTGTTGCAGCAAGTTCACAGGTAAAATGCAATTACAACTTCAAATGACTATTTACATAATGCATACACATGAAGATGCAGATTTTGTTTAAGCACAAAGCAGCTCTGAACTGATTAACATAACAATATATTTCTACCATGTCCAACCACTCTATAGTGGAAAATGGGATTCAGAAATTAGAATGATACTGGATGTTTTCTTATCTAAAGCAGTTATTGTTTATAGAAACATTTTTTGCAAACAAATACAAACACAAACAAATGCATATTTGTATGAAAACAACAGCATATTTTATGAGAAAATCTTTGAAGGGAAAGCCTGTTGTTAATGTCAGATTCATATGTGTCAAGTTTAGGCTTCCACCAGCTTACAAACAAGCACTTTATGATAATTCAGGTATTACAAGAAACTCTCTTAATATTCTTTTTCAGTTTACAAAGCGCAATGAATCAATTTTGTACATATACCAAGACATGGTTTGTTACAATATTAACACCAAATTGTCTTCACAGCCATTCCAAGAACACATCACCTCTGACTCTGGAACAGACTGGTGCAGGTCTTTGGGGACGTTTGAGGCATGTGGTGCTGAACATACCAGATAATTTAGAATGAAAATTATTCTGCTGTAGACTCCTAACATAACAGAACTTTGCTATCGAAAAACAAAATGTAATTCATAACTTTTAAATAACTGTTACTGTTCCAATATTTTATTGAGCTCTATAATAACAGCACTACAGGTCAGTCTTTTTCAAGAGTTCTATACATTTACATGACCACAGCCTTATTTATGTCTCTTCTCTTACTGTAAGATGTCTACTCACAATTGTGATATGAATCAGTATCTCAAATGCTAAAAAATACAATGAAGATCACCATGTGTTCAGTTTCACATTTGGATTCAAACATTTCAAACACTCTGTATAAAATTAAGTTTCCAAAAAAGCATTTTTAGTAGTAGGTATTTTACTCACATAAGCTTGTCTTCTGTTTTGTCATGGTCTTCAGCTCTATTGTGTTGTAAGCGATTTGGTGGGTAATCACAAAGTGTGTTGATCAGGAATGGAAACAGATCACTGGACTGAAAGAAGGCAATCATTACCCATTGCTCATAATAATAAGAAAATAATGTTCTCTGTAAACAAATTTTTGACGCAATAAAATTTATCACTTGTAACAGGCAGTAACAGTAACAATAACAAAGATATCTTTGTCATTACGAACTACATCACAAAGATCTTTAAATTTAACTTCCCAGCAACACAAGTTTTCCACTACTTTCAAATCAGAAATTTTGGTAAAAGAAACCTACTCAATTTTCCACACTTCCCACCCATTTCTATTCCAGAAGAAATACTGATCAGTCTTGAAGACTCAGACAGCATCTCAACATAGGGTATGGTGGAAAAAGGTTCTTTTAGTTAATATCTTAGAAAAGTAGAGGAAGGCAGCCATGCATAAAATACAATCTAACTCTAAATATGCAAAGCATTCGATAATTCAACTACTTTATCTTGTTTAAAATTGTCCAAAATGCAAACTAGCTCCAGCCTCACTGGGCAACATGTCTTGGAAGCGAACAAATTTACAATCATTTTGGATAAACATCTTTGAGTGCCTATCAGACAGCCTTGGTGTCATAATCACTCATATCCCATTATGTTTGGTGTACTCCCAAAGTAGAGAAATTCAAATAGATTGTAATTGCCTATACAGTATCATGCTTTAGACTTATTTTGCTTAGATGAAAGAATCCCAACCCAGCACTGGTAAGTGATGCTCTATACTATTTGAAATTGGTAAAGAGGATATATTCAAAACCTTTTTAAAATATAGCAAGATTTAATTAACAAAATTTCAGAATAAGTATTTATATCAGAGGAAACATCTTCCCTTCTTTGTTTTCTCACTTTTTTGCCCATGCTTTAGCTCTCATCTCTTTCTCTCAAGAGGGGGGTGGATTCTGTTTTGTTAGGTTTTGTGTCTATTTAACTTTCAGTTTTTTTTTCTTTTCATGTCTTCTTTTTCTAGTTTAACTATGATTGTATTGTTATTATCTTACAATAAAATTAAAATAAATAAGTAAAGGCGGCATGGTGGCACAGTGGTAGCGCTGCTGCCTCGCAGTAAGGAGACCTGGGTTCGCTTCCCAGGTCCTCCCTGCGTGGAGTTTGCATGGTCTCCCCGTGTCTGCGTGGGTTTCCTCCGGGTGCTATCTGAAGGCATATAAAGGACACACACAAACAAACACACCCACACACCAAGCACACACTAGGGTCAATTTAGAATCGCCAATCCACCTAACCTGCATGTCTTTGGACTGTGAAAGGAAACCGGAGAAGGTAAAATGCTGAATAATAATATAGATGGATGATCTTCATATTAATCCATGATTTATGAAATTTAATTCCTAAGAGAAATTCTAAAACCCATTATATATTGTACATGGTATAATTAGTTTTTCTTCCACATTTTCTTAATCTATCACTATTCATGGATCTTACCTTCCAGAACAACCTCTTTAAGACAAAATACTTTTGTGCGGCCATCTTTAGCTCCACAAGAAGACTGTACATTTTCTCCAGAGAAATTTCATCCTGGAAGAGTTCACTTGTAAGTTGATTGAATAGTTTTGCCATTTGATCTGATCTGTATAAATAACAACCCCAAACCATAAATTATTTTAAAAGTTCAAATTGTTTTTTTCTTTGCATTATAAACCTTATGCTTAAATAAGTTTGTTGAATTCTGAAATTGCTGACAGATTTTTATGCACTGTAAAATAAGCTAACTGAAGTTTTAAGCTGTACAAGCAAAGTGATTTTTCTCATTGAAAAGGAAATTTCAAGTTATGATAATATACAATTAGTTTATTCAACTCTCTCATTGTCTCAAACACTCTACAATACTGACCCACTTTGGTAATAAATATCAGAAAATACAAATACAAAAACACAACCTTTAGTTTTATATAGGACCTTTCTATGTTAGGTGCTTCACAATACAGAGATATTACAATTGCTTATTTACTTTTTAACAGCTGGAGCATAGGCGGGTTGTCTAAGATCATGCAGCAAGTCAGAGGTGAGGATGTTAAGTTTCTTGGAGCCACAATCATTGACAACCTTAAGTAGGCACAACACATCTTTGCTATTTTCAAGAAGGCTCACTTAACACCTTTATTTTATCATTATGTCTTAGGAAAGCAGGATGCCTCAAGCTATGCTTACCAACTTCTGTACAGTAGGTACACAAAGGAGTCCACTGTCATTGGCTGCATAACATCCAGACACAGCACCCAATCAATGCTGCATAACAAAGCAGGCTCAAAATATTACTGAAGCACATCTCCCCTCTTTCCAGGATATATTTGCAAAATGTTTCCTTAGTTTGGTAAACAGTATTTTTAAAGAACATTCTGGATAACTGTTGTTGTGGTCAAAAAA